>NW_024871118.1:0-600000 GCF_019054845.1 Dipodomys spectabilis | reverse complement strand
TTTCAAAGGAGCTAATAGGTCATAATAGATTTGAGATGTCACAATGGAATCATGATGTCACAATGACTATGTTGTCACCATGGGTTTGTGATGTCATGGCGGTGATGATGTCAAAATGGGTTTGTGATGTCACAACGAGTTTGTAATATCACAATCAAATTTCCAATTTCAATTGCTACTAGTTCACAAGGAGGATACAGTAATAATCAGCAGGGCCCTGAAAATCTACAGGCTTGGATAATCAGTGTGGCCCCATCTCCTGGCCAGATGGTGAGGCATTCTGTGGGAGGGGCTGGGGCATTAATCATCACATGCTGAGCTGTGAAGAAGTGATTTGGCTGTGGGCAGTTTGAGATTTGACAGTTGAAAACTGTTAGGCAGTTGGAGTAGAGAAGGGGTACAGACTTTATATAGGCTGCTGGTTCAGAGCAATAGAAGGAGAGAGAAAAAGGGAAAAGTCCTGTAAGGAAGGAAATGGTGTGATAGCAGAAGGAGAAAGACCTGGGAGGAGAGGAAGTTGAGGGAGGGCAGGAGGTAAAGGATGGCAACTGACGACCCAGTCAAAGCAGTTCAGGCCTTTGGAGAGTGAAGAGGCCTGAAGAGAAGAAGGAACCGGTAGAAGGGAAAAAGGGAAAGACCTCGAAGGAAGTATAGTTCTGTAGTGGAGAGACAAAAGGAAGAGTTAAAAAAAAGGCTTGCCCTTTGATGTTTGGAGTTTTGGATATCATAATTTTGGGGGTTGGTGGTTTGGAAAACATTTATTATATTAAATGTTTCTCTATGGACTCTCTTGAACTATAGAGGTCTTAATTTTTGGAGTCCCCCATCGAGATAATCCATTTGGATGGCATCAGACCTTGGCCTCAGGGAAAAATCCCCATAGGTGAGAGTGTCAGCCCTCAGGGTTGAGAGTCTACCTCGAGTGTTTGTCTCTGGAGGAGAATCATGGACAAAAGTCATTTAGGGACCTCTAGGGGTGTGTCTGGGCAAGCTTGCCAGCCTGTTTTGGGGATCCCCTCTGGAGGTCATCTGTTGCTTCCTTTGGAAGCCATCTGGGAACTCCTTGAGAGGTCATGCAGGGCTTCTTTGGGGAACCATCTGGAACCTCCTTGAGAGGTCATGTAGGCCGTCCTTGGGAAACCATCTGGAACCTCATCAAGAATACATCTGCAACTTCATTGAGAAGCCATCTGAGACCTACCCTGTAGGTCATCTGGAGCCTTCTCCTGGGGCCATCTTGGACTTTCTCCAGAGGTCATTTGGGGCTTCCTCAGGAGGTCATCTGAGACCCCTATAAAAGTAGTGATTGGGAAATAAGGGAAAACACAGACATAAGTTTCTTTGGGCCTGGCTTACTTCACTTAATGTAATTTTTTCCAAGTCTTTGCATTTCCTAACAAATGGGGCAAAGTCATTCTTTTTGATGGAGGCATAGAATTCCATTGTGTATATATACCACATTTTCGTGATCCATTCATCTACTGAGGGCATCTGGGTTGGGGCTTCCTTAAGAGGCAATCTAGGACCACCTCCTGATGTCATCTGGAGCTTCTTTTTGAGGTCATCTCAGGTTACCTTGATAAGAAATCTATGACTGTCTTCGGATATCATCTGGGACTTCCTTGAGAAGCCGTATAGGACCTTCTCTGGAGGTCATCTGTGGCTTTCTCAAGAGGGTTATCTGGAACCTCCTCTGGAGTTCATATGTGGCCTCCTTGAGTGGCCATCTGGGAGCTACTCCTGAGGTAATCTCAGCCTTATTGAGAGGACATCTGGAACCTCCTTTGGAGGTCATCTGACACTTCCTTGGGAAGCCATTTGGAACATCCATGAGAGGTGATCTAGGGCTTCCTAGGGAGGACATATGTGACATCCTCCAGAGGTCATCTGTGACCTCCTCAAGAGGCAATCTGGAATGTACTCTCTGTCATCTGGGACCTCCTATAGAGGTCAACATTGAGAGGTTTGGGGCATGTAGATTAAGTGTCTGTGGCTATTGTTCTGTGTGTGCATGCTGATAGTTCTATCTGTGTCCTGTATGCACCTCTGTTTACTCCTTTTCTCAGGAGGGGAGAACAAGGCCTAAATTTGTCATATCCAAAATATATTCTCCCCCAGGGTTACAGAATCCCTCAGAGGAAGATGCACTGATGTACTCTTTCTCCTATTCTTTACCATCAGCACCTCTAATGTTACGTTCTCCCATGCCAAAATTGGTTACTTGTACCATCCTGAGGTGGTATGTTACCATTATTACCCTTGAGACAGGAACATGGAGGAGATGGTGGGCAGGCCCTCATTTTAATATATGGTCCTTTACAACTAGTGACCTGTATGACTGGAAACAGCAAAATCTATCCTTTTCAGAAAAAAATAACCAGGACTCATTACCTCATTACTGGGATGAGTGTCAGCAAACTTTACCGATGCTTTTCACCTGGTAGAAAAGGGAGTGAATCCTGCTAGGTAAATTGAATATGGTCCCTGGACCGGACAGTAGCTCCACTATTGAACCAGACCATTTGGATCAAGCCTTTCCCCAGACTTATCCAAGCTGAGACTAACAGCAATCAAGGTATGGAGGTGCTTATCAATTATTGCCAGGTTTGGTTAGCAGGGATACCGCAGAGGCTAGAAAGCCAGAAAAGTGAGTGAGATGGGAGAGTTCCCCAGTGAATACCCTAATGCTTTTCTGAAACTTCTCCCAGAAGCCTATAGGACCTATAGGCCTATAGATCTTGAAGCCCTGGAGAATCAAAGAGCCCTAAATATGGCCTTTGTTAGTTAGCCCCATATCTTAGAAGAAAGCTTCAAAAGTTATAAGGTTTTGAGGGAAAGGTGTATTTTGAGTTGGAAGTGGTTGCCCAGTGGATGTTTGATAACATAGGTACCCTGTAAAAAAAAAGAGTAAGACGGGGGTTTGACTTTTGGTAGGAGCACCAGAATAGGGATCAAGAAACCCTTGGCAAAGACATTACAATTCATTTGCAAATAGCAGTAGGGAACCTCTAGGACTAGATCAGTGTGCTTATAGCAAGCAAAATGGACATTGTAAAAAGGAATGTCCAGGGGGGAGAAAGATTGAAAAGGACAGGTTATGTAATCCCATTAACACCTGGAAAATGTGTTCGTATCTCTGGAGAAACATGCAAAGGAGCTTGTGGCTCTGAATTCCAACTGTGTTCAATTTAAAAACAGCCATATAAACTTAAGAAGAAATGTGGCAAAGAAAAAATTCACACACTTCTATCTCAAAACACAGGTTATAAAATACTGAATCTCCAAACAAAACCCACTAAGAGGTTAAAAGCAAATAGAAGAGCACACTGGAGAAACCAGAGCATTATTGACATGAAGAAAAGTTTTGAAGATATAAATTATGAACTTGTGAGAGTAAAAACTGAGAAGAAAATCCTCAAAAGGAACCTAGAAAACAGTCAGAATCAAATGAAATTCAAGTACATTAGCCTGGGTGAGCATGAGGCAAGTTAGGGGACCACAGATCAGAGGCCAACAGAAGCACAAGACAGCAATGCTTCCATCCTTGCTAACCACAACTGAGGCCAAGAAGATATCCTGATGCTTCATTAAGAAATAGTGGGCAAAATAAAAGAGCTGGACCTGATATAAGAATTTATTAGGTTGAAGTACATGTTGATTATAAGCTGCGAAGAGTGTCACCAGATATTCAAAACAACAGAGAAAGAAGATAAGAGTAGTTATAGAGAAAGACGAGGAAGTGCTATGTCATAGAAGATGAGGCCAAGAAAAGTGAACAGGAAATATCAGGCTCAAGAAAGAGATTGTTACTCTTCAGTGAGAGTTAAAGGACCACATGGTCTGATAAAGAATGCCGGGGAAAGGAAAAGAGCATTAGGAAGAAAAACAGAAGAGCTAAACAAACAGTTGAAAGATCTGTCACAAAAATACACTGAAGTGGAAAACTAGAAAGAGAAACTACTAGAGTAAAAGGCCAAAAAGACTGCTGATATCTTCACCATAAATGTAATGCAGAAACATCATGTCCCAATGGAACAGGTGGAGGTGGGAAAAATTACCTCTCAATAGCACCTTTGTGAACTTAAGGGAGGAGCTGAAGAGCAAGCAAAGTGGTTGTGAGAAGGAACAGCAGTTGGCCAGTCAAAGGAACTCTCATGTGACCCTGACAAAACACTTGCAGGTTAAGGAGCACATTGAGAAGGAGAGTGGGATCATGAAAGGAAGTTTGAGAGAAAAGGAGCAGAATAAAATGGAAGAAGTCTCCCAGGTTCAGAGTACTATACAGGAGTTAAAGAAACTAGAGACCTAAGATACAGAGAAACATCTGAGCTGATTAAGTAGCTTGGGAGACCACTCTAAAACCATCGGGGTCTCTAGAGCTACTAGTTGTTAAGATTAAAGGAAGAAGCAAAAACAATGGTAATAAGTGTGCAAATTTTGAAACTAAACTTGGGAAAAATGCATACAGGCTTTCTGTCAGTTTACATGTAGATATTTGCACCAAGGTAAATTGCCCGAGGCCACTGCCTAAGACTGTTCTGAAAATCAGTGGGGCCTCAGCCTGACAATCCTTTGTAATGTGTGTAAGTAATTTCCAACAGGTAAAAGCTGAAAAGCTGGAACATATGGAAAGAATTCATATGTGAGGAACATCAGATGGTGAATTTGTGCAAGTGGACTTCACAGAGGTAAAGCCTGGAAAGTATGGGTATTGGTATCTATTATAATAGTGGACACTTTTTCAGGCTGAGCTGAGGCATGTAATAATTCCTTGATTTGACTTACCCTTAGCTGTGGGGTCCAAAGTTGGCCCTGCATTCATGGCCCAAGTTCTCAATGATTAACTAATGCCCTAGGAATGAATTGGATGTTACAATCCATATATAGACCTCAGAGTTCAAGGCACTAGAAAGAATGAATATGACCTTAAAGGAAACTTTAACTAAATTAAATACAGAGAATGGCCATGGCTATGTAAGTCTCCTTCACTTTGCTCTTCTTCGAGCAAGATGTAGCCCTTATGTAAAAGAATTTAATCCCTTTGAAATACCTTAGGGTAGACCACTCCCTTTGTTCCCTAATCTCGTGAAGGCTCTATTAACAGAAATGTCTAACTACAAACTGCTGGCTTTACAACATATTCTTTTATATACCTATCATTTGGTAACCAAGGCCCACTTGCCGCCTAAGAAAAATGTCACCTGAAAAGAAGGGGCCAAGATGGCAATGGAACAGCAGGGAAACACCACAGCTCTCTCCAATCAAATACAGTGTTTGGCATTCAATGCTCTGTTTCACCAAGTGACACCCCCCACCCAAAAAAGCAATTGCTCAGAGAGATATAGGAAGTGAAAAAAGAAAAAGGAAAAACCTACACAGACAGTAAAGTGGAAAGATCCTTCCCCCACCCCTTGTTGGTGATGGGGCTCTGTGCTAAGCAGCTTAAGTTGTGGGGATTCGTGCCAGGCTGCTTAAGTATCCCGGCTCTGGACCCTCCGAAGACCACACACTAGCAAGCATCCCAAGGCTCCCAGAAGACTCCCAAGGTACCGTGCCAACCCAGAGAATACAAACAGAAATCTCAAATGCAGAGCCGGCATGAAGACTTCCCTCACTGGCCCTGGCACAGCGCCTCTGCCTGGTTGGTGCAAGCAGCCCAATCCAGTCAGGAACAGCAGCAGCTGTCAGCAGTGGTGAATGACCCTAGACTCACACTGTGTTACCTCTGTCCTGCTGGTGTAAACAGCCTAGCCTAACCTGGAGCAGCAGCAGCAGCTGGTAGTGGCAGCAAACCACCAAGACTCGGGGCACAATGCCTCTTGGCACTAGCCCACAGGAACAGCCTAGACCAGTCCAGGGCAGCAGCGGTAGCTGGGGCGGGGACAGCTGCAGTGAACAACTCCAGACCCCTGGTGGTTTGTGCCTCTCCATACTGGACCGCATAAGCGGCCCAGCCAAGCCAGAGGCAGCAGCAGTGTCTAACACCTGACTCGTGGTGAAGTGCCTGACTTGCATATGTGGCCCAGCTGATCCTGGGCAGTGGCAGCAGCTCAGGCAGTGGCATCAGCTGTGGCAGCAGCAGCGGCATCGACAGCGGAAGTGAACAACTACAGACGTGTTGTGGGGTGTGACGTCTCTCCATACTGGCTTGCATAAGCTGGGCTAGCAGATGCTGGCAAAGGTGGTGAACAGCCCCAGACTTGAGGCAGGGTGTGGTGCTGAATTACCCCAGAAAATCCTCATGAACATTCCTGCCTGGGATGGCTTTAAAACTGAATACACAGATGTGAGCCTCCTGAGTAGCTAGAATTACAGGGATTCACACCAGCAGGGTCTTATTCTTGCAAACTCCCTAACTTTTTCTCAAATAGATCATTTGTTAGTTCATACAAGGAATTTAAGCAAATACAAGAGGATCGACATAATACCCTGTATTCTATCTGACCATACTGGAATCAAACTAGTTCTCTCAATAACAAGGCATAAAGTAGAAAAAACTTAAACATATGGAAATTAAACAACAATCTGTTGAACAATACATGGGTTACAGAAGAAATTAAAGATAAAATTAAAAAGTTCCTACAATTCAATGAAAATGAAAATACATCATGAAGAAACCTACGGGACCCAGCGAAAGGAGTCCTGAGGGGCAAATTTATTGCGCTCAGCACGCATATCAAGATCAATAGAAAGCCTACGGATTGGGAGAAGATCTTCACTAGCCATACAACGGACAAGGGTCTCATATCTAAAATATACTTGGAACTCAAAAAATTAAATCCCCCAATAACAAATCCTCAAAGAAACAACTGCCCAATAAATAAGTGGGTGAAAGACTTAAAGAGAAACTTCGCTGAAGAGGAAAGATGGATGGCCAATAGACACATGAAGAAATGCTCAACATCCCTAGCCATAAAAGAAATGCAAATCAAAACAACATTTAGATACCACCTCACCCCAGTTACAATGGCTAAAATCAAGAACTCTAATAACAACAGATGCTGGAGGGGATGTGGACAGAAGGGAACCTTACTGAATTGTTGGTGGGAGTGTAAACTTGTTCAACCAGTTTGGAAAGTAGTATGGAGTTTCCTCAAAAGACTCCACATAGAGCTCCCCTATGACCCAGCTATCCACTTTTAGGTATTTACCCAAATGATCACAAACAAGACCACACTAAAGGTACCAGCACGACTATGCTTATTTCAGCATTATTTACTATACCTAAGATATGGAACCAACCCAGATGCCCCTCAGTAGATGAATGGATCAAGAAAATGTGGTATATATACACAATGGAATTCTATGCCTCCGTCAGAAAGAATGACATTGCCATTGCCCCATTTGTTAGGAAATGGAAAGATTTGGAAAAAATTATATTAAGTGAAGTAAACCAGGCCCAAAGTAACATACGTCCATGGTTTCCCTTTTTTGCAATATCTAGTATAAGTCTGAGTCAAGCAGAAAAGATCAGATATGGTGATGTTAGGGAAATGAACCCTAAGATATGTATTCAAATGTTTTTTTTTTCCTTCATGCGATTGTTTCTAACACATTTATAAGATTATTTCTTTGTTGCTTTGTATGTCCCTTACCCACAGTATAATCCCTGCTTTCACTGTATTTGATGTCGTTATAATTTGTGGATGGGAAGGGGAAAAACAAATAATTTAAATAGGGATACAGGTGGACCCATTGCAACAATGAGATGTACAAGTCGTTATGTCGAAAACTAACTTTACAACTTTGGTGGGGGGAAGGGGGAGAGGAGAGGATTGGGTGGGGGGACAGGGGGAGGATGGGAAGGGATGGGAAGGGGAAACAAAGGAGGAGGCTACAATGCTTGATAAGGAATGTACTCATCATCTTGCCCATGTAATTGTAACCCCTCTGTACAGTATTTTCACAATAAAAAATAGACTAAAAAATAAAAAAATTTAAAAATTAAAAAAAGAAAACATAGACCAAGTAAACAATGTTATGATGCAACTAAAACTGCTAGAGAAACAAGAAAAAAATGAACTAAGTGAAATAAGGTCTGAAATTAATGAGATACAAAGAAAATTATAAATAAAATTAATAAAACAAAAAGCTGTTTAAAAAATATCTCAATAAAGCTGACAGATCACTGGCAAGAGTAATGAACAAAAGAGAGGAGACCCAAATCAATAATATCAGAAATACCACAAGAAAAATTACAACAAACGTCCAAGACATCCAATCATAAAGAAATAATTCCAGACTCTAATCACAAAGGAAGGAAAACCTAGCAGAGATGGATGAATTTCTACCGAAATACAAATTGCTATCTCCTCCCTTTCCATTTCAGATAGGCTTCTCTACCATGTATGGTGGGGCAACAGTCTGGTAAATAAACTTCTTTTCCTGCCTGAATAGCTTGTGGTGTTCTCTTCATCCACTACCTAATGAAATCTACCTATTTAATATACCTTACAAATGATGCCGTGACTCAGATGGGGTTTTGAGTTGGAAATGTTAGAATTTCCCAACCACCTCTCTTCTGTGAACCAAACTGCCTGGGACACCACGTGCGACTTTTCACCAATACCATTGCTGGCCTTCATATCCACGTCCACACCACTTCTCTACTCTGGTGAGTGCAACTACTCTCTATGGCTCTCTGTTGCTCAATCTCTGTTCAGATGTGGTGTCATGCCACATGCTCCTATGGCCTTTAGCCAAACTGCTGGTAACCTCCGATGCTGAGGATGCTTGGTTTGGGGGCTTGGCCATTTCTCTCTATAGGGCTCTGGGGGAAATCGGAATGCTGCTTTTGCCTGGTCAGCTTTCCTTCACTCTCCAGACTGACTCTCCTACACATTCAATGGGGTGCTGCGAGTCATTCTCGAGCTGTGAAACCCCTCTGAATTGCCTCCTGCGCTCCCTGGATAGACAGATCACGTAATATTTTTATACTGTTCTCAGATTTAGACAATTTTTGCCTCTGCAATGGTACATGTTACATGTTCAGAAGTCTGTTTACTTTCAGGCTCTCTCTGCTCTCTGCTATTCATGTTCAACTTTCTATATCTCTCCCTTTCTTTTCTAAAACTTTTTGGATTGTGCCCTGAAGAATGTGACATGGCCTGGGTCCCAGGGAGCCCCTCTAACTTCCCTTTCAAAGGCTAGCCAAACTAGGCTTGATTTTTCTTCAGACTTTCTTTGCATTTTTTCAGAAATTTGCCATCTTGAGTTCACCATCTTGGCCACATGATGTTAAGGGTCTGGCCCCATCCAACCCTTACCCTTCCACCAAGCTTACTACTCATCCATCCATCTATTCTAATGTGCCTTGCTAACAAGTTGCTCTTTTCACAGACCCTGTTAGCTGAGGCCCAACCATCTGATGTGCTTTGTTAGCAAAGATCTTTATACATTGTTGTCAAATATTTTAGGTTTTGAGTTTTGCCTTTTTTGTTTTGTGTTGTGTAGTTTAGTACTAAATACGTGATTCTAAAATATTGGGTATATCTGTGCTAAGATTCTCACATTTAATGAGTTTTGTCATTGCAGAATATTTGACCAATTCTTGATAAGGACCAGGTAAGCTCTACTTATTCTATTTGATCTCCTTGTTGCTTTAATTGGAAATAACAAAGGGCTTTTGTGGCAAAGATTGCAGTTCAAACCAGCCCGAGCTGAAAAATCCCTCAGACTCCATCTCCCAACTAACCTGCAAAGAGCCAGGCTGGAAGCATGGCTTGAGCCTCTTATCTCTAACCAGCAAACACTGCAAGTGGTACTATAACTCAAAGTGGTAGAGGGCTAGCCTTGAGCAGAAGTGCTCAGGGACAGTGGCCAGGCCTTGAGTTCAAACCTCCTTGAATACAAACTGGGACAAACCATCTCAGCAATGAGCACGTAGACTCAGCCAGTCTGGGGAACAAGGGAACATGGAGAGGAGTAAGGAGATGCTATCACATTATCCACTTTGTGCCTGTCCTTTCAAAATTAACCAGAGCCAGAAGGTCAATAGAAGTAAGAAGACTGCCCATCCATACCTGTCTACCTTTCAACTGGACAGGAATCTATATTCTTGCCTTTGTCACTTGACTAGGGACATTTCTACCAACATTTTCAGCCTCAAGTCCTTCCTCTTGCCATTTATTTGCTCTCTAGTATTTTTTCAGTCTCTGAATGCCTCATGAGACTTCTCCAGACTTCATCCAAGAGACTTGCCTCCTCCAGATTGCATCTAAGGACTCAATGCCCAAGTGACAACTGTTGCCTGCTGCCTTCTCCCAGAGGGGACCACATCTCAGCCTTTTTCCCCTACTGTCAATGACCCTTGCAAACAGGAAGTAGCCAGAGAGAATCTTCACCCTTTTTCTTAATTATTAAAAGGCTGAAATATAAAGTCTGAACAGGGGCACCTCCCTCCCTCTTGGCTAAGTTTTCGCCCAGTAACTGGCAAACCTGGAAGCCATCACCTTCCCTTCCTGCTAGGTAACATGCTGAGCTACCCATGGTCACATACCTCCCATCTGACCTTAGGAGGGCCACGGACCCTGAGGTCACATCCAAATCCAGTGTGGCCACACCGGGGGACTCAGCACCATTAAATTATAAGACCAAGGGATCTTTGTGCCCTGGAACTGTCTACTCCCTCGGGCCTGGTTGGTGGCATAGAGATCTTGGGAGGACCTGGGGGTGGGGCCGAAGGGGGTGGCTCCCCAAGGGGACAGAGAGCATGGCCAGCACTTAGTAAGGGTACAAGACCTGTTAGTATGGAGCATATTGGTATGGGTCAGATTCTGGGTCTTCTCATCATGACATCTGATGGGCAAGGCCAACCATATTTTAAATCTTGCCCTCTGATCTTCAGATCTCAGCCTCCTGAGTAGATTGGATTATAGGCATGAGTCTTTGGCACTGAGCCTCTGATTCTTTTTGGTATATTAGGGTTTGAACTCAAAGCCTTAGGCTTGCCAATCAGGTCTTCTACCATCAGAGCCAAGCCTTTCTCTCTTGGGCATTTCCAAGAGAAGGACTCAATATAAGATCAGGTGGGGCTGGATCATGGTCCTCCTGTGACAGGCATGCACCACCACCTGGTCCTCTGTAGCTGGGATCCTAGACATGTAGCACGATGCTCAGTCATCGGTTTATATCGATTTCCCAAACTTTTAGTCCAAGGCAGCCGATTCTTGACCACAGTTAAAGCTCTGGGTTGGGCCTGGAACCATCGGACCTGAGCCACCTCACAGGACAGTTGTGAGGTAACAAGGGATCAATGCAGGGGGATTTCTGGGCCAGGACCAGGCATAGAGGGAGCTGTCGTCAGATAAAGTTCTTGGCAATTCTGTGAGCATATGACAGGAAGATACCTGGAAAGGATTCAGATGGGGCCTCTTATTTAACATGCTACAGGTATGGGATTATGAAACAAAACATGGCTCTCTTTCATCCTTACTATCCACATGAGGAGGGGATCCTTCACTGTTCAGTTTGCAGCTGGGGAAAATGAGGCATGGAGAAGGTGGGTGAACTACTCATGACCCCCAGCTGACACGAAACTCAGCCTGTCTTCTCAGCCGTGCTCCCTAGGACAATGAGTGCTCTGCAGTCCACTATCTTGTGGTGGGAAATCAACATATTGTGAGTCGTGGGGCTTGAAATCTGGGCCTTGGCTCTGCCCCCGAGCTCCTCAGATCAAGGCTAGCACTCTACCACTTGAGCCACAGCACCACTTCCGGTTTTCTGGTGGTTCTTTGGAGATAAGAGTCTCATAGACATTCCTGCCTGGGCTGGCAATGAACCATGATCCTCATATCTCAGCTTCCTGTGTAGTTACCATTATAGGCCTGTGCCACTGTCACCCCAGCTTAAGTGTAATTCTCTCTCTCTCTCTCTCTCTCTCTCTCTCTCTCTCTCACTCTCTCTCTCTCTCTGTCTCTCAGGAACTTGTTGAATGTGTGCTGGGGGAGGTGGCCCAGTATCCCCATGTGGCTGGGACCCAAGGTGGCCCTCTCATTCCGGAGGTAGGCTGTGAGTCTGGAGCTTTCTTGCTCAGCCTGTTGAACTGGCTCCCTGAGGTAAGCCCCTCTGTGCCCAGGCTAGACCATGATGGTTATTCATTGTTAGTCCATCGGTGAGTCCTTTCTCACTACCCTCTGCTAACAAAGGAACGTGAATGAGGAGGTGTTGCATTGTCCAACCGCACAGCCTGACCCCAGGCCTGTGATCCTCACCCCCACCTATCTGACCAGACCCTGATTATAAGAAAATGAATTCGCTCTTTCTACTTTGCTTTTTTGGGGTGTGTCGTTTCGGGGAGAGGAGGTGGTGTGCAGAGGAAAGACCCCAGACTTAACTCCTCCTGGGGGACATTTGTTCTTGTGACAGAGCCAAGTCATTGCTGTGGACAAGGTGGAAGCCGCCATCAGACTGACCCAGAACAATGCTCAAGGTAGGGAGGCTGTTGAAGTAGCAAAACCACCCATGTTTGCTTCCCACTCACAGCAAGGGCAGTGCAGTGTGGGTGGCCCGGTTCTAGGGGATTGTAAATGGATGATGGCAGTCAGGTGCTAGTATCTCTAGCCCATCATCCTGGCTATTGGGGAGGTTGAGGTCTCATGGTTGTGACTCAGAGCCAGCCCAGGCAGGAGAGTCTGTGAGATTCTTATCTCCCATAAACCACTCCCCCCACCACCAAAAGTGCCAGATGTGTTCTGTAGCTAAAGTAGTAGACCCTCAACCTTGAGGAAAAGAAGGTCAGGGATGACACCCATGCCCTGAATCCAAGCCCTGGGACTCACAAAAGTAAAATAAATAAATAGTGGGCACCTGTTATCTTACTACCAAAAAGGATGGATTCATTCTTCTCTCTGGTACTTGTAGCCAAAGGTAAGGGGCTTCACTTGATGTTTCTCTAAACCTCTCCTTCTCTCTATTATCTCTCTTGGCTTCAGTTGCAGGATAGAATTCAGATCATCCCACTTGATGTGACCTTATGTACCCTCCCCTACCCGCCTTCTTTGGGGTGGTGATCCTGGATGTACTCACCACTGGGAGAATGAAGCACTGGAGAGATGGGGGTAGGTATCCCTGAAACTCATACTCTCGCACACACATACTCCCATAAGCCAACTCAGACTAGCCTTTTCCAAAGACATTTTATCTCCTTGGATTAACTGACCTAGGAGAGGAACTTTATCCCCTGTAAATGACTATTTTAGCTAGGGATTGCTAGTTGACATGAGATAAACAGAAGCTCAAAGGAAAGGCTCTGATGCCTGTCACTTCTGGTTCAGTCCCACTCCTGACATTCTGGCTACTCGGGAGGCAAAGTTCTAAGGATCAAAGATAGATTGAAGCCATCAGTAAGCTGGAAATTCAGTGAGGCTTTATTCTCCATAGAACCATCAAAACATTAGAGGTTGAGTTGTGGCTCAAGTGGTAAGACACCAGCCTTGAGCATGAAAACCCAGAGAGACAGCTCCCAGATCCTCAGTTCAAGCCCACACAAAGAAATGGCCCAATTTGTTTCCCCCAGATTGCCTGGGCCTCGTGTGCACTCTCATGGAGTGTGATATAGCACCGGTCCCTGGGTCCTTCTAGACAATTCCAGATGCCCACAATACAAAGGTACACACTTTAGATTCCAAGGCCAGGGAACTGGGGGATGAGAGACTGGTATGGCCAGTACCTCAATGTTCTGGGGCATTAGCCTTGACCTGGCTATGGCCCCTTGTGTAAGTTTACTTCTTTGCCCAGTGCTGGCCACACACCAGCCACTTGTGCTGTGAAAGTGGCTGGAGCAGAAGTGAGATCTAGGATGACCAAAATCTGTATCTATGGCCTGATTGCGGTGGGGTTGTCTTTAAAAAAAAATCTTAGAGCTGGAACTCAGAGCGTGGCAATGTCCCTGAGATTCCTTTGCTCAAATCTAACACTTTAACACTTGAACCATAGCTCATTTTTCATCTTTTTTAGTAGTTTAGTAGACACAAGTGTCTCACATACTTTCCTGCCTGGGCTGGCTTCAAGTTGCCATCCTAAGATCTCAGCCTATTGAGTAGCTAGGATTGCTGGTATGAGCCACTGGCATCTGCTAAAGATGTGTGTGTGTGTGTGTGTGTGTGTGTGTGTGTGTGTGTGTGTGTGTACTGGGGCTTGAATTCAGAGACTAGGTGGTATCCTTTAGCTTGTTTGCACATGGCTGGTGCTGTACCACTTGAAATACAACTCTGCTTCCCATCTTTTGGTGATTCATTGAAGATAAGAGTCTGCCCAAGCTAGCTTTGAATCTTGATTGATCCTCAGGTCTAAACTTTGAGTAGCTAGGATTATAGGCATGAGCTATTGGCATCCAGCTGCAAGGATGTCTTTTCATACTCTCTTCTGTCCTAACAGCTGTCTACTTGCCCTGGCAAGTATCTGTGAACTCCACATAAGCTCCCACCAGGCCCTGATTTTGTGGAGAACATAAAGCTCAAACCTGACCCCATTTCTTTATCCTCAGGGAAGGAGGTTCTATTTCTTCTGAAGCCTTGGGTTGGAGGGGTAGCTATAGATGGGTGCTCAGCTGGGAGAGAGGTAGTCTGTGTTAGCCAAGAAGGAAAGTGTGACCGGATGCTAATAGTTCATGCTTTCATATTCCTAGCTCTTCAGGAAGCTGAGATCTGAGGATTGCCATTCAGAGGCAGCCCAGCTAGAAAAGTCTGTGAGACTCTCTTCTGCAAATAACCACAAGAAGGCTGGAAGAAAAACTGTGGCTCAAGTGGTAGAGTACAAGACTGAATTAAAAATGTGAGGGACAGAGACCAGGCCCTGAGTTCAAGTCCTAGTTCCAAGATGCGTAAGTGCACATGTACGCACACACACACACACACACACACACACACACACACACAGAGAGAGAGAGAGAGAGAGAGAGAGAGAGAGAGAGAGAGAGAGAGAGAGAGAAAGGTGGTAATGATGAGCTGACCTGAAATAGAACTGGGGGCAGTCCTGAGGCATAGTCACAGTAAACTCTCAAGGCAGATCAAGTGGTTTCTCCCTAAGTCCTTCTTGGGCTGAGGGGTCTGGACCATGCCAGTATGTTCCATGGAACCTGCCCCTCTATCCATGCACGGGGCCACAGGACCAAGGGAAGGACACTAGGGATGCTCCTTTGTAATCAGCCCAGGATTTCTGACCTTCATCTGCCTCCTGCCTCCTCCCCCGATCACTGGTGAGGAAAGCAGGGCTCTGAGACCTGTGACTCCTGGGATAGTGACTGCTACAAGCAGCAGCCAGCTGGCTGTGGATTCCTGAGCCTACAAGCCTTTCATGAGCTCAACTCAACACCTGCCCAAGGTGTGCCTGACAAATTCACGCTTTTCTGATACCTGCATGTGCGGGTGGTACCTGGTATGACATCTTGCATCTCCTGCCCCTCCTGGCCCAAAACCGTGGTCTGAGACATCGAATTACTGCTCAGATCCACATTGCACCCATGACAGATGCCATTCTGATGATTTCCATGCCCCAAGGCTTGACCCTTCTCTGATACTGTGGCTGCTCTGTAGGCAATGGCCTCCAAAAAGGCTACTCTCAAGACTTATAGGACATCTGGACATTGGGAGACCCTCAGGGGCCCACTGGAAAATTCCCTGCCTAGAGCCACAGAGTGAGGTCCAAGAAGTCCAGGTGTTGGTCATGGGACTTGAACTCTGGGCCTGGGTGCTGTCCCCCAGCACTTCAGTTTACGACATGAGCTACAGAGCCAGGTTTTCTGGAGGTTCCTTGGAGATCAGTGTCCCCAGGACTTTCCTGTATAGGCTGGCTTTGAACCGCAATCCTCACATCTCAGCCTTCTGAGGAGCTAGGATTGAGCCACCGGTGCCCGGCTAATCTCACCTTTTACCACAGTGGACTAGAAGCTCCTGAAAGCTTTTCTTTATTTTTTTTTCTGTGCCAGTATTTGATCCTGAACTCAAGGTCTGGACTCTGGTCTCTTAACTTCTTATCTCAAGGTTAGCACTCAACCACTTGAGCCACAGCTCCATTTCTGGCTTTTGGTAGTTCATCACTCACTTTCCTCCCCTAACCTGCCTTGACCCATGATCTCTATCTCAGTCTCCTGAGGAGCTAGGATTACAAGCAGGAGCCCCTGGCTCCTGGGTTTCTTCTCTTCTTGTTGTTCTTTTTTGTATTCATAACAATCTGAAATCTTCACCGTGTCATTCCAATGGTTTGAATTAAAAATAAAGTACCCAGTCCTGGAGTTCGAATGCCAGGACTGACACCCACAAATGGAAGGAGATCCTGACAAACTCATTCCTATTTATGTGAATGCTAATGGAATGTTATAAAAGTAATAATTAAATTTTCAGTTTATCCATGATTTTACTTTAGAATGCCACAGAATAATTATTGGATTTTATCTTCCATTCTAGCACCATGGTATGATTCCCCTAATGGAAGGATATTGACTAATTTTAAATTAATGATTTTATAAGTATTCAATCATGATACTTCATTAAATGAAGGCATAATTTAATAACTAATAATTGGTAATATATGTATATACTTTAATATCCTCACATTACCTTTCTCTCCATCTGTACATAGATAGATGTATATGTATATATACATCTATCTATCTATCCATCTATCTATCTATCTATCTATCTATCTATCTATCTATCTATCTATCTATCTACTATCTATCTATCTACCTATCTATCTATCACAGGTACTCAGAACTTCCTGGTAGCTCACTTTGCCGGAGGCTGGTGTTCTAAGACTGTGACCCCATTTATGGATTGGCTATTGCAGGCTATTTGTTGAAGTCCCAGCATCGCCAAAAATTTATTCATGGAGTAAGAAGCCAGTTTTGACATATGTTTTTTTCATTCTCTGTGAAAGTCCTGGGTCTCAATATGATGCATAATCCATATGCAAATATATCCTATGTGATATGATGTAATAAAAGCAATGTTATATTTGTAATAATACTAAATAAATAAGGGTAATAAACATCATATGCAGTAAACCCATGTATGTAAATAGATAGCATGTATTAACATTACTTTTTCCAGTGTTGGGGTTTCAATTCAGGCCCTGGGAACTAGTTTAAATTTCTTGTCTTCAAGGACAGTGAGCCTTTCCCCTTCACCCAAATTGCCATAGAGTTATCCAGACCCTGAGTTCAAAAAGAAGGTCTGAGAGAACAATGGTGCAAGTTCCAAACCATGACCTTATTATTATTATTATTATTAGCCAAGCACAAGGCTTGCTCATTTCTTGGCATCTCTGCCATAGCCGACCCTTGGATGCTAGGGCCCGAGTTCAAATCTTGGGGCTGGCAAAAAAAATAAAAATGAAAAGCATAAAATTGGCAAGTTCAAGAAAATGGTTTTTTTACTTTTTTTCCCTTTGTATCGTGATCATCCTGGGTTTAAATGACAAAGCCCAGAAAGTGTACATGACTTTGCATTGCTGATGTTTGGTGGGCTATTAAGGAAGCCATAGTTGAAACTGGCAACTTAGGTCCCGGGATTGTCATTAATGAATGGTGGAGATTCTAAGAAACCCTTTCCCATATACAGCCATATAAAAGGAATGTTATAAAAGTAACAATTAAAATAGTAGTTAGTGTATGATTATATTATAAAATTATACACAACAATTATACTACATTGACGAATTTTCAATTAATACTTTATTATGTATTCAATCATGATACTTAAAAAAGAAAGGAATAATTTAATTGCCAATAATCGGTAGTAATACCGTATATGCAATTTCATAGTATACAGACGTCTGTCTCTTGTGTTATGCATCTAACCCTATCTATCTATCTATCTATCTATCTATCTATCTATCTATCTATCTATCTATCTATCTATCTATCTATCTATCTATCTATCTATCTATCTTTCTGTCTGTCTATCTATCTACAAATCTACACATTTATCTGTTTATATACTTGTCACTACTGGGGCTCAGTGGTAGAGTGCTCGCCTAGTATGAACAAGCCCTGGGTTAGATTCCTCACTACCGTGTGCACAGAAAAATCCAGAAGTCTTGCTGTTGCTCAAGCGACCGAGCACTAGCTTTGAACATAAAAGCTTAGGGACTGTGTCTAGACTCTTACTCAAGACCCAGGAATGTCACCAAATAAAGATAGAATATTTTTACTGCAACAATATAATGATAGCACTTCAAATACCTCATCATAGAGCAAGCCAGGAGTCTGTTGCTGACAGCTGCCATCTAACCTGACTTAGCCAGAGGTAAATGGCTCCACAGAACCAGATGCCGCTGGCTCACTAATGCCTGTCATCCAAGATACATGGGGACTGAGGTCTGACCCTGATGGGTTTAAAATCCAGCCCTGGCAGGAAGACAGCAAAACTCTGAGCTGTGGCTCAAAGTGGTAGAGCTCTAGCCTTGAGCAAAAGATCTTAGGACAGTACCCCCAAACTTTCAATGCAATCCCTGTGGCTGACTCCACCTCCTCCAAAAAAACCCCACCTTTCAAAATCATTAGATGCAAACTTTGTATGGTTTGTGATGTGATTCTGAAAGAATGGTGATACTGATGAAAGCACTCTAATTCTAATGACAGTGTGTGGGATACAGCTATTTGATGAGTCCTTTATGATGTGTTGTGTGCTGAGTCCTTTACAGGGTGCATTTTTTCATCTGGTTCTAATAAGAGTTCCACAAGTAAGATGACTGTGCAGATGAGAAACTTGAGGCTCAGATATATCCCCATATTAAGGCCAAAATTATGTATGTACCTAACTCTAGTGAGTTGTCTCCTACAGACAATTGTTTGGGTTTATTTTTCTTGGTCGTGAACTTTGAACTCAGGTTCTAGCCCTTGAACCTTCCCTGTTGGGCTCATGGCTAGCTCCCTACCAGGTGGACCCAAGAACCCCCTTGCAACAGAGTGTTACAGTCTAGGTATCTGTAGCTTAGGTCTGTCATCCTGCCTACTCAGAAAGCTGAGACCTGACGATCTGGGTTCCAAACTATCCCAGACACAAAATATCCTAAGAGACTACTATTTCCTATTCACGACTTAAAAACATGAAGTGGAAGCTGGGTGCCAGTGACTTCCACCTGTCATTCTCACTACTCAGGAGCCTGAGAGCTGATGATCACAGCCCAAAGCCAGGCTGGGCAGGAAATTCCTTGAAAGGCTTCCCTCCAGTGAAGTACCAAAAACCTGCAGGGGTGCTGTAGCTCAAGTGATAGAGGACTTAGCTTTAGCTGAAGAGCTCAAGGACAGCACCCAGGCCTAGACATCAATTCCTCCAACTTCCAAGAGAAGAAAGAAATAAACCTGAAGTTGAGGGCCGAGAATGTGTCTGTGGGGTAGAGTGCTTTGCATGTATGAATCCTTGGGTTTGATTCCTTAGTACCACATTACCAGGAAAAAGTCTGAAGTGGCTGTGTGGCTTAAGTAGTAGAGTGCTATCCTTGTATCAGAGAAACTCAGGTACAGTGCTCAGGTCTTGAGTTCAAGTTCCAGGACAAGTGTTTGCGCACACACACACACACACACACACACACACACACACACACAGAGAGAGAGAGAGAGAGTGAGAGAGAGAGAGAGAGAGAGAGAGAGAGAGAGAGAGAGAGAGAGATACCAGAAGTGAAGCTGTGAAACCAACTGTTAAAGGACTGAGCTCCTGTTCTGAGCTCATGGTCAACACCCAGACCCCGTGTTCAACCCTGAAACCTAGCCACCCAGGGCCTAACTAGGAGAGGTCAAAGGTTTCAAAACCTGATGAGTTTCACCAGGCCTAAATAACAGGAAGCATTTTTATATTAAACATGTGCTTAGATTTAGCAAGCTTCCAGAAACCTAGGAATACACCATTGCAAATACTGAATCATTTTATTAGGTTCAGCACCCTTGTTGTCTGCCAGAAGACCCTTGAATGAATTGTAGCAGGTTATTTCAACACTGGAACATAGTCTAACAAAAAGACAGGATGAGTGCAAGGAACTTGGCCTGCCATGGGAGGTGGCAAAAATGAAGGCTTCCTGTCAAAACAGCACTGGGGAGAAGAGATAGCTTGCGGTACAAAGAAGCCTTTTTCTCCTGGCCTTCAGAGCCCGCCCACACTCCTCCTCACTAATTAGCCTCCATGGAGTTGCTTGTTACACAACTGTACAAGAGTGAGGCCTTTTGTCTGCCTGTTCCAACAATGAGGCAGACTTCCTTCAGCAGTCCCTGGTGCCGAGAAAACCTCAGGCTACAATGGGAACAGTGAGGGGAGCTCCGGAACATGCACTGTCTTGCATGTACTGTCTCTGCTATGAAATCATTCTATTCAAAGCAAATTTCCTAGCTGGGTGCCTTTCCTCTTAGGGACTCTGGACCTTCACCGATAAAAATACATCCATACATACATGGGGAGACATGGAGTCACTTGATTTTTTTGTTTGTTTTTAAGCAGGTCCGGGGGTTGTATTATGACCCTAGGCACTATGCCTGAGCTCCTTTTGCTCAAGGGTAGAGCTCTGCCCTCCAGCCACAGCTCCACTCATGGCGATTTTTTATTCCTTTGATCACTTCGAATAAGAGTGCTGTGGACTTCCTGTCCTGGCTGAATTCAAATTGGCATTCTCTACTTCACAGACTCCTGAAGAGCTAAGATTACAGGCAGGAACAAATGACACCTGGCTTTCTTTTCCACTTGTTCTTTTTTTCATTGTGACAAACTGAAATCTTCATAATGTCATCCTAATGGTTTGCATTTTGAAGTAAACTACCCAGGCCTGGAGTTTGATTGCCAGGCCTGCCACCTACAAATGGAGGGAGATCTTGAGAAAATATTTCCTATTCATGAGAATGCTTAATGGAATATTATAAAAGTAACAATTAAATTTGCAATTAGTTCATGATTCTCTTATAGAATGCCACATGAAAAATATTTGATTATGTCTTCCATTCTAGCTCCTTTGTATGATTCTCCCAATTAAAGAATACTGACTACTTTTACCTTAATGCTACTTCATTAAATGGAGGCATAATTTAAGAATAATTCATAAAATATATAATTTAATATCCTCACATTTTCTCTCTCATATTTATTGCAAACTACACATCTATCTATCTATCTATTTACCTCTCACTCTCTATCTTTCTATCTATCTATATCCACATTTTTATCTATATCTATATCAATCAGCCATTACTATGGCTTGTTCCACAGAACTGGCTGGCAGCTCAGTTTGCCAAAGGCTTTTGTAGTACAACTGACCCTTTCATGAATTGGGCATTGTGGGCTGTGAATTCAAATGTCAGCATTGCTGGAAGTTTTTAAGTGGAATCAGAAGCCAATTTTGACACATGTTTTTCCTTCTCTGTGAAAGTCCTGGATCTCAGTATGATCTATAATCCTTATGCAAATACATTCATGTGATAAGATGTAATAAATTAAATAAATATTATATATGTAATAATACTAAATAAAATAAAAAATAAGGGTAATAAATGTCATATGGAATAAGCCTATGTATGTAAATAGATCTCATATGCGGATTTTTTTTTCAGTGCTGGGGCTTGAATTCGGGCCCTGGAAACTGGGCTGAAATTCTTGTCTTCAAGGACGGTAAGCTTACTCTCCCCAACAGTGCCACAGAGTTACCCAGACCGTGAGTTCAAATCCCAGGACTGCCAGAAAAATGGTGCAAATTCCAAGCCAGAGTCTTGATTTTTTTGGCCAGGACTGGGGCTTGAACTCAGCTCGTGACAACTCTGCCTCAGCTTCATCATCCTAGGCTGTGTTGCAGCTTCTGGACCCACAGCCCATCCTGAGATCCTAGGACCAGAGTTCAAATCTTGGGACTGGCAAAAAAGGAGAAGTGCTGGGAAGGAAGCTCAGTAATAGAGTGCTTGCCTTGCATGCATAAGGCCCTGGGTTCGATTCCTCAGCATCACATAAGCAGAAAAAAGCCAAAAGTAGCACTATGGCTTAAGTGGTAGAGTGATAGCCTTGAGCTGAAGAGTTGAGGTACAACACTATAGCCAGAGTTCTGGCCCCAAACTGAAATAAAAAAAGAAAAAAAACAGAGGGGGTGTGAAGGAGAAGTACAAAACTGGGAAGTTCCAGAAGGTGGTATTACATTGTTTTATCCTTTTCATTGCAACCTTCCTGGGTCTAAATGACAGGGGCCAGAAAGTTTACATGACCTTGCACTGCTGAAGTTTGGTGGGATATCAGGGAAGCCATAGCCCAAACCAGCAACCTAGACCTTGGGTGCAAATCCCAGGACTACCACCTATGAATGGAGGGAGATCCTAAGAAACACATTCCAATATACATCCATACGAATGGAATGTTGTAAAGTAATAATTACATTAGTAGTTAGTGTATGATTATATTATAAAATTATTCACAATAATTATAGTACATTGACTAATTTTCAATTAATAATTTCTTATGTATTTAAACATAATATTTAAATAAATGAAGGAATAACTTATCAATAATTAGTAGTAATATATTATATATAATTAGAAAATATATAGACATCTCTGTCTTCTTTTATACATATATATATATATATATATATATATATAAGAATCTACATATCTATTACTACATTTGTCATTCCTGGGCTCAGTGGTGGAGGGTTTGCCTCATATGTATGAAGCCATAGGTTTAATTCTACACTATCACATGCACAGAAAAATCTGGAAGTCTCATGGCTGCTTGTTTTAAAACAAATAAACATTAAAACTTTTAAAATCAAATGGCAATTTATTCTTAATGCAAGAATTACAACACAATTCACCAAACAACAGAGCACCCTAATTTATGCAAGAAACACTATTTTCTTTCAAATCCCAATAGCGCCAAGGACTTGAATTGCTGGGGACGTTAACACACCACTTTCCCCACTAGATAGATAAACTCAGAAAAACTCAACAGAGAAAACACAGATCTAAACAACTGCATAGATCAACTAGATTTAACAGACATCTACCAAACATTCTACCCAGCAGCATCAGATTATACGTTTTGCTCAGCAGCACAAGGAATATTTTCCAAAATAGACCACATTTTAGGCCACAAAGCAAACTTGTCCAAATTCAGAAACATTGAAGTTATACCTTGCATTCTCTCACACCACAGGGGAAAAAAATTAGAACTCAACACCAAAAGCCACCAAAGAAAATCCTGTAACACATGGAGGCTGAACAACACATTGCTGAATCACGAGTGGGTCATGGGAGAGATCAGAAAGGAAATTCAAATGTTCATGCTATTCAACAAAAATGAACACACAAATTACCAGCTCCTCTGGGACACAGCAAAGGCAATACTCAGGGGCAAATTTATAGCTCTGAATTCCTACATCAACAAATTGGAGAGATCTGAAAACAACAATTTAATGAGACATCTGAGCCTCCTTGAAAAAGAGGAGTAAGATAAACCCCAATCCAGTAGATGGAAAGAAATAATTAAAATTAAATCAAAATTAAATGAATTAGAATACAAAAAAATATAGAAAGAATCAACAAACCAAAGAGTTCTTTCTTCAAAAAATTAATAAAATTGACACACCCTTAGCAAATCTTATCAGAAAAAGAAGAGAACACATCCAAATAAATAAACGCAGAGATGAGAATGGAAACATCACCACAGAAACACCAAAGATACAGAACAGTATAAGGGAATACTTCACAAAATTTTATGCTAATAAGTTTGAAAACTTAGCAGAAATGGAACTTTTCTTAGCAAATACTGACATGCCAAAACTAAACCAAGATGAGTTAAACCATTTTAACAGGCCCATATCAAGCATTGAAATAGAAACAGCAATAAGAGACTTCCCATCTAAGAAAAGCCCAGGACCAGATGGTTTTACAGTGGAATTCTACAAGGCCTTCAAAACAGAGCCCACACCAATATTTCTCCAACTCTTCAATAAAATTGAAAGAGAAAGTTCACTACCGAACTGATTCTATGAAGCTATGATAACCCTCATCCCAAAACCAGGCAGGGACTCATCATAGAAAGAGGACTATAGACCCATTTCTTTGATGAACATTGATGCAAAACTTCTCAAAAAATTTTTGACCATTCGACTTCAACAATTTATCCAAAAAATCATACAACACGGTGAAACAGTTTTCATTTCAGGGATGCAAAGCTGGTTCAATATCCACAAATCAATTAATTCATCACATCAACAGGAACAAGGATAAGAAACATATGGTTATTTCAATAGATGCAAAAAAAGCATTTGACAAAATCCAACATCCATTTATGATGAAGGTTTTGGAAAAAATAGGAATCCATGGAACATTCCTCAATACAATAAAGGCTGTATTTCACAAACCTACAGCCACCATTATACTTAATAGTGAAAAACAAAAGCCAATTCCTCTTAACTCAGGAACGAGACAAGGATGTCCCCTCTCCACTTCTCTTCAATCTAGTATTAGAATGCCTAGCTACAGCAATAAGACAAGATGAAAACATAAAGGGGATCCAAATAGGGAAAGAAATAAAACTCTCCCTCTTTGCAAATGACATGAAGTGTATTTAAAAAATGACGAGGACTCTACTCCCAAATTACTATAGCTGATTCAAAACCTTGGCAAAGTAGCAGGGTATAAAATTAACCCTCAAAAATCAATGGATTTTCTGTATGCCAACAATGAGGACAGTGTGGCTGAAATTATGAAAGCAATTCCATTCGTAATAGCGCCACAAAAAATAAAATACCGAGGAATTAACTTAACCAAAGAAGTGAAGGATCTCTATGATGAAAACTTTAAAAAACTTGAAAAAGGAAATCAAAACAGAACGTAGAAGTGGCAAAAACTCCCATGCTCCTGGATAGGAAAGATCAATATCGTGTAAATAACAATACTTCCCAAGGCTATCTACAAATTCACCTATCAAAATTCCAACCTCATTCTTCAAAGAAATAGAAGAGGCAATCCAAAAATTCATTTGGAACAATAAAAGACCCCGAATAGCTAAAACTGTCCTCAACAGAAAGAACAGTGCTGGAGGAATATCAATACAAATTTCAAACTCGACTATAAAGCCATAGTAATCAAAACAGCTTGCTACTGGCACAAGAACAGACCTCAGGACCCATGAAATAGCGTTGAAAACCCAGAAATGAACCTACAGAACTATAGCCATCTAATCCTCGATAAGGGAGCTAAAACAATAGAATTGAAGAAAGACAGCCTCTTCAATTAATGGTGCTGGCAAAATAGGTTAGCTACTTGTAGAAAAATAAAGCTAGATCCTTATATATCACCCTGCACCAGAATCAACTCCCAAGGCATCAAAGACCTCGAAGTCAAAGCAGACACTCTGAAAACATTACAGGATGGTATAGGAGAAACCCTAGGTCTCCTTGGCTCATGCCAAAATTTTCTGAATAGAGACCCAGAAACACAACAAATCAAAGAAAGGTTGGACAAATGCGATTGGATGAAGTTGCCGAGCTTCTGCATGGCAAAGGACATAGCTAGCAAGATCAATAGAAAGCCCACGGATTGGGAGAAGAACTTCACTAGCCATACAACGGACAAGGGTCTCATATCTAAAATATACTTGGAACTCAAAAAATTAAATCCCCCAACAACAAATCCTCAAAGAAACAACTGCCCAATAAATAAGTGGGCTAAAGACTTAAAGAGAAACTTCTCTGAAGAAGAAAGAAGGATGGCCAATAGACAAATGAAGAAATGCTCAACATCCTTAGCCATAAAAGAAATGCATATCAAAACAACATTGAGATACCATCTCGTCCCTGGTAGAATGACTATAATCAAGAACACTAATAACAACAGATGCTGGAGGAGATGTGGACAGAAGGGAACCCTACAGCATTCTTGGTGTGAGTGTAAACTTGTTCAACCAGTTTGGAAAGTAGTATGGAGGTTCCTCAAAAGACTCCACATAGACCTCCCCTATGACCCAGCAATCCCACTTTTGGGGATTTACACAAATGTTCACAAACAAAACCACAGTAAAAGTACCAGCACAACTATGTTTATTGCAGCATTATTTACCATAGCTAAGATATGGAACCAACCCTGATACTCCTCAGTAGATGAATGGACCCAGAAAATGTGGTAAATATACACAATGGAATTCTATGCATTCGTCATAAAGAATGACATTGCCCCATTTGTTAAGAAATGGAAAGACCTGGAAAAAATTATATTAAATGAAGTAAGCCAGACCCAAAAAAACATAGGTCCCATGGTTTTCCTTATTTCCAATAAATAGTATATGTCTGAATCAAGCAGAAAAGCTCAGATAAATTGATGTTAGGGAAATGAACCCTAAGATATGTACTCAAATGCTGTTTTCTTTCATGCGATTGTTTCTAACACATTTATAAGATGATATCTTTGTTGCTTTGTATGTCCCTCCCCCATGGTATAACCCCTGCTTTCACTGTATTTGATGTTAGTATAATTTGTGGAGGTTAAGGGAAAAAATGAATCGTTTAAATAGGGACACAGGGGGACCCATTGCAACAATGAGATGTAGTAGTTATGTCGAAAATGAACTTTACAGCTTTGGTGGGGGGTGATTGGAAGCTTGGGTGGGGAGATAGGGGAAGGATGGGATGGGAAGGGGAAACAAAGGAGGAGGCTACAATACTTGATAAGAAATGTACTCATTATCTTGCCCATGTAATTGTAACTCCTTTGTACAGTATTTTCAAAATAAAAACAAATACTAATCTAGAAAAAAATAATTACAATCACCATTACTATACCAAGAAGCGAGGCTTAACACCTTTACAACTTTTGAAAGCATCCTAATTGTAGGACATCATTGAAAGCAAGTTACATTATACAAATAAACTTTTTAACCATCTTTTGAAGGCTTTTTAATTTTAAATTTAACACATACAAGGGACAGTTTTAGCAATACTAATCAGATCATCGCATCACTCATTTTAATCATCATGTTTTCAGAGTCTATCTGCAGGGAAAAGGGAGAGAACAACGATGGGCCACTCAGCCCCTCCTATGGAATGGGCACGCACCCAATCTTTCTCTTTAAGGTTAGTTGAACTGCGTTTCTGCCAGCTTGCCCTCTTTTACCATGTGTGGACTCCTCCCAGGGCCAGTCTCACCATCTATGAAGCCCCCCCCAGGGTCGGTCCCACCATGCATGACCAGCTTAACTGCACTTCTGCCTGCTCAGCCTCACCCCTAAATATAGATCTTTGGTAGTCTTCTAAGTTTTCCCTTTTCTTTGGGGGGGGGGGAGGTTTGAATAAAATACAGTTTTAGACAGACAGAATTGGTCATGATTTTTAACAGTGCTAAATTGACCTTTACATTAAAATTTTTAATATTTATCCTGAAATTTTAGCCAAGGGAACTAAATCCCTTTTAAAATAAAAGATTTTCTAATTTTTACATTAAAGAATCCTTAAAAAGCCATTTAAAACAATGTGAAAGTTTTTTTAATTCTTAGTAATGTCTAAACCTCTTAACCTTTTACATTTTAAACCTAAACTCATCCAATAGTTACAGCATGTTGACAATTTTTATCTTGAACATGTTTACAAACACTTAGAAAACACACAGATATTAAAGTGTGCAAAAATCAAATCAGTTGCACATAGATTTTTTAAAGATTTTTAACAAAAATTTAAGACAGTATTTTTTTAAACTAAGTACCTTTGTTAAGCTTCATTTTCCCAGGGCTTACTTGTTTAGCAAGGCAATTCACCAATGGATCTTTTGAATTCCTTCTGTTGGAGAAGGGCTGGTTGAGGGGGTCACCTGAAACTAAACTGGCCTGAATTTTATCCATTTTTAGACAAGAGCACTTTACAAATTGTTACATTGTCAGGACTCGCTGAAAAGTCCAAACCAGGTGCATAGCCTTCCACACCCTCCGCTCAGGCAGCCACCACAAGGAGAAAATGCAGCCCAAGGCCTGAAAGGAACCAAACTAGTCCAGCAACCTTTCAGACTTCACAGTGAGGAGAACATAGCAGGTCTGTGGCTGAGCCCAGCCAGAGGCTGGAACTTTTATTTCCTCAGAGATCTTCAAATAAATAACAAAAATATAAATAAACACAAAAACCAAGAATCCAGTCTTAAAACAGGTACCAATTCTAAAACAGAACTAGACAACCACCAAAGGCTGACTTGGGGACTAATGGACCCTCAGTTCATCCCTACCAGAACGGTGCCATTCTCACTCAGCAAGCTGAATTCAGAGTCAGCTGAGTGAGCTGGCCACCCTCACCCAGAATTTCCCCACCTCAAAAATAGAACAGAAACAACACCAAAGTAAACAAGACAAACAAGTGGCCACAAAGACAAAATCAGATCTCAGTAAATTGGGCAACATCTCACCACCAGAGGATTTCTTTCTTTCTTTCTTTTTTTTGTTTTTTTTAGATTCCTGCAAATGTTGACCCAGGGGCCTTCCAAGGTGAAGGAGAACTCCCAATCATCTTGGGGCAAGGGAAAAAAGACCCTGGAAGCCATCCTCTCAGACTGACAGTCTCCCCGCCCATACTCAAACCCTCTGGGTCAAGACCCGAGGCTAAGATCTTGCTGGTGGTACTTGGTGGTCATCTTTCTGCGAGTTTTCCCTGCAGGCCTCTTTCAACGTTATTGCAAGATCCTGCAGGTTCTCCCTTCCGGCACTGCCTCCTCTTCTAGAGAATAAGTCAACCCTTGATGTCATCCTAAAATTCCAAAGTATTAAAATGGGAGAGCAGCTGAGGTGAAAGGAGCCTCTGGCCACCCCTTTCGGGGGACTCCAGGATGCCCGCTGATCCAAAAATGAAAGTAAAAATGAACAAGGAAAGGAAAGCAAGAGAGGCGCTGAATTAAAATGGCAACTACAAATGAGACAAAGAGAGCATGCATGTTGATCTCAAGCTCGAACCACCCCTAAGCCACGGTGGTGGAGGCCAGACGAGTTCCTATCCCAAAGGATGGTGGAGGCCGGAGAATCCCTACCCGGGAGGTGGATAATCTACCCTTAACCCAGAGTGGCAGAGGCGGGACAAGTCATGGTCCAAAATATGACAGAGTCCAGTGAGGCCCCACTGGGGAGGGCTTCCCCCAAGGCCCAGGGCATGTCTTCCACCGGCCTGCTGGCTACCTTGCAGCACGTTGGCCAACGTTTCTTGCCAGCTCCCAAACCCTACTTCCAAGTCAAACACAAAACACTCAACATAAAGCAGCTGCACCCCCTCTTACTGGCTAGCTGGACGACTCGCTGATCAGGTATCTGGGTGGCTTATGGGGGGGGCTATCCCGGATGAGCTCCCACATAAAGTGCGCAGTTTTCGGACGCCCCCTCTCAGAATACCAGAGACCATGATCAATGCAAACAGCAAAGAGTTGTTTATTGCAAGCTGGAGCTTGGTCCTCTGTGCACTTGGTAACCGGTGATGCTAAGAGGCCCCAAGCATAAAATTGGCACAGCTTTTATAGTATCAAACAAACAAGTTTACAGGGTTTCCACACAAGCAAGTTCACAAGTTCAGGGGGTTTAAGTCCACCCTGGTTGCACTTCCCTTTTTCAGCTGGAACACCTGGGCATCTATTCTGTTCTTTTTTTTTTTTTTGTCGGTCGTGGGGCTTGAACTCTGGGCCTGAACTATTCTGTTCTTTAAGGGTGGGCAGGATTGGTGGCAACCTGCGGTTTTTCTGAGAACTATTTTTCTCTTTGGCAGCCCAGCTCTCTTTGGGGGTTACTATGAGGGCAGCACAGCTCAGGGGGCTTAATCTTAAAATGGAATTACTTTAGCTCTTCAGTTAGGTCCTGAGTTCAAACACCAGGAATGGTGTATGCACACACACACACACACACACACACACACACACACAGCACATGGAGGCACCTTTGCCAATAATGTATCATTCCATTATGTTCAGCTCCCTAATTGTCTGCCAGAAGGACTCTTGAATTAATTGTAGCAGTTTGTTTCAACTCTGAAACATAGTCTTACAAAGACATGATGAGTGCAGGGAACTTGGCCTGCCACAGAAGGTGGCACAAATGAAGGCTTTCTGTCAAAACTGACCACTGGGGAGAGAGATAGCTTGGGGTACAAACAAGCCTTTTTCTCCTGACCTTCAGAACCTGCGCACACTCATCGTCATTAATTGGCCCGGATGACTTGTTTGTTATGCAGCTTTACAGGAGTGAAGCTTTTTGTCTGCCTGTTCCAACAATGAAGCCGACTTCCTTTGGCAGCCTGGGGTATGGAGACATCTCAGGCTATACTGGGAACACTGAGGGAGCCCCGGAACATGGATTGTCTTGAAAGCACTCTCTGTGCTATGAAATCATACTATTCAAAGCAAATTTCCTAACTGGGTGCCTTTCTTCATAGCAACTCTGGATCTTCATTGATACAAATACATGCTTACATACACAGACACATGGAGTTACTGGCTCTTCTTTTGTGGCAGGTCCTTAAGCTTGAACTGTGAGCCTAGACATTTTCCCTGAGCTCCTTTTTCTCAAGGAAACATTTTATTGTGTCTTAAACCATGATTACCCTAGGCTGGAGTGCAGCTTTTACACCCACAGATGATCCAGGGATCCTAGGACCAGAGTTCAACATCCAGCACTGGCAAAAATGCATTAAACCAACAAAAATGGAGGAGGAAAAACCAGGAAATGTTACACAACAGTTTTTACCTTTGTTTCCTTAGGACTGTGACCCTCCTGAGTCTCAATGACTTGGCTTGAAAATTGTATGTGACCTTGCATGGATGATGGCTGGGGGGCTGTCAGTGAAGCCTGGGCCCAACCCAGACACCTAGGCCCTGAGATCGATCCTAGGACTGCCACCTACACACAGCTGAAGATCCTAGGAACCTCGTTCCTATCTATAATAACACTAATAGAATATTTGACATGTACTAATTGAATTACTAACTAGCTAGTCATTCCAATATAAGATTGCATGCAATAAATATAGGTCATTGATTAATTAATACTTTATTAATTCTTCTACCATGACAATTGGGAGCATAATTTTATACCAAATAATTGGTAGTAATAGAATATATAAAAATAAGGTACAGACATCTCTCTTTATATTGGGTTATACACTAGAATCTACATAAATGTCTATCTGTCTCTCTCTGTATATGTTTATAGATGCATATACATATGTAAAAACACACACATGCGCGCGCGCACACACACACACACACACACTGCAATCTAAACATCTACCTATTTATATATTGGCCATTCCTAGGGCTTGATCTCAGGTCCTCAAATTGGCCTGCCAACTTCACTTGCATCAGACTGGTGTGCTAACATTTAACCATTCATGAAGTGGGGCCTGCTAGGCCCTGAGTTCAAGTCAGAGAATTGCCAAAAACTTTATCCTGTAGGAAAAGCCAATTTTTCCACTTGTTTCCGTATCGGTGAAAGTCCTGGGTCTCAGGAATGATGTAGAATACATAGGCAAAGCTATGGCTTATGTAATAGGATGCAAAATGTAATATGTGTAATCATACTCACTCTTAAATACATAAGAAATAAAACACAAAATGAAATGAATACACTAACTGCAATATGCAATAAACATGTCTATGTAAATATAAATCATGTATTTCAAATATATACGAATATTATTTTTTCAAGTGCTAGGATTTGACTTCAGGCCCTGGGAACAGGCCTGACTTTCTTGTCTTCCAGCACGGTGATCTTCCCATCCCCCACAGTGCTACAGATTTATCCACATCCTGAGTTCAAATCCCAGGCCTGCAAAAACAATGGCCTGAATTCCAAGCCAAGGAGCCTCATAATATTTTAAATATTTTTAATGTATATATGTATGTATGTATATATTTTTATTTTGTCAAGCACAGGGCTTGATCTCAGGTAGTGGCAATTCTGCCTCATCATCGATCACTCTAGGCTGGGGTGCAACCACTGGTCCCACAGCCAAATCTGGGTTCCTGGGCCTCAAATGCTGACAGGAAAACAATAATAAATAATGTGACACAGAAAAATAAAAACTGGCAACTTACCAGTTTTACATTTATTTTCTTTACAAAGTGACCATCCTGGGTCTGAATGACACGGCTGCAAAATGTTGGTAACCTGGCATTGCTGAAGGCTGGTGGGCTTCCAGGGAAGCCTTAGGCCAACACGGCAACATAAGCCATGTGTTTGAAGCACAGTCCTGACCCCTACCAATGGAGGGAGAACCTAAGAGTCTCGTTCCTATTCATAGGATTACCGATGGAAGATTATGAATGGCAAAGTTGAATTAGTTGTTTCTGAATACTACTATACAATTAGATGGAGTGATTTTAGGAGACCAATGGATGTTAATGAATATTTTTGACACATTCAAAGAATACAATTAATTACATGGATGCAATAGTTTTGGGACAGTAGTAAGGATAAAACAAGAATATTAATTACATGGAGGTATAATAAATACTCAAGAATTGGTAGGAATGCAGTGTATATACATGAATAATGTATAGACATCACTGGCACTCTATAAAGATCTATATTTATTTGTGTCCTACCATCTGCATGTCAATCTGTACATATTTTGTCAACCCCTGGGGCTCGATCTCAGGTGCTAGAAATGCTTGTCAGCTCAATATGCCCCTGGCTGGCGTGCTGACACTCACCCATTCATGAATTGGGACTTACAGTCTGTGAGTTCTAATGCCAGCAATCACAAAAATTGAATCGTGGAGTAAGAATCCCATGGTGACACATGTTTTCTGATTCTTTGAAAGTCCTGGGTGTAAGGTATGAAGTTTCATACATAGGCAAATCTATATCTTATGTAATATATGTAGTAAATATTTCATGTGTAATAACAGTCAATAAAATAAATGGTAAATAAATTAATAAAACAAAAAAATAAAATGAATAACTACACTAAGTGCAATATGTGGTCAACATATGGGGCTCGATCTCAGGGCCTGGGAACTGCCTGGCAGCTGAATTGGCTAGAGGCTTCTGTGCTGACAGTCACCCATTCAGGAATTGAGCCTTCTAGGCCCTGAATTTAGATCCCAGTACTGCAAAAAATGTAATCGAGGAGGAAGAAGCCGAGCATGACACGTTTCCTTTTTCTTTGAAAGTGCTCAGTGACAGGATGTATAATTCAGATGCAAATACATATGCTATGTAATAGGATGTCATAAATGTAAAAAAACGTCATTGGTGGAAGAATTGTCACTACAATAAATGAAAAACAGATTGAGTTAGTAGTGAATCATTCTAGGATAAAATTAGACACACTAATTATAGGACGTGGATTAAGTTTAATATTTTATTAAGCATTAATAGAATAAAATTGCATGGAAACATAAATACCTAATAATTGATAGTAACACATGATGCATAATTTAATTATATAGACATCTGTCGCATTCTATAAAATATGTAATTTATGTAGAGATGTATGTACATATAATTTTAATTAATGCTTTATTAATTGTTAAATGAGACACATGATTAAATGGAGACATAACTTAATACCTAAAAATTGGTAGTAATATTATCTATAAATTAATAATGTACAGACATCGTTTGTATATATAAAATTATATACAGCAACCTCTATATATTTATAACTCTTTCACTCCTGGGGTTCGTTGGTTGATTGCTTGACTAGTAAGCATGAAGCCCTGGGTTCGAGCCCTCAGTGCCACATAAAAAGAAAACCTAGAAAATCTGCTGTCTTTCAATCAACTGAGTACTAGCCTTGAACACAAATGCTTAGGGACAGTGTCAAAGCCCTTACTCAAGTCCCAGGACTGCCAAAAAAAAAAGGTAGAATATACTCACTGCAACTATAGAAGGACAGGACATCAAATACCTCATCACAGAGAAAGCTAGGAGTCTGGTCCTGACAGCTGTCACCTAACCTGATTTAGCCAGATGTAAACTGCTGTAACCCAGCTCCATGGGTTACCCCCATCATCCTGGCTTATCCTGGCTTACCCCGGACATCTTGGTTGCTTGGGGGCTTTAAATCCTGGCAGGAAGTCTGCTAGAATCTTTGAAATATGGCTTGAAATGGTAGAGCACTAGCCTTGAGCAAATGTTATTAGAACATTCTCCCCATGTTTTGAGCTCAAGCCCCAAAAGTAACCTCCCTCAAAATAAAAACACCCCACCAAACCATTAGATATTAAATGTTCCTCAAAGAATGTGAAACCACCTTAATTCTAATGATAGCTTGTGGAACAGAGCTTTGTGCTGAGTCTTTTAGAGGGTGATCTGTGCTGAGTCCTGCACATGCCATGGTGCTATGTGTTGAGTCCTTCACAAGGTGGAGTGTACTGAGTCCTGCATTGGGTGCTAGCTGCTGAGACTTTCACAGGATGCTGTTTGCTGAGTCATGCAAATAGTGCCATGTGCTGTGTCTTTCACAGGGTGCATTCTTTCAACTTGTTCTTGTAAGAGCTCCGCAACTGAGATGATTATGCAGACAAGAATATTGAGGCTCAGATAGGTCCCCAATGCAGGGACAAAATTATGTATTACTAAAGACTAGTGAGTTGTCTGCTGCAGACAATTGTTTTGTTTTGTATTTTCCCAGCCATGAACCTTGAACTAGGGGCCTAGGCACTGACCCTTACCTCTTGGGTTCATGGCTAGCACTCCACCATGTGGAGCCAAGGAGCCCTTTGCACCAGAAGCCATGGCCTAGGGGTCTATAGCTGAGGTCTGTCATCCTTCCTTCTCAGGATGCTGAGATCTGAGGATCTGTGTTCCAAACTATCCCAGGCAAAAAGGTCCCATGAGACTATCTCCAATTCACCACTAAGAAACCTGAAGTGGAAGCTGTGTGCTTGATGCTCATGTTTGTCATCCTAGCTACTCAGGAGGATGAGATCTGAGGATCATGGTTCAAAGCTAGCCTGGGCAAGAAAGTCCTTGAGACACTTTGCTCCAATGCCCCACCAGAAAAGCTGAAATGGCGCTTTGGCTCAAGTAGTAGAGCACAAGACTTGAGCTGAAGAGCTCAAGGACAGCACCCATGCCTAGACATCAACTTCTACAACAATAAAAAACGACAGAAAGAAACTAACAAACCTGAAATAGAGGGCTGGGAATGTGCCTTAGGGGTAGAGTGCATTGCATATATGAAACCCTGGGTTTGATTTCTCAGGACCATATCAAAAAAAAAAAAAAAGCCTGAAGTTGTTCTGTGGCTCAAGTAGGAGAGGGCTATCCTTGTACAAGAGAATCTAAGTACAGTGCTCAAGTCTGGAGTTCAACTTCCAAGAATGGTGTATGGGTACACACGCATGCGCGCTCGCACACACACACACACACACACACACACACACACACACATACACACAGACTAGGAGTGATGCTGTTACACAAAATGGTAAGGTACCGGGCTTCTTCACTGAGATCATGGTCAGCACCTTAGCCCCATGTCCCCAAAAGCTAGCCACCCAGGGCCCAACTAGGAGAGGTCAAATGTTTCAAAACCTGATGAGATTCACCAGCCCTAGAAGAAGCTTTGTGATATCAGATATGTGCTTGGAATTCCCAAGCTTGCGAAAACCTAGGAGAGGCATCATAGGCCCAACATTGCCCTCAATGAAACATTTCATGAGCTTCAGTGCCCTAGTGGTCTGCTAGAAGGACTTTTGAATTATATTGAGAACTTTATCTGAACACTGGTATATAGTCTCACAAAGGCTGGATAAGTGCACAGGACTTTGCCTGCCATGGGAGGTGGCACAAATGAAAGCTTCCTGTCAAAACAGAGCACTGGGGAGAGACATAGTTGCGAGTACATAGTGACCTTTCTCTCCTGACCTTCGGAGCCCGCCTGCACTCCTCCTCACTATCTGACCCAGATGGAATTGTTTGTTACACAGCAGTACAGGAATGGGGCCTTTTTTCTGCCTGTCCAGGAAATAAGAGAGATTTCGTCCACAAGGCCTGGGATGCAGAGAAACCCACAGGTTATACTGGGACCAGTGAAGGGAGCCCTGGAACATGCAGTGTCATGAAAGCAGTCTCTGTTATGAAATCATTTTATTGAATACAAATTTCCTAGCTTGGTGCCGTTCATCATAGCTACTCTGGAGCTTCACCTATAGGAATACGTCCATACATACACAAAGATATGTAGGTACAGGCTCTTTGATGGGGCAGTTCCTGGGGTTGAACTATGAGTCTAGGAATTGTCCCTGAGCTCTTTTTGCTCAAGGATAGTGCATTAACCTTGAATCACAGCCCCACTTTGTTTTTTTCTGTGATCTCTTAGAAATAACAGTGTCATGGACTTTCCTATGCTGGCTGGATTCAAACTAAGATTCTCTACATCTCATCCTCCTAAGGAGCTGGAATTACAGTCAGCAGCCACTGGTACCTTCTTTCTTCTTCATTTTTAATTCTGGACAATCTGACTTCTTAACAGGGTCATTCCAATGGCTTGAATTTATAAGTTAACTACCCAATGATCTTTATGGCTGTTTTCACTGAGAAGGATTTTCTCGCCTCATCTTCCCCTCTGGTCACAGGTTTGAAGCCAAAAGTGAGAAATGAGTGTCACAGGAACTGGGAGAAAATATCCGCAGGACATGCCAGTTCTGTCACTTAGCATTGAGCTGCAGTGAATTTACTGTCTCAGGATGAGAGGACTGAAAGCTGCAATGATTCTCATGATGTCTGCAATGTTCCTTTCGCCAATAAAATGATCTAATAATTATGAGTGTTTTGTGTCTGCAACCTTAAGTAACTAGAACACACTAGAAGCATCTTCATGTATCTCTTTTCCTCTAGTGCCTCTCGAGATTTACAATAAGGTTTTGTGTGGAGCAGCTCCTCTGTGTATCCTTGAGAAACGCTGCTTGAAGCCTCTTTGGAAAATCGCCATTCAAAGTCAGCCTGAGCAGGAAGTCTGTGAGACTCTTATTTCCAAGAAACCACCAGAAAACTAGAAGTGGAGCCGTGGTCCAGAGGGAAGAGTTCCAGCTTTGAGAGAGAAAGCCAAGCAGGAAAAACAAGCTAGAACAGGCAGGAAAGCCTTGGAGGTGCTTATGTCCAATTAACGACCAGATGGCTGGAAGTGGAGCTGTGGTGGCGGTAGCACCTCAGCCTTGGGAAAAACAGCCAAGGAAAGCATCGGGCCCTGAGTTTAAGCCCTGGTATGACCATAAAATATTTTCAAAAAGAGAAGGCCAAGTTTATTTATCAACGCCCTACCTACTTATGTGTGTATATTACCTCCCTGAGTGCAAACAGAGTGTATGCAATGCTTCTTCTTTTATTTACTCATTCATTTTTTCAAATATGCTCCTAGTGCATACAGCACCATTTTCTTCATTTCAGACCCATGGCTTTTCTCTTCCAGGTTTCCAGTCCTGTGTCATTATATGATCCACACTGCAGCTCTCAGCAGCCTTTATTTACATTAATTATGAGGCCAATGCAGGACCAGTCACAAATCAGGCAGGGGAAGAGAAGATCAGGTTTTGCAGAAGTAACCAGTATTCAGAAAATTAAACTAGGGCTCTTAAAATGGTAGCATACTTATGTAAAAACTACCTTTAAAGAAAATATGAAGGGGCTGGGAATGTGGATTAGTGAGTGCTTGCCTAGCATGCAAAAAGCCCTGGGTATGATTCCTCAGTATCACATACAGAGAAAAAGCCAGAATTAGTGCTGTGGCTTAAGTAGTAGAGTGCTACAGACAGTGCCCAGACCTTGAGTTCAACCCAAAAACTCACAAAGAGATACCTAAGTAGGTAGGTAGGTAGATTAGATAGATAGATAGATAGATAGATAGATAGATAGATAGATAGATAGATAGATAGATAGATAGATAGATAGATAGATAGATAGATAGATAGATAGATAGATAGATAAATCTGGTCTTGGATGTCAGGAGGAAAGAAGGGAACACTTCCCATTCATGAGGCCTTCTGCAGTGTGCTAGGCCACCAGCATCACCTTCACACAATCACTTTTCAACTTCTAAGGTAGCCAAAGGCCCCAGAGCCACGAGGGCAGAGCTAGGCTCTAACTCAGGGGCTTGGAGACAGAAGAGAAACAGCCTTACCTCTAGTTCATCTGGGGATTTGCATTAATTAAGTGGAGAATGAAGGAAGGAGAATGGACTGGCAGAGGTAGAAGAAGGCCTTCAAATCTGACAGATGGAGAGTCAAAAACCCACTCCCTAAGACGAGAGAGCAGGGTTTTTCTACTCTGTTCCTCCCCTCTCCCCCACTCAACTGGCTCTTTATTGGTAACCTAAAGATAGCCTGAGGCTCCCTTCACCTGAAGGAGGAAGGTTAATTAGTCGTTGTTTGAAGAGGCTGATAAAAGCCTGACCCTGGTGTAACTCTAACAAATATTTCAGGTTTCCCTTCATTTCTGGTTGTTCCTGGAATGAATGAAGTGGTTTTGCAGCTCACTTCCTTGTTGAGTGTGTATATTCTGCCTCCTAATCCTGCAGGTTTAGGTCTCTGCACCTATCCTGGCTTTTGCAACTATTTTCTGTCCTTCAAATACAGCGTTGCTCTGGAGTTCATCCTGCTAACAGGGCTAGCGCTTGGATCCTGAGAACTTCATTTGAACCCCAGATGGGTCATTGATGATTCTTTCCTTCTTCTATAGCTCAGGAACTCTAAGAACATTTAGAGTGCAAGTAAATTCTCATCACCAAGGGAAACACAAGAAGCTCTTGAACATCTGACCTTTCAGAAGTGGAAGTCAGAGTGTCATAGACTTCCCTGCCCTGATTGGCTTCACCCTGTGTTCCTGATACCTCAGCCTCCGGAGCTAGGGTGATGGGCATGAGCTACTGGTGCTCTGGTAGGTTCAGAACTGTAATGACATTGACAATACAAGTCAAATTCTTATAGCAAAGTGTTTGGGGAGCATATTAAGCCTTTCAACAATAGACCGTTCAGAACCCTGTAGGACACAAGGTTACAATGCTAGAGTCTGAGAGGCTGGGTATATGTATCTGCTACACTTGAACCTGGAGCTCTAACTCCAATTCTGGTGTACATCAGTGTTCATTTTCCAGAGAATGTTCTCCTAATTAGTAAATAGGAAAAATACTTTGATTAACCCTCACTTTTTTCCAGGTGTCTGTCTCAAACTCAAGCCTGGGCACTGTTCCTGATCCCTTCAGCTCAAGGCTAACACTCTACCATTTTATCCACAGTGCCATATGGGGTCTTTTGGTAGTTCACTGGAGATAAGAGTCTAACAGACTTTCCTTGCCTAGGTTGTCTTTGAACTGTGGTTTTCAGCTCTCAGTCTACTGAGAAGCTAGGGTTCCAGGTGTGAGCCACTGTCATCTGGCCTATTGTTTTTGACACTTGTGGGGCTTTATCTTAGGGCCTGGGTACTGTCTCTGAGCTTCTTTTTCTCAAGTCTAGCCACTTGAGCCTCTCCACAGTTTCTGCCTTTTTCTGAGTATGTGGCACTGAGGATTCAAACCCTGTCATTCATGCATGTTGAGCAAGCTCTTTACCACTAAGCCACATTTCTACCCCACCCTTCCAATTTTATCCCTCATCTGCCTATCCTCAAGAAGAGGTTTCTGAATATAAACATTATAAAGAATTCCCAATGGGAAGATGTCCAAAGATAAGACAAAGCTCATACTTGGGGCAGACTTTAAACATGTGAAGACTGTGACAAATGCTTCCATATAATTATGTACTGTGTTTCAACACTTAATAAAATATTAATGATAAATGAGTCAATATCCTAAATTATTGTGTTTAATTTTATAATATATGTGAAAAATGTAAAAAACATTATGTGTATAATAATACTAAATACAATAATCAATAAATGAATCAAAGAAAAATAAAATACAAAATCAATAATAAAAATCATAATATGAAATTAACATACATATGTAAGTATACATCATATATTACATATGTATAGAAATATTTTTTCTCTTGCAGGACCTTCATTCAGGACATGGGAATTCTAGCCTGAATTTCTTTTCCTCAAGGACAGTGAGCTCTGCCTTCACCCATGCTGCAAAAGAGTTACCTGGATGGTGAGCTCAAATCCTAGCAATGGCAGAAATACTGGGCCCAGTTCGAAGACAGTGATTTAGTTTTTTATTAATGGAAACAGTTATGTTTTTTCAGTTCCATACTGAACATTTAAAAAAAGCAGTGCAGAATTTTGTACAGCTATTCAGACATCCTTCTCTGAGTGCTTCTCTGAGAATTACATTGTTTCTCTTTTTTTGTATGTTTTTTTATTGTAAACATATTGTACAGAAGGGTTAAGTTTACAGGAGCAAGGTAATGAGTACATTTTTTGTTGAGCATTGTTACCTCCTTCTTTTTTTCCCCCCTACCATCTCTTCCCTCCCATCTCCACAACTACCTCCCCTGCTTAGGTCAGTGACGTAGTTTTCCATTTTTAGTTGGCACAGGCTTTGAACTCATGTAGTGGCAACTCTTCCCTCACATTGCTAAAGATTTACCAAGACCCTGATTTTAAATCCCAGGCTAGGAAAGAAAACTGTCAGAAATTCCAAACCAGGGAGCTTTACTTTTTTAAAATTTAGTTAAATGATTAATTAATTAATTACTTATTTTTTGGCAAAACATGGGGCTTGAAGTCAGGTCGTGGAAACTCTGCCTCAACTTGGATCTCCCTAGGCTGGGGTGCAGTCTCCAGACCCATAGCCGATCCTGAGATCCTAGGCCCAGAGGGATTTTAGGAAGAAAAAAAAGCTGGAAAGCACAAAAGTGGTGAGGTGCAGAGTGCTGAGGTTTTACAATTTTTTTCTTTGCATGTTGACCATCCTAGGTCTGAATGATATGCCTGCAAAGTAGACTTGACCTGCCATTGCTGATGGCTGGTGGGATATCAGTGAAACCATAGGCCAACCTGTCAACATGGCCCTGGATTCAAATCCCAGTCCTGACACCAATGGCAGGAGATCACAAGAGACTCATTCCTATTCATAGGAATACTGATTGAAAGTGTAGTTCATGCACAGGTCTAGTCTAAAATTGGATGCAATAATCGTAGAATGCTGATTGATCTTAATTAATAGTTTATTAATCATGAAAAGAATAATATTCCTTCAATGGTGGTATAATAAATATCTAAGATTTGGTAGGAAACTTGTAGGTATCATTTAATCATAGATAGACAGCCCTGGCACTCTTTACCAATATATATTTATATATCTGCCTATCCATGTATCACTGTTTTGGCCAAACCAGGTGGTTCCCAGCCACCTGACAGCCTCATTGGCTAGAGGCTGCCATGCTCAAACTCACTCATTCTTGAATTGAGCCTGCTAGGCACTGAGTTCAGATCCTAGCACTGCCAGGCTTGATGGTGAACACATCTAAAATCTAGATGCCTTGTGATAGGATGTAAACAATGTAATAAATGGTATATGTATCATCAGAGTCAATAAAATAAATGGTAAATATATTGAATAAAACAAGAAATAAAATGATTGACCACAGCAAACACAATATGGACTGAACATCTGTACAGAATTACAAATCCTAATTTTAAAATGTATGTAAGATGAACTTTTCCAGATCTGAGGCTTGAATTCAGCCCCCCTACAAGGAGGGAATGGCGGAATACCCTGAGATACTCGTTTCTGAACCTAGGAGGAGTCATGAAAAGCGATCGATCTCATCCCTGAATGAGTAGTTTCTGCATGATGCGAGTAGGAAATGATGGGCAAGACTCATGGAGTATTGATTATTTGTAAAGAAGAGTTGATGAAGCATGACAATTATCACCAGAGTCATGAAATGGAGGCATCCAGAAAGATCCAAGAAACTGTAGTCACACAAAATGGATTCCATTACAGGTCACCATCTCTCCTACTCTACACAAATATGTACTTATTTGCATACTACCTTCAGCTTATGAAAGGATGACTATTATGTTCCCCAGTTTCCGCCCGCTGGGGGGCCTCAATCTCAGGTCCTGGGAATGGCCTAGGTCCTTCGTGGCTCACAGGTTGTTGTGCTCATGTGGACCCATTTGCCAATTGGGCCTGCTAGGTCCCGAGTTCAGATCCCAGCCCTGCCAAAAGATTCATCTTGATGTCAAAAGCCAATCGTTGCACCTGTTTTTCTTTCCTGTGCAAGTCTTGGGTCTCAGCTAGGATGGAGAATAAATGGGCCACCCTGTGGATATGGGAATAAGTTGTTATCCATGTCAGTCCAGGTATACTTGTCATCATATACTCAAGAAAATACACAATATATCCATGAATAGCATACAAAATAAAGAGAATAACTACACTCAATGCACGATGAAGTCCACACACGGATGTGAACATACATTCCTTGTTTCAATGATGCATGGAGGACTATTGAGGCCTCCCTGGGGCTCAATCTCAGTTCCAGGGAATGACCCAGATCCTTAGTGGCTCACAGTCTGGTGTGATCAGGTGAACCCATTGGGCAGTTGGCCCTCCTAGGCTCTGAGTTCGAATCGCAGCACTGCCAAAAGTTCACCCTGATGTGAGATGCCAGTTGTTGCATCTGTTTTCCTAGGCTGTGCAAGTTCTGTGTCTCAGCTAGGATGGAGAATGTACAGGCAAGTCTATACTCATAGGAATAGGTTGTCATCCAGTTCACCAGAGTTATATCTGTCATCCTATACTCAAGAAAATGCACAATACATCAATGAATAAGACACAAAATAAAGAGAATGACTACACTGAACACAAGATGCCGTTCACCAATGTTTAGAAATATAGATCCTCTGTTTAATTATGAATTTATGGCTATATTGGCCCCCACCAGGGCTGGATCTCAGGTCCTGGGAATAGCCTAGCTCCTTAGTGGCTCACAGGCTGGTGTTCTCAACATGTCCCTTGCACTGATTGGGCCTGCTGGACCTTGAGTTCAAATCCCAGCACTGCCAAAATATTCAACCTGATGTGAGAATCCAATTGAACCACCTTTTTTCCTGTCCTGCGAAAGTCCTGGGTCTCAGGGCACATGGAGAATGCTATATAGGCAACTCTATAGACATGGAAATAGGCTGTCATCCATGTCAACACAGTTATATCTGTCACCATACTCAATAAAATACACAATACATCCATGAATAAGCCACAAATTAAAAAGAATAACTACAATGAACTTAAGATGCATACCACTACTGTAGGTAAAGAGAGATCTTATGTTTAAAAAAGGTGGGCTTATCATTTTGTCCAGTGCTGGGCCTTCAAATCAGGCCCTGGACCAGGCCTGACATTCTAGTCTTCAAGGATGGTGAGCTTCAATCCTCCCACAGTGCAACAGAGCTACCCAGACCTGAGTTCAAATCCCAGCACTGACAAAAGATTCATTCTGATGCCAGAAGCTAGTTGTTGCACACGTTTTACTCTCCTGTGAAAGAAGAGGATAGAGAATGCATAGGCAACCCTATAACCATGGGAACAGGTTGTCGTCCATGTCAGCACAGTTATACCTGTCACTATACTTAGTAAAATAAACAATACCTCCATGAATTAGAGACAAAATAAGGAGAAGTGCACCAAACACAAGATGCTGTCCACACATGTGGACACACATGTCCACACATTGATCCTATGTTTATATTATGAACTTATGAAATTATGAACTTATAGTGGACCACCCTGGGGATCAAAGTCAGATCCTGGGAATGACCTAGCTCCTTGGTTGCTCACAGGTTGGTGTGTTCACCTTGATTTATTGGCCAATTGGTCCTTCTAGGCCTTGAGTTCAGATCCCAGCAATATTAACAAGTGGATCGTCGAGTAAGAAGTCGAGTGTGAAACTTGTTTTCCTTTTCTCTGAGAATTCTAGGTGTAAAGAATGATGCAGTACATTTCTACAAACCTAGTGCTCTGTGATAGGATGTCATCAATGTAATAAACGAAATGGGTTTCATATAGTAAAATCAATGATAAATAAATGAATAAAAAAAATACAAGGAATAACCACACCAAACATATATGGACTGAACATCTATAGGTAAGTATAAAACCTATCTTTACAATGTATTTAAATAGTATGTTTTCCAGGGATGGGGCTTGAATTCAGGACTAGTGAACAGGCTTGACTTTCTTATCCTCAAGTACCGTGATCTTCCCCTTCATCCACATTGCTGCAGATTTACCCAGATCCTTAGTTCAAATCCAACACCTGGCAGAATAAATAGCGGGAATTGCAAGCCAGGGAGCTAATTTTTTTAAAACTTTTTCTCAGCACAGGGCTTGAACTCAGGTCAGCTTCGATCACCCTAGGCTGGGGTGCAGCCACTGGACTCACAGCTCTTCCTGGGATCCTCGACCACCAGGCCTTGCAAGGAAAACAATGTACAGAAAAACTGTGGCCTTTTTAGGTTTTCTTCCTTTGCACATGACCCTCCTGAGTCTGAATTATACTGTTGCAAAGAGTACTTCACCTTGCATTGCTGAAGGCTGGCAGACTATTGGGGAAGCCATAGGCCCACGTGGCAATATAGGCCCTGACCAACCAATGGCAGGAGATACTAAGAAACAGGTTTCCAACCATAGGAATAACAATGGAATGTTGTCAATGTCACAGAATGAGTTGTTCGTGAATAGTGCTCCTATAAAATTAGACAGCATGATTTCAGGAGGCTGATTGATTTTATTTAATATTTATGAAGCATTAAAAGATTATTATTACTTACAGGAACACAATAATTTCAGGACACTGATTTCTTTTAAGAAAGAAAACAATTATATTACTTATATGTACACATAATAAATACCGAAGAATTGGTAGGAATGTAGTCTATATAACTAAATAATGTATAGACATCTCCGACACTCTATAAAGATATATATTTATTAGCTTACTGCCATCTACATGTCAATATGTTCTTATTTTGTTAACTCCTGGGTTCAATCTCAGGTCCTGGGAACAGTCTGTCAGCTCAATTTGCCCCAGGAGGGCATGCTGACACTCACCCATTCATGAATTTGGCCTTGTAGGCCATGAGTTCAGATGCCAGCATTCCCAAACAATGAATTGTTGAGTAATAAGCTGATGGTAACACATGTTTTCCTTTTCTGTGAATGTCCTGGGTGTCAGGTATGAAGGGGAGTATATATGCAGACCTATATCCTTATGTAATCAATGTTCTATATGCCATAATAGTCAATAAAATAAACGGTCAATACATGAACAAAAGAAAAAATAAAATAACTACACTGAATGCAATATAGTCAACATATGTATGTAAATATAAATCATATATGTATAGGATGTTTTCTAGTGCTGAGGATCGATATCAGGCCTAAGGAACAGACTTGAATTTCTTGACATCAAGGAGGCAAACTTCCACTTCCCACACAGTGCAACATAGTTACCAGACCATGAGTTCAAATCCCAGTCCTGGCCGAAAAATAATGGAACCTTTATAGTATGTGTGGCCCAATTCTTAGGTATTTCATTATGTCTCCATTTTATAAAAGTGATTGTTTAAATGCTTAATAAAGTATTAACTAAAATTGATTAGTGTCCTATAATATAATTGTGTATAATTTTATCATTGAATCATTCAAGAACTGCCCATTCAATCATGACATACATAATATTCCATTGGGTATCATATAGATAGGAACAAGTTTCTTAGGATCTCCTGCCATTTGGAGGTGGCAGGATCAGGATTCGAACTGTGGGCTCCAGCTCCCACCACTTCAGAGCGAGAATAGTGTACTCACCATTCTGTCCAAGAACATCAGCAAGACCAATGATTAGGCAGGCACCAGTGGCTCTCAGCAGTCCTCCTTGATACTTAGAAGGCTGTGAAAGGAGGATCATGGTCAAAGTCACCCAAGCCAAGAAAGTCCTTGAGACCCCTTTCCAACTTCAGTGCCAACATATCAAGTGTGGAGGAAAAACCAGCCTTGAACAAAAGCAGCTCACAGATTGTGTCCAGATCTTGAGTTCAAGGTCCAGGACTGGCAACAAACACACATACAAAACAATCTGTGCAGCCATCCAGCTAAAGCAGTTTACCCTCTTGTCCCCAACTGCATTGGATAGAGTTCCCTGGGAAAAAGGCTAGGGGAGCCGCTGTCATCTTGCTCTGCCCATACTGCCTGCATCACAGGATTCCGGCCACACCCCCATTCTTTCATGTTCCTTTCTGACCAATGGGATACAAGAATGGTGGCCACGCCCACATTCCATGCTGCTGAGTAGCACTGGGATTCCCTCTGTTTGTTTACAACACTACCAGAAGTTGAGGAAGGTAGAGGTGGTTGAGTGATCAGCAGGAGACTCTAGGAGAGTTTGAAGTATAGTAGGAAATTGATGCTCCCACCAGCGCCACTGCTCCCTTCCCCCTTCTTGTGGTGCTGGGTTTCAAACCTCAGGCAATGGCGCACTGCCAGCAGGCATAAGGCCCCAACCAGGTCCCTGCCCCTGGTCCTCTGTTCTGGGCCCATGTGTCCACAATGCCACCGCCATCGCTGCTCTTCCCACCTGGAACAGCTGCCAACAGCTTCTCCGAGCAGCACAGGCGAGTGGCTGCCCCAAAACCACCCCTGCCCCTGGTCAGACACTCAACTGGGGGCACCATGACTCCCTGCTTGTTTCCTCTCCCTGGCTCTGAGGAGCCACCTTTCTGTCTTGGGCATTTCTGAGAAAGAGGCTCAATAGAGACTCAGGCTGTGCTGGATCGGGGTCCTCCTATCTGTGACAGGTATGCTCCACCAAGCATGGTCCTCTGTAGTTGGTAGACATGTAGCACCATGCTCAGTTATTGGTTTAGATAGACTATCCCAAACTTTTAGTCCATGCCAGCAGATTCTTGACCACACGTGAAACTCTGGATAGTGCCAAAAGCATCGGACCTCAGTCTCCTCACAGGACAGTTGTGAGGAAACAAGGGATTTATACAGAGGGATCTGTGGAGCATGGCTAGGCACAGAGGGAGCCTCCTTCAGATAAGGTTCTCAGCAATTCTGTGAGCATATGACAGGAAGATACCCGGAAAGCGCTCAGGTGGGGTCTGTTATTAATTGTGCAACAGGTGTGGGATTATCAAACAAAACATGGCTCTCATCATTACCCTATCCCCTTGAGGAAGGGGATCCTTTACTATGTTGAGTTTTGCAGATGAGGAAACAGATGCACGGAGAAGCTGGGTGACCTACTTATGACCTCAAGATCACAGGAAGCACAGCCTGTCTTCTCTACCATGCTCCCTGGGACAATGGGTGCTGTTCAGTCCACTTCATGTGGTGGGAATCCACTTCTTGTCAGTTGTGGGTCTTGAACTCTAAGCCTGGGCACTGTTCCCGAGCCCTTCAGCTCAAGGCTAGTGCTCTACCACTTGAGCTCACTTCCGGTTTTCTGGTGGTTGTTTTAAGATAAGAGTCTCAAAGACGTTCCTGCCCGGACTGGCTATGAACCCTGATCCTCATATCTCAGCCTCCTGTATAGCTAGGATTAGAGTTCTGAGCCTCCGGCACCCAACTTAAGCGCATAATTCTGATTTTCTTTCTTCGTCTCTCTCATAGTAACTGGCTGAATGTTTTCTGGATGAGGTGGCCCAGTGTCCCTATGTGGCTGGAACCTAAGGTAGCCCTCTCATTCAGGAGGTGGGCTGTGGGTCAGGAGCTGTCTAGCTCAGACTGTTGAAACAGCTCCATGACGTAAGCCATTCTGTGCCCTGGCTAGACCATGACGGTTATTCATTTTCCATCCAACCTTCCTGGACTTATTGTATTGTATCGTTTTTTACATCATTTTCTAGCACCTGGCCAAAATTACGATATAGCTATGGAATGAAAATGTAAAGCCATCTTAAGAAAGTCATTTAGGGCTCTGTGAATGTAGCTTCATGGTACGGTGATTTCCTAGCATGCATGAAACCCTGGGTTCAATTCCCCAGTACCACATACACAAAAAAACACTAGAAGTGATGCTGTGCCTTAAGTGGTAGAATGCTAGCCTTGAGCAAAAAATGGAAGACAGAAAGAAAGACAGACAGACAGACAGACAGAAAGAAAGACAGACAGACAGAAAGAAAGAAAGAAAGAAAGACAGACAGAAAGAAAGAAAGAAAGAAAGAAAGAAAGAAAGAAAGAAAGAAAGAAAGAAAGAAAGAAAGAAAGAAAGAAAGAAAGAAAGAAAGAAAGAAAGAAAGAAAGAAAGAAAGAAAGACAGGAAGAAAGAAGAGAAAGAAAGAAAAAAGAAAGAAAGAAAGAAAGAAAAAAAGAAAGAAAGAAAGAAAGAAAGAAAGAAAGAAAGAAAGAAAGAAAGAAAGAAAGAAAGAAAGAAAGAAAGAACGAAAGAAAGAAAGAAAGAAAGGAAGGAAGAAAGAAAGGAAGGAAGGAAGGAAGGAAGGAAGGAAGAAAGCCCTGGGTTTCCCTTATTTGCAATAACTAGTGTATGTCTGAGTCAAGCAGAAAAGATCAGATAAGTTGCTGTTAGGGAAATGAACCCTAAGATATGTATTTAAGTGTTTTTTTCTTTCATGTTATTGTTTCTAACACACTTATGAAATTATTTCTTTGTTGTTTTGTATGTCCCTCACCCAGAGTATAATCCTTGCTTTCACTGTACTTGATAATGGTATAATTTGTGGAGAGGAAGGGAAAAAACACATCATTTAAATAGGGATACAGGTGGACCCATTGCAACAATGCGATGTACAAGTCGTTATGTCAAAAACAAACTTTACAACTTTTGTGAGGGGGGGGTGGGAAGGAGGATTGGTTCTGGGGGCAGGTGGAGGATGGGAGGGGGTGGGAAGAGGAACCAAAGGAGGAGGATACTATGCTTGATAAGAAATGTACTCATCTTGCCCATGTAATTGTAACCCCTCTGTACAGTATTTTCACAATATAAAAAGAAAAAAATTAGTAAATGCAAAATAAAGGATACATACTTTGAATATACAATTGCTCCTTCCAAACTGACACCGGACAATAGTCCCTAATTCATGTATTTTACTTATAATACTGTGTTGAAAAAAAAGTTTTTGTCATTAGGTCACAGCAATTAATGCCAGGAATGTGCTTAGATGTCAGGTGAAGATTAATTCTGGAAATTCAAAGATTCCAGGATTTTGTGTGGTCACTGCTAATCACAAAGAGAAGGGTAATCTAAGTGACATTTGGAAAACTTTTTGGTCAGTGACCGCAACAAAAAGGCAGAGGCTAATTAACCGTTGTGACACAAGAGAAAAAATAACACCAGATCAAAGGAATAAATGATAGTAACTAAGGTATACCAGAAATTGTTCTAGAAAACAATTTTGGTTATTGAAGAACTAGTTTTCAACTAGGCTTATTCCTCATTGCCTTTAGCATTCTAAATCTCTTAGGCTAGTTCTTAATCTCTGTTATAAATGTATCTATCTCTATGCTGTTCTTTCATACTCGATATCCTTTGCTTTCTAAAATCTGTCTTTCTATATTTCTCTATGAACATTTCCTGATACTAAATACACCTATATAGATGGTAGAGGATGCTAATGGAGGGTCCCATAGCTAATGAGTCATTAATGTAACAGAATGGAAAAGGAGGACATACTTATTGCTACCTCAAATTTTCTGAAAAGATGCAATGGCATCATTTGGTTCAAATTTCCATTGTTTGTCTACATAGTGTCATTCAGTGCACATAAATGCAAATATGAGCCAGGTGCTGGTGGTTCACGCCTGTAATACTAGCTACTCAGGATGTTGAGACCAGAGGATTGTGGTTGAAAGCCAGCCTGGTCAGGAAAGCCCATGAGACCCTTATCTTCAATTAAACACCAGAAACCCGGAAGTGGTGCTGTAGCAAAAGTAGTAGAGCACTCAACTTGACCTGAAGAGCTGAGGGACAGCGCCCAGGATCAGAGTTCAAGCCCCACGACCAAAAATTAAAGTGAAATATGCCTTTTTTTTCCCCCAAAGGAATGACAAGATTAATAATCTTCCTAAGCAGAAAAATAAATTCCAAAATGATTTAATGCACCTACTTTTGCTGAATTATTTACTTTATGGCTTCTTTGCTGGACATATTCTCTACTTTTAAAAATTGTCAAATATTAGCTTTACAAAAAACTTCATCAAATATTAGTTGTTTCAAAAGAGAAGTCTATTCAGTTGATGTCACTTAGCTTTCTTACTATCTTAGTTCAAAGCTAACCCAGGCAAGATAGTCTGTCAAACTCATTTCTAATTAAACACCAAAAAAGCACAAGTAGAGTTTCGGCTCAAGCAGTTGAGTACTAGCTTTGGGGGCAGGTGGGCAGGAAAGAAAACTGTTCAGGGACAGGGTCCAGCATCTGGGTTCAAGCCCCAGAACCAGCACAAACTAAACAAGCAAACAAAAAACCCAGATATTTCTTTGGGACCCTCCTTAAAGGAGTACTCATTTGACAAAAGGCTCCTTTTGGTGATCATACTCACTGGATCCTGCTTTTTTGGAATCCTTCTTGGTCTAGAGAACTCAGGACCAGACTAAAGAAATTGATAACTGACTCCTGCAAATAGAGATTCATCTCAGGGGTGAAATATCCATCCATAAGGCACTTTAAAACCTCCCTGTTTTTGTTTCTTTGCAGTAGAACACATTTAAAACAACGTTATTTCCTTTTGTTCTATGATGGCTTTCAAATGGCACATTATTTCTTTTTGTAATACTCTCAACTATAACTTTACAGAAAAGTTTTATATGAGAAAAGAACATACTTGAAAAAGTCCAGGACAGAGTCTCCTTCAAGCCTTGTGATTCTTTTCTTGTACAGTAAAAAGGAAAGCACAAGTTAACTTGAACTTTGTCATTCCTCTATGTTCCATTCCTCTCCTGGGATCAGTTTCCATATCCAGTTACCTTTATTTCCAGTAACAATCGATGGTGCTGCTTGAGGTATAATGAATGTTTTCTGGCTTCACAGAAATAACACAAGGACACCTTTGGACCTTAGGTAACACGTGTTTCAGAGAAAATTTAGTAAAGAGAACATATGAAATTTATATTGCTTATAAATATATTATCCATGAGTATATTGAGTTCAATCTTTGTAAGGTCTCTGTAAATTAAAGTGAATTTTAAATGGAAAGAAGGTTCTCAGATCATTCTTTTTGTGAGTGTATGTACAGCACATTATTTCCCAAGTGTATATGAGTTAACAGTAAGGGAAACTATAGCAATAATAGGAGAAAGAGAAATTCTGTGTTAAAGTATATGGGTTCAATACACTATAGAAGACTCTACAAATAAGACAACATTGAAACAATAAAGCCAAGTCCCGTATGTAGATTTATGGGAGTGATATAGAGAAAGCATTACTCCTAGGTGGAACACGCAGTATGAGGCCACTCTCTTTCTAAATCACGCTTGCTAATCACACAACTATGTAGAAAGTAGAATGGAAGTATAATTCTGGTTCCAATGCAAGTCAGATATAAGAGCCTGGACTTAACTGGAAAAAAATCCATCTTGAGAGAATAGGGCTTATACTAGCACTGAACTGCTGGCTAAGATGATATTTCTTTTTCTTTCCTTATATATTTATTGTTGTTGGTGGTGGTCTTGGCACTTGAACTCTGGGCCTGGGCACTGTTCCTCTGCTATTCAGCTCACGGCTAATGCTCTACCACTTGATCCACAGTGCCACTTCCAGTTTTCTTGTAGTTAATTGAAGAAAAGTGTCTCCGGAACATTCCTACCCGGGCTGGCTTTGAACCCCCATCCTCAGATCTCACCACCAATGAGCTTACGATCACATTTCTAACAGTGTACACTCAGGGTATGTAATGGGTATATTCATCTATCTTTATATGAATTCTAGAGTTACAAACCTGGGCTACAGCATAGACTTACACTCACAAAAATGTATATAGCTTAAAAGTTGATACTCCTGGAGAAATAAAACCTAAGAATGTAAAGGAGTCTGCATAGTTCAGTTTGCATCCAGCTAGGGTAGAGCAGTCTTTGCAACAGTACCTATAATTGAGGAGACAAAAGCTGGATTTGAAGAATGGCTCAGGTGATGGAATACCAGTCATGAGCAAGATTGATGAATAAGAGATTGAGGCTTTTGCATACATACATACAAACATACACATACACACTGAGGCACTTATATGTGCACACACAAAACACAAATGAAATGACTCTCATAATATGTAGAAAAGTTAGAAAACAATAGAAAATATGTCCTAAGTAAGACTAGAATCATCTGATAATTTTTAATATTAGAAAGTCCTCAAGTTACTTTTTTCAAAAATGTTTGAGAATATTACATAGGTAGGGACCAGAGATATTAAGAGAGTCAAGTAATCATTATTAAAGGTATCGGACACATTGAGGAATGAATCAGAGACCCTGCAGGTGCATCTGAAAATGTTCATATCCTGTGTCAAATGTTAGAAAATGTTTGAAAATAGTACAGGAACAGTCTGAGCAGTGTAGTGGGTAATATCACTGGAGAAATTCAGAATTTCTAATCTGTATATAGATTAAATAAAACAAGAAACAATGGCAGGGCAATGTAATATAAGCCTAGAATTCTAGCACTCAGACTAAAACAGAAGATTAGAGAATGGAATTACATAGTGATACCTTCCCTGGACTAGGTAGTATAATTTTGTCTTAATAAAACAAACCAAACAAGAAAGGAATACACAGTTGGATGGTTGGGCTAATTTTGTCATTTTTTGAGAAGTCAAGTTACCTATTGAAATGCAACTCATATATAATCCTCACTTGTGTTTTAAATTCTCTCTCCATTACAGAATACTCTTAGATGCAAAATGACTCATGAATACCTTCCAAAATTTGAGAAAGTAAGTAATCATCATTCTGTTGGATTCCAAAGAAATGATGAAGGATTACAAAAGCTTAAGCCGGAGAAATAGCAAAGTTTGTCTAATGTAGGACTTTGTAAATGTTGCTAAATTAGAATTGAGATTTAAAATAAATATTTTGGTTTTGTTTGTAATTTCATATTCTATTGGATACTACAAAATTCTTTTCTTTTTTTGTCATTCGTGTGGCCTGAACTCTGGGGCTGCACACTGTTCCTCAGCTATTCAGCTCAAGGCTAGTGCTCTACCACTTGAGCCACAGCACCACTTGCGGGTTTTTTTCTTATGTGGTGCCAAGGAATCGAACCCAGGACCTCATGCATGTAAGGCAAGCAGTCTACCACTGAGCCACCTTCCCAGCCCCCAAATTATTTTTAAATAGAGGGTTTAATTGACAAATTCACAAATGATTCTTGCAGTCTACTTGCCTAGAATATTCTTTCATGAGAGATATAATTAGAAATTAGTTAATAGATAATTCCAACAATTCATGTATAAAATGATAGTGTGAATAATGTAAACAGAGTTGCCAAGAAATGGATGATATTAATTTATAAATTTAGAAAAAGCAATTTTTTGAGGCTTTGGTATAACATAGTATGAGGAGAATAATTGTGTGACATCTTCTTTCTTCCACTTATGTAACACAGGAAGCAATTTCCTTAATTACGTGCCTCTGTATACAATGAGAAAAATGCTAGGTTTGGGGTTTGTTTTCATTTTTGTTTTTGTTTTATTGGTTTGTCCTAATGCTTGAACTCTGGGCCTGAACACTGTCTCTGAGCCTGTTTATGCTCAAGGCTTTTGCCCTACCACTTCAATCTCAGTGCCACTTCTGTCTGGCTTTTGCTGAGAAGTTTATTGGAGATAAACATCTAAGGAACCTTCCTGCCTGGGTGGGCTTTGAACTGTAACATTGCGCTCTTAGCATCCTGAATATCTATGGTAGTTAAAAAAGTATAAATATGAATAATATTTGCAAATGTTCTGATCTCAAGAATACCAGTGGGGGAAAATGATGCAACCCAGTTTATTGTGGTATTCTTTCGAGAACATGGAAGGCATCACATTAGCAGAGGTGTAGTATTTTTTCACAATAGACATAAGCTATTCGTGATGTAAGTTAAGGGAACTTTGAGGTGCACCCTACACCTTGGAAACTGTTGGGCTAGGATGACTTTATGGCATAAATCTTCGGATTAATGGTCATAGAAATAATAGCTTACTCTGATAAACAATTGCTTACTCTTGAAGAATTGATTATTACAGATGCCTCATAGTTTTATCCTTTACTAGAATGTGGCTATTTTTCTGTTTACTTCTCAATCTGTAGCAACCCATTGGAATATGAATCTATTGCAGAATTACATAACATGCAAACAGGTACTGTTTTGAAGCTCTCAGGTAGGAATGTTCAGAATTTGAAAATGAGTAGTTATTAGTCATAGGAATTTTGAAGAACACATATATTCTGTCCTCTTAACAACTTACTTACTTTTAAAAGTTATGGGTTTCCATAGATTGAAACTGTTTTCTGTTTTAGTATGAGAAAGTTTAAATTTATTCTTTTTTCAAAATATTGGCAAGTATATTGTGAAAATATTGTCTAGTTAGATAACATTCAAGTTGATGGCCCTCTGATTCAAAAGGGGTAATTAATTCATATTTAATGCCAAAGAGTATTGATTTTTAAAAGTTACTAAAATAATAATATCTACTATACCAATACAGTGAAATTTTATTTCATGTAGCTTATTTATTTAATTTAATTTTCTTGTCAAAGTTATGTATAGTGGAGTTACAGAAATTGTAAAGTAGTGAATACATAATTTTTCAAACTTGTTATCCCCTTTCTCATTTTTCTCACAGTTTTCCTTCACCACAATACCCCTCACAAGTTGTAATGTACATTTCCATCATATTGTCTTGTGAGCATTTCTATTGCATTGGTTTGCCCTTTGTCTTGTTTCTCGCCACTTTGTTGTTCCTATTCCTTTCCCTAATTAAGGTAAATGTATACCAATACACAGGGTATCAAAATCAAATACAGCAGGGAATAAACCATAGGGAAAAATGCCAAAAGAAAATAGAAATCACATAGTACATTAAAAACAACAACCGCAAATAAAAATCTCTGTTTCCATATCTTGGATTTCATTTTGCTTAGCATCAGCATATATGGTCATATATATAGCATAACAAAGGCCCTGGAAAATAATAGTTGCATGGACATGATATCATGAAAACAACATGTTAACTATTTTTGATGGTAAAGGTGGAATTAGGATTCTGTTAAAGGAATTTCAAAAGAGTTTTAAAGTTATGACAGGTAAATTTTAATTGTTCAAACTTTTTAACAAGTTAGCCTATTAAAAATTTTTTTAAACTGCCTGGGAGAATAGGCTTTCATGCAAAGAAATCCGTGGAGACTTAGCTCAGAGGGAGCAATGTGGGTGAAGATGGCTCTTTTTCACACTAAACAAAAAAACCTCACAAACCTTGCTGTAAATCCTGTAGGTAACCTTGAGAATTGTCCTTACCCAAGAAATATACTCTTACTGTGTGAAACAAGGTTGTAGTGGAATTTAAATTCAAAGTTCTTTAAAAAAAGACATCAAAATTGTGATTTGACCTTTACTTACCAAACAGTAATCCTCTGAAAAAGATAATTGGGGTCAAACTATTTAGGGAGAAAGTGCCCTCTACAATGAAAGAAGGTATTGGGTTTACACTTTTCTGTTTATAATACTTTCTACCATGTCTTTGCACATAAAGCACTGAAACAGAAAAAAATCTGATTGGATACTTCAAACCAATGATTTCACATTTCTAAGTGGCTCAAAAATATAATATCATTATTAACATGAGACAATGAAGACTTCTCTTATTACATGAGCCAAAAAGTTTTGGGATCAGAAAAGAAGAGCAAATGGAAAAAGTAAGAAAACAGTGTTCTTAGAAGCCCTAGCTAAGCGTATTGGCTTCGGCAGTGGAGGGAGGCCAAAACTTTTTTAAATAGATTGTCTTAATATTTTTGCTACCTAAAGTGGTTTTACAGAGCCTATTTGGCTCACTTCAATGATCATTGAATGATCGAATGAAGACATAAAAATAAATTCCACATCCAAATAAAACAGTTTTAAAAGAGAAACCATGAAGACATAGCAGTGGGGGAGGCCTTATAATCCTTCCACTTCTCTAGACTTTAAGCCAAGCAGCTGTGATTAATTGGAAATCAGGTAAGAGCTAAGAGGAGGACATTGAAATAGGACATTGAAGTATTGTCCTTTGTAACAGACACTGTCATCCAAGGTATGGGTGATTTAACTCTTCTTCTGCATACATCTTGTTTCTTTGTTTTTTGTTTTTTTGGGGGGTCTGGTCGTGGGGCCTGAACTCTGGGCCTGGGCGCTGCCCCTCAGCTCTTCAGCTCAAGGCTAGCACTCTACCACATGAGCCACAGCGCCACTTTCAGCTTTTTTTCTTATGTGGTGCTGAGGAATCGAACCCAGGGCCTCGAGCATGCAAGGCAAGTACCCTACCACTGAGCCAACTTCCCAGCCCCTCGATACATCTTGTTAAGCAAATGCAAGACCAAGAGAAAAATAATCTATTGAAGTAATTTTGCAAAGAATAACTTCACTGTTCCTGATATGGTATCTAACGAGAGTCTTAAGTGAGAAGATAAAAGTGGAGTATTCTTCGGTTTCCTCTAAGCATCTTGTTAGCAAACTATATCTTTAAGGTTAGAAGTAATTGAACCAAAAAGCGGTGGAGTACTTATTTTTGTGGGCACTTTAGACACAAGAAGACTTTCAAGGTAAAAGAACAAAAACGTATAGCTAAATATTTGTGATCACAGCTTCTTGGATTGGTTTTTTGGAGACAATGTTTTACATGAGAGTTTGTCCTCATTATCATAGATGTTGGGTTTTCGTGGCAACCAAATGCAAGAGGGAAGTTTAATGGACTCGCTTGGACAAGTAAACAGCATAATAGAAAAAATGGCAAATAATCTTTAGTGAATTACATTGACCGATTACTTTGCCAGAACAAAGAAGGAAAGACATAATTCAAAATCACTTGACTGAAAAGTATGAAAAAGAGTAGTAAAGAGAGATGAGAGAAAACATAGAGGACTGTTTTCTCTCCAATGGAGTAATGAGTTTTGATCTTGTTTCTTCCATTCTATATTCACCAGCTATCAAGTGTATCTCAGGACTGGAATATCCAGTTCAGACAAAGAGATCTCCCATTAGAAAATATTTGCTGCAGATGTAGGTGATTTATAACCTTAGACAATCTATTTAAATCTGTTCAAAATTCTCCCCTACCCCAAACTGCCCTCTTTGAACAGTCGGTTTGCTTTTCCCATACTGCCTTTGATTAACTATTTAAAATTTTGAGAGGTCATATTCATACTCTCTAGAGATTGCTGTTTGGTTGTGACATTTGTGTGTTTGGTTTTTGTTGTGTTTTTAACTGAATTTCAAAAGGTTGTGGTAGTGTGTTACAATTAAATATGTCCATGTAATTGTCCAGTGCTCCTGGATCAGAGTCACTCCTTCTATCATTCTCAACCAACCCCTTCTCCAAGATTTATTTCAGATTTACCACTTCCTTTATCACATATGTACATTGAGTGTTCTAGTTGTACTTGACACTTTTTATTTTTTCATTCATTCTATGTTTTTACTAATATTCTTCTCTGGTTTCAACTTCTTTATAGTCATTCTGTTAAACTGTCTGTTCATACTTTGACAGGTTTATATACATTCCATGGCATTTCAAACCTGCATATACTTGAACTGATATCAGCTTATATTTCCATAATTAATTCATCTGCAATAACAATTTGAAAGACTGGAGATGTGAAGGACCTAGACCTGATTTTATTCTTATCCATTTGGAAGATTAATCTTTAGTCAACAAGAAAGTTTAAAAATGGCTTAGAATGTTTGGCTAACTAGCAGTTTTTATAAATGGCTTTGTACAATGGTTTGTGATTATTTTATTTTACATGGGATAATATTTTCTACTACCTATAACTTTTGGGAAAAGAAGAAAACTAAAATTTATTACTGTGGAGGAATATGATAGAAATAGAAGACAGATTTTATGTTTGTCACATCTCTGATGAGTACCCATATTCAAGACTTGAAGTCATATTTCTTAAGGAAAATATCAAACAACATGATAAGGCAAATATTTGTGATCTTTTAAAATCAAAAAGAAAAAACCAAAAAGAAAAAAAAACAAAAAGAAAAAACATCTGGAAGTTGTGCTGTGGCTCAAGTGGTAGAGTGCTAGCCTTAAGCTGAAGAGCTGAGGGACAGCGCCTAGGCCACGAGATCAAGCCCCACGCCTGGACCCCCTAAAAAAATTATTTTAAAAGGAATATATTTTCAGGAGATTAAATATAGGTTACCATTGATTTGAGAATGACAACCTTTTTATACTACATAACCAAGTTTTACTGAAGTACCAGTGTTTTGAAGCACTAAGGATCTTCTCAATTAATGTTTTTCTGAATTCTATTTGACTTCTAATTCAAGTTTTCCGAGCCTTGGTAGACAAATTATGGATTTTATCCTTCCAGGAACTATTTTTTGTCCTACTTATACTGGACTTAAATCTTTCATTAATCATTAGGAGAGGGGTATTAAAGATATTCTTGTGACATTTGTGATCTTGTTCACTCATATGGGCTGGTCATCTGTAAATTGAAAGTGTGAATTACAGTAGTTTCTCTCAGATTTTGTGATCTCATCTTTCATTTTAAGTTGCCTTGCATTTCACAATTGCTTACTGCTAAACCCTGTGTAATTGGGGCCCTAAATTATTATAGGAAATGAGAAGTTAAGATGAGTCTTCAATTACTTTCTGTTGGCATGTTGCATGGGCCTAGGTGAGAAGACTTGCCCTTGTTATCTGATGATGCAGATAACTGGAACCTGGGATCCTAGGACGCGTGGGTCCTGTAGAATAATAATACCCTTTGGACATCATATCAGCAAAATTTGGGTATGATCAGAAATATGGAGAAAACCATTCTTGGTCCAGCGAGTTAAAACAATATACAGAGCAGCAGAGTAAAATCCCTTGCAGATTAGAGGAAAACAACATTTTTTTTTACCATGTGAATTCAGTAGACTAAGAACACTTGGAAGGTATCACAAGTTTATACCGAAGACATTGCACTGATACTTCTTATATTCTAATATATATTCTAAACCTAATTATTTATATTCCAATCTATTTATTATAATAAATATCAATTTATTTGTCAAATTATCGATTAATTCTAGTAAGTTTCATTGTGTGAAACATAAAATTAGCACATATAAATACAAAATATATAACTATATGTAATATAAGGAAATGTTTTTCATTGTTCTGTTGTGGTTAAGGTATCAAAGGCAACTCTGTTTTACAGTATTATTCCATTATCTCTACCTCAGAGTTTGGTAGAGTTAGACCTAAAGCTTTACCATTTGTAGATTTACAGCCTAGAGGCAAGAGGAAACACTGTGACTAAAACATTACCAATGTAAGGCCTAATATCAAGGAGAAAAATATGGACTTCTCCTGCATCTATGGAAATATTTGGTGATAGAAATTCAGTAGTGTATGTTCCTATCTGGTTGGATGGTAGACAGGTCAGGACAATAATGCATAAGAACATTTTTTTTCACCTTCTTGGCTTTAGCTATTTTTGAAATGGTAGGTGTAATAAACAACTACATTTTGATAAAATACTTTCTAGTCAGAACTGTTTATTTCTCTATGATCCCTTGTAACTAAGATTAGTTTTGTTCCAGTAAGATAATCTTTGCTGTCAGGGTAAGATATTCTGTTTGGTCTGTTACTACATGGAAGAAGGGTAAAGGGTCAGTAGACATTTGTGCCAGTAAGACCTCATTTGGGAAATTTTAAGCTGCAAAAGTTTAGAAGTAGCTCTTCAGCAAGGCTTACTTTGAATCCATTAGCTCCACAAAGCTAACTCAGTTGATAAATAAGTACTTGAAAAGCCATCTCTTTGAACCTAGCTATAAAGGCTTCAAAGTATGATCAAATTTAAAATGAAAAAGACTTAAAATAGTCATTGGCAAAAAAATGCAAGTGTGAGCTATCTACCGAACAATATGTTTTTTCCACTATACACAGAATTTCAGAGAAATAAGATCAATAGCATTGCTAGTAACAATAAGGTTTCCTTGTTACAAATAGACAACCAAGGATATATGCCTGTATAGAGACTGCATCATTAACTACTTAAATTTACAGGATACTACATGCTTCGGCAGCACATATACATAAATTACAACAATATAGAGATTAACATGCCACTTGGACAAGGATGATATGAAAATATGCGAATTATTCCATATTTTTCATTCTTCAGTTGGTAGAAATGACAAACAGTTATTAAAAAGTTGATTACAAAAATACAAGTTTAACAACATATGTGATTCATATAATTAAAAGTTAGTTTGATATCAGTGTATTAAATCTTCACCTTAGAAAGGTCTTTACATAGCATAACCTTTACAAAATTTTTGAAATTAGATAACATTTTAATTTTATCCCAAAGAAATAAAATACTATAAGGACCTAGGAGAAAAAAGAATCTTAAACTGTTTTTATATGGAATGCAATCTGTAAGGACACATTTATTTATGAATTTATATAATATATAACAATGTAGTATTCAAAGTATTATATCTAGGAGAGAATGTAATAGATTTGGACATCTTACAAACAGAATACAGAATATGTTAAAATATACTTTCTTCAGACAAGCACCAGAAATATCTTCAGGTTCTGTACTACTCATTTCAACAGATATGGTATAATTATTTCTGATTTTAAAAATCACAAGCTCTACAGAAATCATTATAGATGTATACAAACAACTCTTGAATATATTTTGACATCAAAGTCAGGCAATTCATTTGGAAGAATACCATGGAATCCATGAATTTTTAAAGTAAGATATTGCTGTTGCTTTGTATTGTGAAAATATTTTGTACAGAGACAAAGGATGGACTGGCATTTTTTAAATTTAAGTAACTTAACCAAATCATTAAGACATAGGAGAACAATTTGTATAGCCTTTCATAACTTCAAAGAGGTAGTCATACATACTTATCTTTTGGCAGTATCAAATGCAGTTTCTTCCAAGTTGTTCTTCAGACCTGGTTTAAAATAATGGTTCAAAAGAAGGAGATCAAACGTATCTTTGCTGTTTCTATTCCCAGCAGCAAGATGCAAGGAGGTCAAGAGGCCTTTCGTTTAGACATTGGTATCTGCATCATGATGAAGTAAGAAAGAAGCCACACTGGTATTATTCCACGTATAAGCACTGTGCAGGGGTGTCCAGCCATTCACAGTTATTGCATGAATATCTGCCTCGAGCCACCAACTCATGGACAATGTCTCAGTGTCAACTGTAGGTTTCCTGATGAAGAGCAGTGTACTCATCATCATCCCTAGTATTCACACGAGTGGCTTTTTGGAAAGTTTTCGCCACACTGTAGAAAGCCGATTAATTTCAGCAGCCCAAAGAAGAAATTTGCTTGGATCCTTCTGCATTTTTTTCTTACAAATGATACCATTCCTCACTTTTTCATCTTCTTCCTTGTCTTCATCAGAATTGCCTAACCAGAGACTTTGAGTACCAGTTGGAATGAGATGTCCATGTATTTCCCCAGTAGTTGACGTTGGTTTAATAATTAAACTTCAGTAGAGAAGCAAAAAGTTTAAAAACTGTTACAAAGTAAAGTAATTAATCAGAATATGTTACTATTCATAATAATCATAAGCTGAATTTATAGTGATATTCAAATATGTAAGAAATGAGACAATTTGCCATACATTTGCACTTAATAATTGAGAAAGAATTTTCTAGGTCTTTTAAAATATATCTTAAGTTTAATAAAGAACCTATTCTGTCACATCATATGATAATCAGATAAAGCTGATATTAGAGCAAAGAACAGATTCTACTAAGTTTTTGTATGTTAATGTATATACTTATTTTGGTTGTGGGAAACTGTGGGGATTTCGACTTGAGTTATTGCTCTTGCTAGGCAGGCGTCATATCAGTGGTTAATTTTAGGATAGGGGTTCCCTTTCCACAAGAACATGCACCTGATCTGTCCTTTTAGCCTTCCCATCATCAATGGCATCAGAGTTGCAGACCAACTTGTCTAACTTCCTATCTTGGCTGGCCTGGATTCCACAGTCCTTCCAATCTTAGCCTGTAGATAGTGCAGTGTGGTAGAAATGATCCAATGCACCCAGCTATAGATTGAGAAGGAGGTCCACTAAACTTTCGGCCTGGTTCTATTCTTAAGCCTCCTCAGTAGTTACGAGTAGAGGTGGGAGCCCCTGGTACCAAGCAGTAAGAGTATTTTTTAAAGTAATTAGACATATATATGACTTGTGATTACCTCAGGAAAAAAATTCAAAAAAATAATGTTTAAATATTCACATTATAAATATTTTAAAAACAAAATATATGTGTCTGAATAATTTACATGTGTAAAAATCATGCAAAATTATATTAACTAGTCCTACAAATCTGAAAAAAGAATTACCCTAAAGAAACAGAAGAAAATATTTAAGTTCAAAATTTGAAATTTAGAAAATTAAATGAAGTGTACTCTTTAGATGACTTAAGTAACTGTAAACCCTCTGCATATAAATTTTCTTATAAAAATGCATGAACAAAGAAAGCAAAAGTACCCATTGATCAATAGCAACAGCAAAAGCATCAGTAGTTCTTTTTTAGAGCATACAAAAAAAAATCGATGGAAGAGATAACAATGTTCCTTCCATAAGAAATGTACTTATTTATGTAACTGTAACCCCTCTGTACATTACCTTTACAATAAAATTAAATTGAAATTAAAAATAAACCAAACAAGGGATCTTCAATCATATTATGACAAATTTCTAATCAGACACTAGATTAAATATTAGACAGCAAGGGCAACACATTTAAGGTGTTAAAAGGACATATCTAATACCAACCTTTCTATCAAACATATATACTTCCCCCAAGTGTGAGAGATGAGCTAAGTACCTAACGATTGCTCAGGCATATAATCTTAACTACTCAGGAAGGTGAATTGTGAGGATTGTGGCTCAAAGACAGCCTGGGCCTTCTCCCATCAGAAGCAAATTGTAGGAGAGCTGTCCTTGAGAAGGACGGACGGAGGTCTTCTTGCCATGTCATTGCTGGAAAAAATATAGGATAAGGTGGCCATCAAGCATGGAGGCTATTGGCCAGTGTCTCCACAGAAGCAATTTATGAGATTCAGGAGTCCTCTACAAGAACAGAGGACTTTGACCACTGTCCTAGTAGTTTCAGGAATGGCATAACAATGACCAGAGCAACCTCAACCCACATGGAGTCCTTAGCAACAGTCTTTGAAGCTTATGGGCTAGAGTATCAATGCTGGCAAGCTATGATTGGTCCACTTTTTCTCTGACTTCACTGGCCCAGACTCTGATTGGTCCATTTCTTCTATGATGTCATTATGATGGGCTGTGATAGCTCCGTTTTGAGAGGTCATGCAGTCTATATAGGAAGCCACTGTGCTCCAACCTATGTCAGTTAACACCTCTAGGAACTCTTGATTGGTGTCACGCTGGACTGACTCAAAGCAAAATTCATGATTTTTCTGATTTGGGGAGGGGGTGTGAGTTGTCGTTTGGTTTTGGTATTTCTTTTTATTTTTTCTGTGTTTCCATTATTTTATTTAGTTAATTTTAGGTAGACTTGCTACCTGCCATCATAGCAGAAGGATGGAAGAATACAAAGAATCATCCTCCGTATCCTTGAATGAAGAGATCATCAATCAATACCAGATGAAAGAGCTCATTGACCATGGTACCAAGGAACAAGTGAAGCTGGCTATCCCCACCTCACACACATGGAAGTGGCAGTTAAAATACTCCTGAAGGGATGAAAGGTTAAGGTTTGAGGCAGTGACCACTTGTTGCTTGTTTCTGTCTAGCAAAGCAACACGTGGTGGTAATCCAAACACCTGGTTGATTGTGTGCCTTTATAAGACTTGCAAATCCTTAGCTCAGGGTTCTCCTCCTAGGCTCCGCTGTACCGAAATGTAGGACGAGGCCCAAGCTGCAGCACGTTTAAATAAAACAGCTGTAGAGTCTGACTTTCGGTGGTCTTTTTGCGGGGGGGAAGGGGGTTCCTGCAACCATGGCATAACATATTATTGGGGGCTGGTCCGGGATACCCCCCAAAGACCCCTCAGACCTCAGACTCCAAAGGTAAAACAGCACTGTCATTGTTCATTTGTCTTGTCCTCTCGTTTGTCTGTTTTACTTTCATTTTCTCTTGTGAGGATGGCCCCTCCAATTCGTAAAGGGTTGTCAAAGTGGACCCACTTGCACAACAACACTGGAGGAACTGGGAGACGTCCCATATCCTCTTGTGGGGAGGGGATAACCCTGCTGTGTGGAGCAGGGGTTCTTGGAACCCCACCATGTGGAGGGGGGTCCTTGGAACCCCACCGTCTGGGGCGGGGGTACTTGGAATCCCACCGTGTGGGGCAGGGGTCCTTGGAACCCTGCTGTGTGGGGCAGGGGGGGGGGGTGTCCTTGGAACCCCACCGTGTGAATTGTGGGGTGAGGGTTGGTTTGGTGTTGGGCCGGAACTGACCAAGAGAGCCTTCTAACCGAGGCCCAACTCGCCCACTGTGGGTCTGCTCCTTCTGCTGTGGGGCATGGGTATGGAAGCCGCCATGACAGGAGTCAGTGGACCAATTTGGGAGATCTCCACTTTGTAAGCATTTTTTTTGTAACTGTCAGGCTTGCATGTGTTTTGTTTGTACTGTTTATTGTTTTTTGTACTGTATGACTGACAGGACTGGAAACCATGGGCAACACTCCCTCTAGCCCCCTAGACTTACAAAAAGATACTAAGAAAGAGGAAAAGAAAGTGTACCCCTGGTTTTTCAGGGAGATAACTTGGAAGAAGAAATGTTTCCTCCCCCATACTCCACTTCCCAGATTCCTTTTGCAGAACCTGAGAATGATCAAGAGTAGGGGGGAGCTATAGAACACTTGGCACCTGCCCTTCAAGTTTCTGAGGGGCCAGGCAACCCCGCAGTGGGATCAACCCCCCATCTAATGCAGCTGTTTTTATCCCTACGTGCCATAGGTACTGTGGATGTGGTTGTCAACAGCAACCCAATAGTGCCCATTTTCTACCAGTGCTCTATACAATTGGTGCATACAAAACGCCCCCTTTTCTGAGAAACCCCAGGATTTAATTCATTTGCTTGAAACTATTCTCTTTACTCATCAGCCCACTTGGGATGATTGCAGTCAGCTTTTGCAAGTTCTTTTTACCACTGAAGAGAGACCATATCTGAGAGGCGGCCCAGAAACATATCCGTGGCCCCACAGGAATGCCCATCACGGATCCTTCCCTGATCGCTGCCTATTTTCCTGAGATCCGACCAACATGGGACTACAAGACAGTTGAAGGTAGGGACCGTCTCCTCATGTACCACCAGGCTCTGTTGGCAGGTCTCAAGGCTGCGGCTTGCCCACCTACTAACATGGCCAAGGTTTATGATGTAAGACAGGGAGTAAGTGAAAGTCCAGCAGCATATCTTGAGTGGCTCTTGGAAGCTTTTAGTCAATATACTCCATATGATCTTGAGACCCAGAAGTCGGCTCAGATGATTATGTTTGCCTATATAAATCAAGCTGCACCAGACATAAAGTTGCAGGCTCTAGACAGCCTTGGTGAAAAGTCTATAATTAGGGATCTAGTAGCCACAGCAGGAAAGGTTTACAATAAGAGACACAGAGGAGCAAAGACAGGAAAGGAAGGACAGAGAACGTAAAATGGAGCATGAAAAGAGAAACCGGACCAAGGAAAAGAGGCCAGATTTGTTGGACTCACCACTATCTCATGCTGAGCATACCTGGTTCACAGATGGCAGCAGTTTCATTTGAGATGGAAAAAGGTACACGGGCCCAGCAGTCACCATGGACACTGTGATAGTTTGGGTAGAAGCACTCCACCAGAGAACATCTGCACAAAGAGCAGAGCTAGTGGCACTAACAAAAGCCCTACATATGGGAAAAGGGAAGAGACTAAACATTTACATAGACAGTCAGTATGCTTTTGCCACCGTGCATGTCCATGGAGCCATGAGAGGGGGCTGTTGACAGCTGAGGGAAAGACTATTAAAAACAAATAAGAAATTTTAAGCCTCATCCAGGCCTTATGGGAAACAGCAAATATTGCCATTATGTACTACCCTGGCTATCAAAAGGGAACTGATTCAATAACCAAAGGAAATAACTTGGCTGATCAGGCAGCTAAGGAGGTGGCCCTCCAGCCCAGAGCATAAGTACTGACTCTAGTAGACCCATGGCCATGAGTTTGCCTCCTGAGCCTCAGTACTCCCAAGAAGACTTGGAGTGGATAAAGAAAATTCCCAAGGCCTATAAACCCCCTGGCAGAGAAGGAAACAAAGACTGGTGGAAAACTGGTGAGGGGAAACTTACCTTGCCACAAAGATTGGGCAAGGGGATTCTTAAGAGAATCCATCGGGTCTCTCACATGGGAACCTGTAGAATGCAGGACTTGCTCTGACACTCAGAAGTAAAAATTAGGCAAGGGAATCAACTCTTGAGGACATTGTTAAAAATTGTAAAGCCTGTCAGCTCACCAATGCCTCCAATCAGCCAGTTATAAAAGGAGCTCGCCTCCATGGAGATAGGCCAGGTGTGTATTGGGAAATAGACTTCACAGAAATTAAAAGTGGAAAATTTGGATATAAAAATTTGCTAGTTTTTGTAGAAACCTTTTCAGTATGGGTTGAAGCCTACCCAACAAAGCATGAGAACACAAATGTTGTGGCTAAGAAGAAATTCTATCCAGGTATGGCTTCCCATCACCCAATGGGCCAGACAATGGACCAGCCTTTGTCTCAAAATTAAGTCAGCGAATAGCTCCGGCATTGGGGACAGATTGGAAATTGTACTGTGCTTATAGACCCCAGAGTTCAGGGCAGGTATGAATCAGACTCTATAAAAGACCTTAACTAAATTGGCCTTGGAGACTTGTGTAGACTGGGTATTGCTCCTTCCTTTTGCCTTGTTTAGAATAAGAAATTCACCCTATCGGCTTGTCCTTAATTGCTTGCTGATTTGGATGATACTGAATTTCTGTGTAAGCTTGACTATTTACAGCTGGTGCATAAGAGTATGTGGCCCCAACTTAGAGCATTATATGATTCTGCTTCTATTCCTATCCCACATTTGTTTAAACCAGGGGACTGGGTGTTTGTTCGAAGGCACAATTTGCGATCTCAGGAAACACAATTGAAGGGACCTTACATGGTGCTACTGGCTACACCCACTGCCCTTAAGGTGGACAGCATTGCTGCTTGGATCCACTGCTCCCATGCCAGACCAGCTGACCCCTTTGCCCTGGATGACCATCAGGAAACATGGGAAGTCTCCAAGCATCCTACCCAACCACTCCGCATATGCCTCAAGAAAAGATAAATGGACTGATTGTTATTGGTATACTCGTTCAAGATCAAGAGCTGTTGAAGTTTAGTTTTAGGCCAGAGCCACAAGATTATGGCTCAGGACCATAAATCAAGCGGTGGGGGGGGGGGGGGGGTTTGAAAGGCTAAAGTTTCAGACAGTGACCACTTGTTGCTTGTTTCTGTCTAGCAAAGCAATATGTGATGGTAATCCAAACACTTGGTTGATTGTGTGCCTTTATAAGACCTGCAAATCCTTAGCTCAGGGCTCTCCTCCTAGGCTCCCCTGTGTCAGAGTGTAGGACGATGCCCAAGCTGCAGCCCGATTAAATAAAACAGCTGTAGAGTCTGACTCTCAGTGGTTTTCTTGCGGGGCGGGGGGGGGGGGCGGGAGGAGGTCCTGCAACCATGGCATTACAGCGAGAGTCCTCCAGTCATCAGTTAAAGAATGAAGTGGACATTTTTAAGAAGGTATGGCACAAACACACCATCAGATTATACCAGGTGATGGAGAAGGAAGAGTATATGTATCTCATCAATGGAACTGGCCACTAGGGGATACCTTCTGGGGGGAATCTCAAAATCCTGCCGCCTATAAGAGGATGAAACCAAGAGGCTCTTCACACAAATTGTAAGTGCTGTTCACTACCCACACCAGAACAGAATCACACTGAGACCTTAATTCCAACAATATCCTGTTGGATACCGAAGGCAATATCAAAGTCAGTGGTTTTATCTGAGATTCTGGTTCACCCTGGGGCAATTGCTATCAAATGTATGTGCTGCTGTGCTATTCCACCCCCCTAAATTTTCCTGGAAGAAAGAAATGGTGGCCTGGTGCCAGTAGCTCACTCCTGTGATCCTAACTATTCAAGAGGCTGAGGTCTGAGGATCATGGTTCAAAGCCAGCCCAGGCTGGCTCTATCCTCTGACCAGACTCATACTGATACCAAAGACTAATTTGAGGTGGAGATGGCAATGGATAGAGATGGCTAGCATTTAGTTACAACTCTTCTCAGAATAAGCTGCTGAATGTGGGCCCAGGAACAGAGCAGTTCCAGACAAAGGGGAGGAGAACCCTAAGAGATATCAAAGATAACTTAACTTGAAAGCCAGAAGGCCCTGTTATTGAGATGGGAGAGATTTGTAAGTGGTGTACTAAAAAAAAGAGTTGTAAGTAGGAACCACGAATTGAGATCAAAACACTGTTTGCCTAGAAACCCTCAGTCCAGCCAAGAATAGAAGTGCATCAACTGCCATAGATTTCCTCAGGAGGGATTCCAGCCACTGAGCACCTTGTACTGCAGTGTAAACTGAAAGTTGTAGTTATCAAAGCATGTAATTTTTGTGCATACAAAACTACTTTAATTACACCTAAACTACACACTAGTCATTAAAATTTTTGTTTGATTTATTTTATTCTATGTTATTTAAGATGCAGTCTCATTATGTAGCCAAGTCTGATCTTAATTTCATAATTCTACTGCTTAGTCTCCCAAGTTTTGTGATTACAGGTGTGTCCTTCTTTGTTGTCCATCATATTTTATCTGCATGTTTCCTTAACTTTCAATACTTTATTTTATCCCTTGGCAATTCTGCGGTTTTGATTCAGAGGCTGGTGCTGGGCAACCTAGTGCTCTACCACTTGACCTCTGCGCCTGGCCTTACTCTACATTTTACTTTAGATGAGCTCTTATTGTATTATTTTTTGTATTGAATTTTATGTGCTTGGGTCAGAATTAGACTGTGATTGTAATGTATTTTCTGCTGAGAAGCTTTTTTGTCCTTTTATATTTCTTATAAATATAATTTTTCTTCTTAATAAAAAGAAGGTACACAGTGGTGTTACATTTATATAAGTCATTTTAAAATTCAAAACCTTATTTTAGAAGAGTAAAATTGCATATAATCACTAAATTTTATCTCTAGAGAAAATGGCTACTAGATTAAATATTTTTGGAGGCTAGGTCAGTGGCATTTGGAATTGTTCTCACTTCAGCTCTGGGCAATGCTACATAGCTCCAGGCCTGCATGGCCTAAATAAAAGCAAGTAAAAAGTAAAAAAAAAAAAATGATTTTTAAGGGCACATCTGTGGAAGGTTTGAAATACATTTGAAATACATTTTATTGACCTTTTGTACATTTCTGTGCTGATGAAAAGTGATATAGCAATTATGGTACAATATGACACATTCTTCTAACATAACATAGCATTACCACATTACCCAGCAATTCCATTGCTCATTGTGTAACCGAAAGGACTGAAAAGAAAAAACTAATAGCTCATATGCCAATAATAACAGCAAAGTTCACAATAGTCAGAAGCTGGAATTACCTGGATTGTCTATCATATATACAGGTTTACAAAATTTTAGGTAAGCATTAATGGATTATGACATCCACAAAAATGCTGCAATTAATATATATCTGTCACGGATGGACACAAAAAATAATCTACTATTTATGTGAAACATTGACTAAACCATTTTATAAGAGAAAATGGAAGATTAAAATTTCTGGGGCAGGTCATTTGGGTGATTATTAATGATTGTGTGGATTCCATCAGTATCAACAAGATAGTTCACAAATAGAGGTAATGGTGTGGATATAATTAATGTCACTGAATTTTATACGTGCCTAGCAAGCATGAGGCCCTGTGTTCATCCCCAGCACATCCAAAAAATGCTAAATCTTCTTTCTGTTACCTACCTTGAGTGGTAGGTGCTTTTCTAATATTTTGATTGTATCCCTCAGAGGATCTCTGGTGCATCTCTGATGTTTAGTTTAATCATGCTTTACAGACAATCCATTATTTTAGTATTAATTTTAAATTTTAAAGGAAACCTCATATATTAAAATGAGGGCAATGCCTGCAGATCTAATTCAAGAGGCTAAAACAGGAAGACCCTTACACAGTATAGGCTGCATAGAGAGGTCATGTCTAAATTTCCATGGTTGCTGCTGAAACTGGAGGGAAAATTATTTGTAAGTAATTGCAAGTGATAGATAACTGAGAGATAAGTTTCTGATCACATTATATTTTGGTCATGTCAGCTTGTATTTAATATTTACATGAATTTTTAAATTTTTCCTTTTTCCCTTACTCTCAGCATGTCATTTTGAAACTTTATACTATGTTCTCATTTGCTACATTTAAAAAGAAACAGTTTTCCTTTGTATCATATTAGACATGGTTTTTGATTTTTTTCTATATTATACAACTACTATTATTTACTTTTGAAAATGTTAGGGAAATGAACACGAAGATATGTATTCAAATGTTTTTTTCATGCGATTGTTTCTAACACATTTATACGATTATTTCTTTGTTGCTTTGTATGTCCCTCCCCCACAGTATAACTCCTGCTTTCACTGTATTTGATGTCGGTATAATTTGTGGAGGGGAAGAGGAAAAACAAATGGTTTAAATAGGGATATAGGTGGACCCATTGCAACAATGAGATATACAAGTCGTTATATCGAAAAATGAAATTTACAACTTTGGTTCGGGGAAGGGGGGGTAGCAGGGAGGATTAGTGGGGGAGATGGGAAGGGATAGGAAGGGGAAACAAAGGAGGAGACTACAATGCTTGATAAGAAATGTACTCATTATCTTGCCCATGTAATTGTAACCACTCTGTACAGTATGTTCACAATAAAAAATTAAAAATTAAAAAAAAAGAAAAATTTTATGTTTTTTTCTGCATGTAAGGACTGGCCACTGTCTCAGAGATTTTTCTCAGTTCTGCCAATTGAGCCACAGATAAACTTCCAGCTTCATTCTTTTGAAAAGTCTCATGCAAAGCCCAGCACAACTAAGGAGGCTGAAATCTGATCTTGATTTGAAGCCAGTCTGAGCAGCAAAGTCTGAGATTCTTATCTCCAATTAATCACCAAAAAGCTGCGGGTAGTAGAACGGTATCTAGCCTTGTGTAAAACAGGGCAAGTTCAAGCCCTAGTATTGTAATTACATTAACAAGTCTCATGGACTTTCTTGCTTGGGTTGGATTTGAACTACAACCCTTAGATTTCAGCCTCCTGGGTAGTTAGGATTTAAAGGCATGAGCAATCAACCGCAGACATTTTAATTTTTTTTTTTTTTGGTCATTCGTGGGGCTTAAATTCTGTGTTAGTTGCTGTCTCTGTGCTCTTCAGCTCAAGGCAAACAGTCTATCACTTGAGCCATAGAACCACTTCCAGTTTTCTGGTGCTTTATTAAAGATAAGAGTTTCACAGAATTTGCTGACTGGGCTGGCTTGGAATTGTGATCCTCAGATCTCAGCCTCCTGAGTAGCTAGGATTGCAAGCATGAGCCACTGGTGTCCAGCTTATTTTAATATTTTTAAACAGCTCTTTCTTGCCTTTAACCTCAGTACATTTTATTTTGTCCAGTAGACCTGATCTTTGGGCCACATTGCTGTTCCTTAGTTATTTTGAAGGGGGGTAGGGGTTGAACACTTGGCATGGGTGCTTTCTTTATGGTCTTCAACTGAAGGCAAATGCTCTACCAGTTGACCTACAGAGCCACTTCAGGTTATCTGGTGGTTAATTGGAGTACAAGAGTCTCATGAACTTTCCTGACAAGGCTGGATTTGCACCATGGTCTTCATATCTCAGCCTCCTGAGATTACAATGTAGAGCCAGCAGTGCCCTTCTGTTCCTTAGCTTTTTGACTCAAGGACGATGTTTTACAAATTCAACCACAGCTTCACTTCTAGCTTTTTTTCTGTTTATTTGACATAAGTTTCTAATGTACTTTTCTGGGTAGTCTGGCTTCAAACCGTGATCCTCAGATTTCAGCTTCCTGAGGTGCTCTGATTACACACATGAACCACAAACCCATTGTTCATTTTAAAATATTAATATGTTTTTTTCCACTTTATCTTGTTAAAATTTTCCTTGTTTTTTTTTTTTTTTTTTTTTTTTTTACTTTTGTATATGTTTTGGTCCTGGGGCTATATATCAGGGCGCGGATGCAATGCCAGAGCATTTTCTTCAAGAGTAGTGGCTTTGCACGTAAGCCAAATTATAGCTCATGGCAATATTTGTTTTTTCTTTGTGCTTGAACTAAAACCCTGGGTGCTGTACTAGAATGTGACTGCCCAGTTTGCATCTTGGGCCACAGCTCAACTCCAGGTTTTTTTTAACTCTTGGTAGTTAATAGGAGATGAGTCTTATGCAAAGCCCAGCATGAATCAGTTGTCTGAAATCTGAGGATCACGGTTCAAAGCTAACCAAAGCAGGAAATACCATGAGACACTTAGCTCTAATTAATCACTGAAAAAGTCGGAGTGGTAAAGCTCTATCCTTGAAAAAAACAGCATAAATTTAAGCCAAACATAGCACACAGATGCATACACAGAGAAAGCCTCATGGACTTTCTTGCATGGGGTAGCTTTGAACAATGATTCTCAGATTCAGCCTACCTTCATCCTCTCTCCTTTGAAAATTTTATGGTTCCTGTGGCTTGGCATCTGTCATTGGGGCCTATATCTTAGCTTTTACACTGAAGATTGGTGCTTTACCACGTCAGCCACAGCTCAAGGCTTTGTGCTGTGTAGCTGGGGATAAGAATCTCAAGCATGTTCCTTTCTAGACTGACTTGACTCTGCAATTGTCAGTTGTCAGCCTCTTGTGTAAAAAGAATTACACATATAACCATCAACATTTGGGTCATTTTAAAACATTAATATGTGCTTGCTTCCACCTTTTTTCTTTTTTTTTTCTTTTTTACTTTTCCTTGGAGAGGAAATTGAAGCTCAGATGTTGTCTCAGGGCATACACGGGACCAACCATAACATTTGGTTTTTGTGGGGAGGTTAATTGGAGAGAAAATAATCATGTATTGCTAAGCCAGATTCAGGAGGCTGAAAATTGAGGAGAGTCCATGACACTCTTTTCTCCAATGAACCAGTAAAATCTGGGAGTTGTAGATTATTGAGCAAAATAGTGCAAGTTCAAGCACCAGGACTGCCAAACACACACACACACACACACACACACACACACACACACACACACACACACACACACATGTCTTATGAACACCTATACTTGAGCTGAGCTTTAAACAGTATCCTCAAATTTTAGCCTAAGTAGCTAGAATTACAAATATGAGTCCCCAATGAAACTTCTGTTACTTGATCTTTCTTGTCTTCTTCCCACCTTCTTTTCATTTATTTCATTCTTTTTGTTTGTGTTGGGCCTGGAGCTCGAACTCATGCAAGTATTGGCCTGACTCAGGAACCTGAAATTTGGCCATCATGGTTTGAAAGCAGCCTGGACAGGAAAATCCATGAAATTCTTATCTCCAATCAATCAACAAAAACCTATCCCCAGTGTGGCCACCACACACAAAACAGTCTCCTGGAATTTCTTGATTGGGTGTGCCTTTACATAAGACTTATATTTCAGCCTCCTGCATTTCTAGAATTACAGACATGAACCAAGAGTCCTGGGTTCTCTACTTCCAACCATTTAATTTTCTTATTGTGATGCTGAGGCTGGATCTCTGAGCCAGGGCATGGTTTCAATTGGCTTTTCATTCAAGGCTGTTGGTTTACAACTACAACCACAGTTTTATTTCTGGTGTTTTTTGCTGGTTAGTTGCAGACTTAAGCACTTCCCTGTCCAGGCTGGCTATGAACAACAACCTTCAGATTTCAGCCTTCTGACTCACTAGGATTACACATATTGACCAAAATTTTGAAACTTTAACTGGATTTTCTCACAACATTTTTATTCTTTTTCATAATCCTGAGGCTTGAATTCAGGGCTTGAGCACTGTCCCTGAACTTCTGTTACTCAAGGTGAGAACTCTACTACTTGGGCCACAGTGCCACTTTCAGTCTTTTTTATTTATGAGGTACTGAGGAAACAAACCCAGGGATTCAAACATGGTAAGCAAGCACTCTGTTACTAAGCCACATTCCCCGCCATTCTTATACCTATTTATTTGTATTTTTATTTCCTTGTGTATGCTGGTCCTGGGTCTAAAAATCAAGTGCAGGCCCAGAAGTTTTTATTCAAGATTAGAACACTAAGACACGAGCCACCACATAACTTGTGGCTAGTACTTTTTTTTTCTTTTAAGTAGCTACTTAGATTTGAGTCCATGAATTCTACCAGGGCTGGCTTTCAAATGTGATCCTCAGATTTTAATCTCCCAAGTGGCTACCATCAGAGGTGTGTGCCACCTATGCTTAGTTCATTTTAATCTCTGAAATTGTCTTTTTCTTATCCTACCTTCTCTACATTTATTTATTTTATACTTTGTGTGTGTGTGTTGGTGTATATGAAGGTCTGGATGCTGTCCCAGAAAATATTTTCTCATTTCTGCCATTGGAGCCACAGTTCAATCACCAGGTTTTATTTTTCTTCCTTTTGGTGGTTAATTGGACATAAGAGTCTCATGTAAAGCCAAGCAAGACATAGGAGGCTGAAATCTGAGGATTGTAGTTGAAGCCATCCTTGGCAGGAAAGTCCATGAGACTATTTTCATCAACTAAATACCAAGATGTTGGGAGTGGTAGTGCTCCTACATGAATTCAAGCACAACGTTGGCACACACAGATAAAAAGCCCCATAGACTTTCCTGTTTGGACTTGCTTTTAACTGGTATCTTCAGACTTCAGCCTCCTGAATAGCTAAAATAATAAGCAAGAACCACCAGTCCCAGGCTTAAATCTCAAATGGTAATTTCTTCTCTTCTTTCAGTTTTGTTTTTGGTCGACTTAGGGCTGAATTGGGAATTGTTTCCCAGGTTTTTCATGGAATTTCAGTACTTTACAACTATTATCACACCTTCATTTCCAGCTTTTACTGGGTACTTAGAGATAAAAATTTCAGTCACTGTCCTGCCCAGGCTGGCTTTGAGCTATGATGCTCAATTTCAACATTCTTAATAGCTAGGAATACACACATAAACTAAAAACCCATGGCTCATTTTGAAATTATAATTTTTGCTTTCTCCCATATTTTATAATTTGTGGTCTTTTTTCTTTCTTTTTGTAAGTGTCTTTTTGACAGTGAATAACTAGGAATAAACATCAACCAAAACCCATGATCATTTTGAAACTTTATGTTTCTCTTTACCCATCATTTTTAGCTTCTGCTTTTTTGTTTCGGTTTTTGTTTTTGTTTTGAAATGTGTGTCTAGGATTTCAACTTAGGGCTTAGGTGCTGTTCCAAGCTTTCTGTTTAAGACTACCACTCAACCGAATGAACCAAAGCACAGCTTGTAACTTATTTTTGGTGCAAATTAGATATATGAGTCTCATGGACTTTCCTGCCTGGGCTGGTCATGAACCGTGATCCTTAGATTTCATCCTCCTGACTACCTCGTATAACATGTGTGAACAACAAATGTTTGATTCATTTCAACTACTCTCACGGACTCTTCCTTTTGTACTTCTGTTCTCCTTTTATTTCTTCCGTGTTTGTCCTGTGGCTTGAACTCAGGGTCTGGGTGCTGTCCCGGAAACATTTTCCCAGTTTTGCCAGGAGAACTACAGCTCAATTCCTGTTTTTTTTTTTTTTTTCTGTTTTGATGGTTAATTAGAAATGATTATCATGTAGAGCCAGACCTGATTCATGAGGATGCAATCTGAGGATCAAATTTTGTACCAGCATGGGTAGGAAAGTCCATGATATCTCCAATTATAACCACTAAAAAGCTGAGATTAGTAGAGCCTTAAGCAAAACAGTACAAGTTCAAGCAACAGGTCTCACACACAGACATACACACACATACATACACACACACACACACACACACACACACACACACACACACACACACACACACACGTTTTATGAACTTTCCTACTTGGCCTGGCCTTTAAATATTATCCTCAGATTTTAGCTTCCTTTGTAACTAGAATTAGAGTTATTATGAGCCATCAATGATTGGCTGATTGGCTCATTGAAGCCTCGGTTATTGGTTCTTTTCTTCTTCTACCCTTCTTTACATTTATTAATTTCATTGTTTTGGGTGTGCTGCTCCTGGAGCAGGAACTCATGCAATTCCTGGACTGTTTCAGGAGGCTGTGGTCTGACCTTCATGGTTCAAAGCCATGTTGAGCAGGAAAGACTAAGATCCTTACCTCCAATTAACTTCCAAAAACCTGGGAGTAGTATAGTACTAGCCCCAGGATGGCCCACAAACAACTGTCTTCTGGACTATCCTGCTTGGATTGGCCTTTATACTCGATTCCCATATTTCTGCCTCCTGAGGTTTTAGAATTACAGGCGTGAGTCACCAGCACCAGGTTCTCTTCTTATGACTATTTTTGTGATCCTGAAGCTGGATCTCTGTGCCAGGGCACTGTTTCATAGCTTTCTCACTCAAGACTGGTGCTTTACAACTCCAATCACAGCTTCACTTCTGTTTTCCTGTTTGTTTGTTTTGCTGGTGATTTGATGATGAGACACCATAACCCTCAGATTTTATCTATCTTTGTATCTAGGATTACACACATGAAACAAAAACTCATGCTCATTTTGAAAATTTGGTTGGATTTTCCAACACATTTTTTAATTTCTATCTTTTTTATTTCCACATGTATGCTGGGCTTGGGGCTATAAATCAGAGCCTATGTATTGTCCCAGTAATTTTTTTCTCATCTACTTTTTCGTTTATTTATTTTTCTTTTTATTGTGAAAATGCCATACAGAGGGTTTACAATTACATGAGCAAGGTAATGAGTACATTTCTTATCAAGCATTGTTGCCTCCCCCTTTGTTTCCCCTTCCCATCCCTAGCCATCTTCCCACCACACCCTCATCGCCCTGACAACCACCCTCCTGAGCCAATGTTGTAAATTTGTTTTTAAACATAACATCTTGTACATCTCATTGTTGCAATGGGTACACCTGTATCCCTATTTTATTTTGCCCATCACGGGGCCTGAACTCTGGTCCTGGGCACTGTCCTTCAGCTCTTCAGCTTGAGGCTAGAGCCCTACCATTTGTGCTACAGTGCCACTTCTGGATTTTTCTGCTTATGTGTTGCTGAGGAATTGAACCCAGGGCATCATGCATGCAAGGCAAGCACTTGACCACTGAGTCAGCTTCCCAGTTCAGTCCCACTATATTTTTAATGCTAGACCTCTAATATGTGAGCCACAGCTCAATTCGGGGCTTTGTTTTTAAACCATATTTGCCTAATTAGAGCTGAGTCCATGGACTCCCCTGCCTTGGCTGGCCTTGAACACTGATCCTCAGATGTGAGACCCTTGAGTAACTACAAAAACAAGTGTAAACTATTTCAGTTTTGCTCATTTTAACCTCTGAAATTGGCTCTCTCTTTTCTTCTTCCACCTTTCTTTTCATTTATTTATTTTATTCTTGTGTATACTGTTCCTGGAGATTGATCTAAAGGTGTTGGTAATATCCCCAAAATCATTGTCTCATTTCTGCCATTGGAGCCACACGTCAAGCTCCAGCTGTTTTCTTTTTTCTTTTGGGGGGATCATTGGACATAGCAGTCTAATGGAAATTACAGAATAATTCAAGGAGCTGAAATCTGAGGATCAAAGTTTGAAGCCAGCCTGCATAGGAAATTCCATGATACTCTTTATCTCCAATTAGCTGGTAGTGATTCCACTAATGAGATTGATAAAACTCCAGCCTAGAGTAAAGTAGAACAAATTCAACCCCCATGACTAGCACACACAGAAAAATGGCCAATGGAATTTCCTGTTTGGGCTTACCTTTAAATGTTATTTTCTGACTTTATCCTCCTATGTAGTTAATACAACATGTGTAAGCCACCAATAATTGATTAATTTATTTTTTTTAATTTTAATTTTTGTGACCATAATGTACAGAGGGGTTAAAATTAGATTGGCAAGATGTCAAGCATTGCAGCCTCCTCCTTTGTTTACCCTTCACATCCCTTCCTGGCCTCCCCCAGCCACTCCAACCAATCCCCCCCAATCCCCGCACTGAAGTTGTAGTTTGTTTTCGACATGACAACTTGTACTTCTCATTGCTGCAAAGGTCCACCTGTGTCCTTATTTAAACAACTTATTTTTCCCCTTCCCCTCCACAAATAATACTGACATCAAATATAGTGAAGGCAGGGGTTATACTGTGGGGGAGGGACAAACAAAGCAAGGAAGAAATAATCTTATAAATGCGTTAGAAACAAATGCATGAAAGAAAAAAACATTAAAATACATATCTAAGGTTTCATTTTCATAACATCACATTATCTGACCTTTTCTGCTTGACTCCTACGTATACTAGATATTGCAAATAAGGAAATCATGGGACCTATGTTGCTTTGGGCTTGGCTTACGTCACTTAATATAATTTTTTCCAAGCTTTTCCATTTCCTAACAAATGGAGAAATGTCATTCTTTCTGATGGAGGCATAGAATTCCATTGTGTATATATACCATATTTTCTTGATCCATTCATCTACTTAGGGGCATCTGGGTTGGTTCCATATCTCAGCTATGATAAATAATGATGGAATAAACATAGTTGTGCTGGTAGCTTTAGTGTGGTCTTGTTTGTAAACATTTAGGTCAATGCCCAAAAGTGGGATTGCTAGGTCATAGGGGAGCTCTTTGTGAAGTCTTTTGAGGAACATCCATACTGCTTTCCAAAGTGGTTGAACAAGTTTACACTCCCACCAACAATGAAGTAAGGTTCCCTTCTGTCCACATCCCCTCCAGCATCTGTTGTTGTTAGAGTTTTTGATTATAGCCATCCTAACTGGGGTGAGGTGGTTTCTCAATGTTGTTTTGATTTGCATTTCTTTTATGGCTAGGGAGGTTGAGCATTTCTTCGTGTGTCTATTGGCCATCCTACTTTCTTCTTCAGAGAAGTTTCTCTTTAAGTCTTTCGCCCACTTATTTATTGGGCAGTTGTTTCTTTGAGGATTTGTTGTTGAGGGATTTAATTTTTTGAGTTCCAAGTATATTTTAGATATGAGACCCTTGTCCGTTGTATGGCTAGTGAAGATCTTCTCCCAATCCGTAAGCTTTCTATAATTCTTGCTAGCTATGTCTATTAAGAAAATTTCGGCCTGAGCCAAGGAGATCTAGGGTTTCTTCTATTCCATCCTGTAATGTTTTCAGAGTGTCTGTTTGACTCCGAGGTCTTTGATCCATTTGGAGTTGATTCTGGTGCAGGGTGATATATAAGGATCTAGCTTTAGTTTTCTACAAGCAGTTAACCTATTTTGCCAGCATCATTTACTGAAGAGGCTATCTTTCTTCCATTCTATTATTTTAGCTCCCTTATCGAAGATTAGTTGGCTATAGTTCTGTAGGTTCATTTCTGGGTTTTCAATTCTATTCCATTGGTCCTGAGGTCTGTTCTTATGGCAATACCAAGCTGTTTTGATTACTATGGCTTTATAGCAGAGTTTGAAATTTGGTATTGATATTCCTCCAGCAGTGTTCTTTCCATTGAGGAGCATTTTTGCTATTGGGGGTCTTTTATTGTTCCATATGAATTTTTGGATTTCCTCTTACATTTCCTTGAAGAAACACGTTGTAATTTTGATAGGTACCACAGTGAATTTGTAGATAGCCTTGGGAAGTATTGCCATTTTCACGATGTTAATCTTTCCAGTCCAGGAGCATGGGAGGTTTTGCCCTTTTCTAAGTTCTGTTTTGATTTCTTTTTCAAGATTTTAAAGTTTTCATCATAGAGATCCTTCAATTCTTTGGTTAAGTTAATTCCTATGTATTTTATTTTTGTGGGGCTATTACAAATGGAGTTGCTTTCCTAATTTCAGCCACACTTTTCTCATTGTTGGCATACAGAAAAACCATTGATTTTTGAGGGTTAATTTTATACCCTGCTACATTGCAAAATTTTGTGATTGATTAATTTAAAAGTCTGTCACTGACTATTTCTTCTCTTCTTCTACACTTCTTTATTTCTTTTGTGCTGTTCCTGAAGCTTGAAGTCGGGGCCTTCGTGTTTGTCTTTTAATATCTTTTATATAACTTGTTTCAGTTTTGTTGTTCTAATGTTTTGTTTGTTTGTGTTGCTTTATATATCTTATTTTTATATTTCACAAAAGTAACTTTTAGCTTGGTACTGGTGGCTCATGCCTGTAATCCTCCTCAGGAGGCTGACATCGAGGATCACAGTTTGAAGCCAGAACAGGCAGAAAAGTGTGGGAAATACTTATTTCCACAACACTACCAAATATACAAGAAGTGGAGCTTTGACTCAAGTAGTAAATTGTTGGCCTTGAGCAAGAGAACTCAGAGCTCTGAGTGCAAGTTCAAACCCCTGGACTGGCACAAAAATAAAACTTTCATTACCTTATATTATATTAGGATTACTGCTGTCAGAATCCAATCCTAGTTTTAAGTACCAACTTTTGTAGCAGAAGCAACTTTTGATTTTTTTCCGGAGGAAATTTTATGCTTGTTTTATTCCTTGCCTTGTATTTGCATTCCACTAATGGCATTCTTATTTTTTTGTTTGGAGGGACATTTCCATAATTCAATGACATAAAAAATCATGTCTTGAAATTTTCTTTATTTTAAATAGGAAAGGGAAATGCTGAGTCTGAATCCAGCAGAGAGCGAATGATGGTTTGATTGCAGAGCTGTTAAATCTATCCCTGGATGTGGAATGCTACGATTTGCAGTGATTTGGTGGATGAGTCTTCATGCAGCTTCACAATAAACTTCTATGATGTCACAGTTAACTTTGCCATTACAACAGATAGGTGTCAGCCACTGATCTCACCCTTACGTGGACTTTAGATACACAAAGAAGAAAAAAATAATTAGAAGAATTAACTATTAACCACAAGATCACAGCGTGATGAGCTTTCCTGACTGAATTCTGAGATTACATGAGCAGGGCAGTTTCATCTACACAAGGTTACTAAGCACTAAGGACCAGGCAATGTTGTAGGCAACTGGAGAAACAGATGTGAATTCAGCTGCAAGTGGCCTGCTCCATGAACCTTTCATGCTGGAGGAGAAAACCAGAAATTACAATGATAATGTCAATATTTCAGAAGGATGGTAATATGGGGAGACAGCTTCACATTGAGGATGGGAGGAAGGCACATATGATCTAACAGCAGGGGACATCATCCATGCAATTATTGCTTTTCCATGCTGGCTCCAATCTCAATCCCAGATCTCATCCTTCTGAGTAACAAATTATAGGTATGAGGCACCTGCAGTGAGCTCTTTGATATAAATACCTATAACCAATTTTTGCTGTTTATTGGAAGTTTCTTGAGAGGAAGGTTCAAAATTAAATATATTATGTGTCTTAAACATTCTTTTCATTATCTTCTAATTATTTGAATATGAGCTGTCTTCCTCAGTTTTGGGAAAATGTTTTTCATTTTTCAAATCCTGGGGAGGGAAGGAAAATCACAGTTTCTTTGTCAAACTTGAAAAAAAAATAGTCATTTCAACTTACCAGTTTTGCCAAATAGTATGTCATGTCCTTGATGGATTTTTCATCTTCAACAATGTTAGATGAATGAAATTATAAATGGGAGAAAATCAACCACATAGTAACAAGCTTATCACAATGACAAATATAAGCTGTCCACTTTCTACCGGATAAATCATTTGCCATAAGCATTAAAAATCTTGAATAAAAACTTGGAGATTCTTCCACTTTATATAAAGTTGGATTTTTGCTTTGTATTGTTTTGGTTTTGGTTGGTCATGGGGCTTGATCGTGGGGCCTGGGGGAAGTCCCTCAGCTATTCAGCTCAAGGAAAGCACTCTACCACTTGAGCCACAGCACTACTTCTATTTTTCTGGTGATTATTTAGAGATGAGCCTCACAGAGTTTGCTGCTCAGGCTGACTTTGAACTGCAATCCTCAGATGTCAGCCTCCTGAGTAGCTAGAAATACAGACATGAGCCACCAGCACCTGGTCAAAGCTGTATTTTATCAGTTTTGTTGGCTTGAATGATTACCAAGGAAAAAATAGAAACTAAAATTGTTAGCTTATGCTAAAATTTGCAATAGTTTTACCATGAATAATAATGAAATATTTAGAATTACATATTTTGAGAGTATATAACTGATTAAATTTTATTGTTTTAAAATAATAAAATATATCTCTTTTTTTATAGACCTTGAAGTCTGAGTTCAGAACTTGTAGTTGTTGGCAGGCACTCTCCTGTGTGAGCCACATCCTTCTGACCATTTTTAATCAATCATCTATTAAATAATTTGAAGCTCACAAGTCATCTTTTGCTAAGAATAAGTAAAATAAGCCTAAACTCCTGCCTTTTGAGTTACAGAAGAAATCCTAATATCTAGATGTATAGATTCAAAAAAATGAAACAACCTAAGAACAACATTATCAATAAATAGGCAAGTGAATTGACTAGATCATTACCCAAAACAGATATAGGTGTCTAAGGAATACATGAAAATATTCAACATCTTTAATAATCAAGGAAATGCAAATCAAATCTATGTTGAAATTTCATGCCTGCCTAAGCAGAATGCCTATTAATACTACATATACACATGAAGAATTGTAAGTCAGCCTTATAGTAGAGCTATCTGCACACACATATTTTATAGCAGGATTCAAATAATCACATTCCAGAATCGGCCTCCACAGGCAGAAAAGTGTTTAAAACTGTTATCTCCAAATAAGAATTCAAAAGATCTGGGAGTAGAGCTGTGGACCAAGTGGCAGAGTACCAGCCTTAATGGAAAAAAATCCAATCAAGAGATTAAGGCCCCAGGTTCAAGCCTCAGGACTGGCAAACACACACACACACACACACACACACACACACACACACACACACACACACACACACACACACAATGCTGCCTATATTTTTAGCTAAGTTTCTTAATACCCTAAAATTCATGTACCTATGACAGAGCTTAATATAATGGGAAAGTGATATTTATAATGATAAACTCCTACTGAAGAACCCAGGTTTTTTTTCTTGATTTGTTTCGTTTTTGTGCTCATTGGACTTGAACTCACGGCCTAAGTGCTGTCCCTGAGCGTTTTTGTTCAAGGTTGGTGCTCTACCACTTAGTTACAGTGCCACTTTCCGGGTTTGTGGTAGTTTGTTGGAGATAAAGTATCAAGGACTCTGTCCTCCACACACTGATTTCAAACTGCAATTCTCAGATTTCACATTCCTGAATCTGTAGAATTAGAGGCCTGATCCACCAATGCCAGGCTAGAACCTGAGTATTTTCACCACTGCTCATTTGAAGAGTTCAAATCTTTTTACTCCAGAACACTTACCAAGCACAATTCTCTCTGGATGGCCATCAAGCAAATAGAGGTGCCCATAGTTCACACCTGTAAGTCCTAGCTACTGGAAAGTCTGAGATCCGAGGACAGTGTTCAAAGCCAGTCCAGACAGGAAAATCTGGGAGAGTTTTAGTCCCAATTAACCACAAAAATGCAATATGTTGAGCTGTGGCTCAAGCAGTAGAGCTCTACCTTAATCAAATATCTCAGATTCACTTCAGACCCTGAGTTCAAGACCCAAGACCAGTGCACATGCGCACACACATGAACAATTTTATAACATAGTTCTTAAACCTAGCAAGGTGCCATCTTAATCCCTTAATGTCATGCTTTGCTATGAGAATTGGAAAAGTCTAACCTCTGGCGTGGGCTGCAGTCCATGATGGTTAACAGCATCTGAAGAAAGTAATTACCTCAGAGCCAATCGGACAGACCCAGACGAGTGAGGTGGTGCAGACACATGGCCCCTACTTCCCTATTCACCCAGACCAAAAGCAGGAGTATGGTGACACAGGCACGCAATCCCCACTCACTCAGACCTGAAGCAGGAGTGAGGAAACATAGGTACATGGCCCCTACTCACCCAGAATTGAAGCGGGAGTGAGGTGAAAAGGGCATTATCCCAGACTTATCCAGCCAGGAAGCAGTAGTGAGGTGGTGCAGGCACATGGCTCCTACCCACCCAGACCAGAATCAGCAGTGAGGTGACACAGGCACCATGACCCCTACTCCCCTACTCATGCACACCAGAAGCAGGAGTGTGGTGACACAAGCACACAACCCCCCACTCACCTAGACTGGAAGTAGGAGTGAGGTGACATGGGCATGAGCCCCCAAGCAGCCAGACCAGAAGCGAGAGTGAGGTGGTACAGGCACACAGCATCTACCCACCCAGACCAGAATCAGGAGTGAAGTGACACAGGCACGCAGCCCCAACTTATCCAGCCAGGAAACAGAAGTGAGGTGATGGTCTCATGACACACCATAAGAGCCTAGCATTCTATGGTGGCCCCCTTCTCTCTCGGCCTTTGTGAAGGGTGGCTGGGTTTCATGATGCACTTCAGAGTTTAAGGGGCTGGAGCTAAGGATGCTGCTGCCATCCCCAAACTGGTACTGCACCTGCTGCAGCTATGGTAGCAAACTTAATTAGTTCTAATTCACAGAACATATACTATGAACTATGAGTTTCTTCAGGTACTGTGCACCACTTGCTAGTCACTTAATATTATAGTTGCCAATGTCTAAGTGCTCACTGACCTGTGAATATGCTGGAATGGAAATCCTACTATCACTGCTGCCTTGTCATTTCTAGGAATGATGATTTTGAAATGGCCATTCTGGAGAGAAGAAGAGGGGACATAGACCCAACTATTCAATAGTGCCTTTGGGTGACACTATATTGGCCCAAGAATGAGTCGACACAACTGGTATCCAGGTGTTTTGGGTTAGTCTTTTGGGTCATGCTTTCTGTTTGGCCTTGGAGAGTCTTAAGCTTCTCATTGTAGACACAGAAGATGGGAAAGTAACTGCCAAGGCTTATATATTCAGGAGCCATTTACTTTCTGCCCTTCTGAGATGGCATCTTACTACATAGCCAAAATGGTCTTGAACTTACCAGGCTTCTGCTTAAGCCTCCCAAGTGATGGAATTACAAGCTTACCATACCACACCCAAATATGTGTCATGGGCCATTTGAAATAGAAAATTCATGACATTTGTGCTGTATCTACTAACAAAATTGTGCAAAAATCAAATAACTTACAACCCAGTTGTTAAGAATATAGACTCAGATTCAACTGAATTTCAAATTCAATTTTGGTTATTTACCTGCTTTTGGTTAAAGAGGAAGACACTTTATCACTGAGCTTTATTTACTTGTATAAAAATGTGGATGGAGCCATGGAGAGATGGCTCATGCCTATAATCTTACTCAGGAAGTTGAGATGGAAAGATTATGTTTTAAACCCAGCCCGGGCAGAAAAGTCCCTATGAGATACTTAGGTCCAGTGAATCACTCAAAAACCAGAAGTGGGGGGCTAAGAAGTTGGCTCAGTGGTAGAGTGCTTGCTTTACAAGCATGAGGCCCTGAGTTCAATTCCTCAGCACCACATAAGCAGAAAAAGCTGGAAGTGGTGCTAAGGCTCAATTGGTAGAGTGCTAGCTATAAGCTGAAGAGCTGAGAGACAGCGCCCAGACCCAGATATCAGGCCCCATGAACAACAACAACAAAAAATCAACACAGAAGTGGGGTTGTGGCTCAAGTGGTAGAGTGCTAGAAAACGGATCAGGGACTGTACCCAGACCCTGAGTTCTAGTACCACAATGAACAACAAAAAAATGTGATTGGATAGTGGTATTTTCCATCTCCTAGGTTTATGATTATTCAATAATCAGAATTTATTGAGCATTTCCTATGGAAAAGAGGTATTTTTCCTCACCAGCAAGTGATTTATGATGCTGAAGAACATGCAATGGATACCCTCTACTTCAGTGAAGAATTGAATGTGAATTTTGTGAGGTCCTATTAGAATAGCAGGTCAGGAGCAAAACTGATAAGGATTCAAGCTCTCTGTTAAACCATACTGTAGCCATTTTGATTTTTGTTAAAGGAATAATTGATTTAGACATTGGTGGCTCATGCCTATAATCCTCACAGCTTAGGAGGCTGAGATCTGAGAAGCATGATTTCAGGCCAGCCCAAGCAGGAAAGTCCATGAGACTTGTCTCCAATTAATCAGTGATAAACCCAGAAAAAGAAGTATGGCTTAATAGAGTATTATTCCTAAGGAAAAAGCTCTATTTAAGCTGCCCTAACCCCTCAAGTCCTATGTTGGGACATTACCACCTACAATGCTGCTGGACCATGCCTTCCCTTGTATGTTTACCTACAGCCTATAGGCTGTTTAGCCCTCGACTTTCGTGGTGGCATGATTCGTGTATGGAATATACTGCCCAGAAAAAAACAACTATGATGTAAGCAATGTTTGACAACGTGTTGAATCCAAAGTTGCAATGGTAAGGATGTTTTTTGTTTAACTTTTTTCTTTAGTTAATTGCTTTTAAAAGTTTGGGCTGGGAAGGTAGCTCAGTGGTAGAGTGCTTGTCTTGCATGCCTGAGGCCCTGGGTTCAATTCCTCAGCACCACATAAGCAAAAAGAAAAAATCCAGAAGTGGTGCTGTGGCTCAAGTGGTAGAGAGCGCTAGCCTTGAGCTGAAGAGCTGAGGGACAGCACCCAGGCCCAGAATTCAGGCCCCACTACCGGACCCAAAAAAAATAAAAAATAAAATAAAATAAAAGTTTATCTTCTTATTTAATTTACCTGAGGAAATCAAAAGTTAATATTTGGGACTTTTGGTGAAATTTGAAACTAGGCAAGTAAGAGCACCCATTGTCCCCAAATTCATCATTTGAAATTATTAAAACTTTATTCATATGTTTTAGTCGTCATAAATTTGAGCCAAGCATGGGAGCTCACACTTGTAATGCTATCTGCTGTGTGTTGACTAATGCAGAGAAGACTATGATTTGATGCCCAGGCAAAACATTCACAATATTGGATCTCAATCAATATCTGAAACCAATGCATTGTGCTTTTCATTTCATCTACTCAGAAAGGGTAAAAAGAAGGATTGTGGTCCATGATGGCCTGGTCATAAACATAAAACCATACCACAAAAATGTCTTAAGCAGAGCTGGGTGCAGGTGACTCATGCCTGTAGTCTTAGCTACTCAGGAGGCTGAGATCTGTAGATCACAGTTCAAAGCCATCCCAGGCAGGAAAGTCCGTGAGACTCATCTCCAACAAACTATTAGAAAACCAGAAGTGGTGCTGTGGCTCAAGCAGGAAAGCATTCGCCTTGAGCTGAAGAGCTCAGGGACAGCACAAAGGCACAGAGTTTACGACACATGACCAACAAAAACAAAAATGACTAATGCAAAAATAGCAGGTGTATGGCTGAACTGGTAGAGCACCTACCTAAAGTACATGAGGCCCTGAGTTTAAGTTCTAGGATAAAAACGAGGGAAGGATGTGAACATATGGAAGGAAGAAAAGAAGGAAGGGAGGAGTTATTCTGTATATTGGACTTGTCTAGTTATTTCATTAAGGTGGCTTCTCATTCCTTTTTCTTTTTTTTCTGTCAGTTGTGGGGCTTGAACTCAGGTCCTGGATCTTGCCCCTGAACTTTTGTGCTCAAAGCTAGTGCTTTACCACTTTGAGTTACATGGTCACTTATGGGTTTCAGTGGTTAAATGAAAATAAGAATCTCATAGATTTTCCTGACCAAGCTGGTGTTGAACCTTGATCCTTAGATCTCAGCCTTCTGACTAACTAGACTTACAGGTATGAGCCACTGGCTCTGGGCACTCACTTGTTTTCTTTCTTTCTATTTTTTATCAGTCATGGGACTTGCACTCTAGGTGCTGTCCCTGAGCTCTTCAACTGAAGTGAAGCACTCCACCAGAGTCCACTTCTAGTTTTCTGATTGCTAATTGGAGATAAGAATCTCATTAGAGATGTTCAGAGGCAGATGGCAAAGGAGAAGCTGGAGGCTAAACAAGCTCCAGCATAGAAAGCAGTTTTAGTGTTCTAAAACACTGTTTAGTGAACAGTCCTAGGCTACAGAATCACCCCAAGTGTGCCATCAGGTACAGAGAGTTTGGCCAGAGAGGGAAAATCCACACAAGGAGGCAAAACTGAGCACTTGCCGGTAGCCAAGGCTGCAAAGGATGCAGCGGCAGTGACAGTGGCCGTAGTGGCCATACCTATAACAGAGAGAAACAGCACCAGACACAGCGGGTGAGCAGATTCTACTCATCACCAGCAAGAACTGACAAAGAGCAGATATCTTCATCCTGCAGATCACACACCAGAGACAACTCAGGAAACAACACTCTGGAATGAGTAGAAACCTGACATCCTCACTCCTTCTCAGGGAGCAGAGGAGGGAAAGCCATCCCTCCCCAACCACCAGAGATCTCCATCTTCCATAATGGCAAAGGCCCCTCTGAGCAACTAGCTACAACTCAGGCCTTGGAAGAAAAGAAAAGAGTCATTTAGCGTGTCACAAGAACCTGACCTAACCTGCCAGGCTCAGCTCCACCCAGGAGAAAATCACCCAGCCCAGACAGAGGAAGATGCGCCTCCCACCTTAGGAGAGACTTTCTTCACTGTGTAAACAGAACCAGAGGCTGCCCCTCCCTACAGCAGCCTAGAAAATCAACTAAAATTCAGTAAACACAAACCCTGAGAATGGATCCAGGCTGGGCTCTCTGAGTGTCTCTGGAGCTAGCCCCTCAGGGAAAAGCTAGTTTGCTGAAAAGCCTCAACCCTACCCAGAACCTATCCTCATCACAGCATCTCGAAACTAGAGGAAACAGCCATCTCCCTGTTTTGTGATACTCAAAGAGGATCTCCCTCCCATTAAACTAGCCTGGAAAGAAGATCACAAAATCCTGGGTAAATCATAGCACTTCTCTGCCTGCTCAAACAAACTGACTTAAGAATCCAATCAAGCCACAGGAAAACCAAACAACACAAGCAGAACTGAGACTGCACCAAGAGACTGGTTATGGACACAGTGGAGATAAAGGATCTTCCCATCCCCTCTCCAAAAAAGAACTCTTTTTGTACCTTTTTTAAAATTGTTTTCTATTAATCTTTCTTTTCCTCTCATAATTTTTATTTTAGGTGTATGTCTGTGTGTGCTTTTTTTATATCTTCTGATCTTTTGGTACTTTTTTATTTTCTGTTTTTTCTCTTTCTTTCTTTTTTGAGTGACTTAATTGATATTCTGCTCATCCCCATATATATACCCGTCGTCAATTATTAGACCTTATACCCCATGGTATATACACTTAATCCAGAAATTTATTACTCAATTCATAAGCTCTTAGGCTTAAATTCTTTAGTAGCAATATTATATCTTTATACCTATATAATTTCCTGTTTGTCTGTTTGTTTTTTGCTGGTCATGGGGCCTGAACTCTGGGCCTGGGCACTGTCCCTCAGCTCTTCACCTCAAGAATAGTGCTCTACCACTTTGAGCCACAGTGCTACTTCCAGCTTTTTCTGCTTATGTGGTGCTAAGGAATCGAACCCAGAGACTCATGCATGCAAGGCAAGCACTCTACCACTGAGCCACTTTCCCAGCCCTAATTTTTTAATAACTAATTTTAAGCACTTTTATTTTTTAGTTTTTCATGTCTCCTATCCCTCACCTCCTCTCATTCTATCCTTCATTCAATACCATTTCTTTAAACTTACATAATTTTTAAGTGTTTCACTGTTTAAATTTAAATTTTTCTTTCCATTTTTCTTCTTTTCTTTTAAATCACTCTCCTATCATTCTGTCTAATCTATTTCTCTCTCTCTGAGATAAGAACTTGGTTAAATTCACTCTCCTTTTACCTCTCCATAGCCCTCTAATCAGTGGTATTGCTCTGAGGAGTTACTGTCAATGTTGCCACAGTGCCTAGTCCAAGGCCTCTCACAAAGGCTCTTACCCAACCTATCTGAGCCTCTGTGTGAGTAAACATCATTGAACAACTGCGTTCCATGGTATGTGAGACATTCACTTCTGTGATCATATGCACATGAGGGCCCAAGAAGAGAGTTCCCTGGAAGGAATGTCCTAAAATGCAAAACGTCTACTAGGGCAATGGAAACCCATGGTTGGGCATGCTTAATTTTTTAACCTGTGCACTGAACTAACAGGAACACATTAATACACACTAAGAAACCCTGATGTAAAGGATCAGAAGGACTGAGAGGAAGGGAGCCGCATGCTCAGGAATATAAATGGAGCTTACAAGCCACTGCAGGCTCTGACTTTCTATGTTGAAGTTAAGATTAACAGGCAGCCCAAGTTTCTAAGAACTCATTGACTAAGCTATATGCCTCTTTCAGAACTTCTTTCCCTCCTCCTGTGTTTTGAGAACAACAGTTAGTTCTCGGTTTCTGTGTCCTAGGGACAATTTTTCTCTTCACACAATGCTTAAAATAGATAATAGGAAGCTGAAATTAAAGTTAACAAGTATGAAATAGCACACAGTGCTTGCCCTGAATTCCTGGACCTAAAAAGTTCCCAATTCTGAGCACAAAGTTATCATGGGTGTATCCTAACAACCTCCACTGAATGGACAAATTTGAACAATTTTCCCAAGGCAGGTATTGTCCAGTACAGTAGTTACCACCTATAACCCTTGTTATTAGGATGGTTGTGATCTACTAGAACAATGAACTTGAAACTGGGCCAAGATGAGACAACTTATCATTGCTAGAAATGGGGGAAGACAAGTAGGAGAATGTTTCTCTGGCACAGACATGGATATAATTACAACAAAGTTCTAAATTGTGGCTCATCAGCAAAGACTATCAAGTCATACCTCAATAAAGGTAATAACTGAACATAAAAATTAAAAAAACTATTTGGGTTTCAGTACTAACATCTTTTTAAAGGTGTGTGTGTGGTGTCTGAGATTTTGTATGGGGCAGCATTGGTTCTTAAAAATCAGCCTATTGGCACTATCTTTAGGTTTCCCATTCAAGTCTGGTGGAATTCTAGCTGTACAACTTGAATCACACAATTCTTGACTTCTGTTGGTTAACGAGATAAACATGTAAGGTATATGTCAACCTTGGTTGGTTTCAAATTATGATCTTCAGATCTCACTCTCTGGAGTAGCTAAGGCTATAAGAGTGAGCCACTATGCTCAGCCCAGTATTTCCAGTAAGTTACTTAATCTTTCTGAATCTCAGCTTCTTCTTGTGTGGAAAGTGAACAGAATTATTTTGTGGATCTTAGAATCTGGTGTGAGTTATGACTGGTTATAGGAAGTATAAGTGTTCGGGATGTGCAGATAGAGCCTGACAATCTCATAAAACTACTGATGTTTATATTGAAATGAATTAAAGGAATTGGAAACGATGGATTTTTCTTTTTTTGTTTATCCATTTCTGGGCAGTGAGGGAGCCACAGAAATTCAAGGAGAACAAGGAAACAAATGCAGCAGTGATACTCTGTAGATATTATGTTGACAATCAACTATACCACTTGTGGGCAGGGAAAGGAGGGAAAAACAGAGAGAGAGCAAAGAAATGATGAGATTTTCGAACATGAAATGAACTCATTATCTAAATTACAAAATGGTGACCCGTATGTCCACTGCATTAACAATAAAAATTTTTAAAAGTCCAGGTTGATGATTCTCTCCTCCAGTTTTAGTTAGAGGCCCTTGAGACTCAGGCCCACCTATAGAGTTTTCGAAGGTCAATTGATATGATAATTAATATAGAGGCAAAATCTCTTATCAAATGTTATAAAAAGTATTTCATTCGTAGTACTTCTTTCTGTTTGAATGGAGATTCTATATGTTATTGGCAGAGCTATGTTTTTTGCTTTTTGTTTTCAATATTTGTCAACTGTTGAAATCCTTCTTGAAGCTTTGGGACAGAGGTCTGCTATATCTTGGCACCCTGCCCCTAACTAAAATAGTAATCAACCTTTGAAATTAATTTACTTGTGTATGAGTTTGTTTTATTTTTTTATTCATTTATATATTTATTTGTTTATTTATTTATTTTTGTCGCTGGTGGTGAACTCTGGGCCTGGTTGCTGCCCTCAGCTCTTCAGCTCAAGGGTAGTGCTCTACCACTCGAGCCACAGTACCACTTCTGGCTTTTTCTGCTTACGTGGTGAGGAGGAATCAAACCCAGGGCCTCATGCATACAAGGTAATCTACAACTGATCTACCTTCTCAGCACCTATGAGGGGAATTTTTGTGCACGGGTCTATCAAGGAAATCTATTCAGCAAATGTATTCATTTGCCACTAGACATTAATTATGAATTATCTGATAGTTAAAGGATAAATTGTTATCATTTTTACTAGGAATTGTTTGTCTTCCCATGCTAAAAACATGGAGGAGGGTATTTTAAACTAAAACTACAAAAGAAATTTAAGATCTTTGTGCTAACAAATGTGTCCAGTTATTACATTAAACAGAAAATTCAAACTTCATGAATACAGAGCTCAAATTTCTTATACTACTTATTTCAAAATGCAAATTAAAGGGAAAATCAGACAGGGGTTAAAATTTATATTTTATGTTAATTTTTAAAGAGGAAAATAAGATCCTAGATGGCATATTAAAGGCAAAGCAATATCAGAGCCCTATCTGCTCAATAAGAAATACGAAGCTTATTTGAAAAAAAAACTGCAAAGTGCACATCAGGCAAAGGAAAGCAGTCAGAGCCTACCACAAGCACAGAAATACCATGTATCTCAGAAAAAGGAAGCAAGTTCAGACCAGTGCTCATCCTTATCCCTGATTTCAATAATAAATATACACTTCCTACACACACACACACACACACACACACACAATGAATGTATGCAACAGCTCAACCTACTCACATCCACTCAACATGAATAAAAGATCTTCCTGTAATATTTGAAACTTTAAGTTTCAAGTCATGTAAATAATTGATAATAGATGCATAAATAATTATTTTCTGAGTAGCACTCTGCTATGAAAGTGGAATTTATGATGATTATAACTACTTAAAACATCTCTGAATCTCAAAAAAAATTAAACAACACACAATCGGAATTTTGGGACTGCATTTCTACCAGCTATTCTGCAAAGGCTTAATAAGAAGATACTTATGAGATTTTGTGTACCAAAAATTAAATAATAAATTCAATTAATACCTGAGTAAGTGAAGAGAAAGATGATCAGAGAGACCTATGCTGCCTCCAGTTCTCAGCCAGCTGTACACTGTGGCATCTTTGCTGCTGCTGGACCTTAGTTGTCTTCTCCAGTGCAGTGGCCACACTGGGGTTGGATTGGGCGTGGTAGGGAGATGAGTGTAGGCCACATGGGAGGCCACACTGTGGTTGGGGTTTGGTGCGGTGTGGAGGGGAGAGGAGGCCTTGGCAGAAGCTGGTGAAGCAAGGAAAGAGGCAGGAAGCCAGAGGCTAAGAAAGCAGCGTGCCCAAAGGCTGCCTGATTCTGGAGAGTGTCTGTGAGGTGGGGTGGTTGTGGTGGATCCCATGGGGCCTGGTGGCCTGGTGAGAAGAGGAAGGAGTCTCAAGTATTGCAAAGGAGAACAATGAAAATTAAGATCACAGTGGCTGAACAATTTCAACAACAAAGGTGGGGACATGGAGGTAAACTCGGGGGATGGAGAGGACGGCAGCACTGGGCCAGTGGCGTTCAGTCCTTTCTGGACATACCTGGAAGTGTGTGAGGACTGGCTCCACCACAGCTTTGGCCTCACTCGACTTGAACGGGCACCCGGAATGGTGACCTCAGCCTCAGCCTGCCCCAGAGAGCCAGACTGGCATAGATGCTGAAGACCAGGCAGTGGCTGGGAGGCTATGCGCAACAGGGTGGAGGAAGCATGGCTGGTGGGTGCAGCTCCAGCCTAGCCAGGTCCAGGGCCACCGGAGAAGTTCAGACTGTAGACCTAGAACAGGCAGTGTGCCCCAGACCAGTGGGACTTCCAGGGACTTGCGTGGTGGCAACACCTGCATGTTGGGAACTTCATAAGCATGGCCCAGGCGTCTCCACGGAAAGGTGCATTAATTCCTGTGCCTCTCCTGTCTTCTGGACTCTCGCTGTCCTCCTGCTTCCTGCTGATGTACCAGGCCACAGACACCCCCAAAGGCCAGCAGAGAGCCGTTGCCAATGTAAATGCAGGAGGGTCGTTTATTACAGCTCGAGCTGGACTCACAAATCTTCCCTGACACAGCAGGTCAGAAATTGTGAGTCCCAATCTCTTGTTCAGCAAGGATTTTTTATTGTGTATGAAGCAGGTGGAAGGATCATTACAACACTGATTTTGTGATAGGTCGGTGGTTCGGAGTAAATCTAGTCTTAAGTTTATTGGTTGGGGAATGATCATTTCCAGTAAGGGCAGGGACTTTCTAGCTTAGCAGTTACAGGATAGTTTAAATCATACATAGCAAGCATATTATAAGTTGGGGTAGGTGGGGCCAATCACAGGAATGCTGTGGGCGCTATTCCTGGATTATTTCCCGACCTAAATTGCTTCCTGATAGAGTTGGGAGATAATCGGTCAGGGCAGTCTGAGATTCCTGGACAGATCAGGGCTGTCTGATTTCTTAGTTATTTTTACTATTACATTTTCTTAGAACATGAACTGACACTCTTTTTCCAGTAGCAGATATTTTCCTTAGAGTTTCTGAAATTACTGCCAACTTATTTGTCCTCTCACTGACACGTCCAACTACAGGAGTCAACTTCTCCACGCCGATGACAGGCCATCCTTACTAAAAACTTTTTAGTTGTTTCTAGTGAGGAAGAAAAGTAAGGCCTAGTTGCAGCCATGGAACCAAGAATTGAGGGCCATGGCTGGAGCAAATCGCCCTGAGAAAAGATGGATTCATTTTTGTCAAAGACACAAGTCTCTATGGGAACTCTCATTCTAACTGATTTTCTTCCTAGTAATATATTCACAGAATATGTAGACTATGTAATGAATGAACAATGACATATGCATAATATTTGCGAATATGGAGGGAATTAAGAAAAAACTGCAATGGCCAGAAGTAACTGGTTCCTTGAAAGAGAGCTGGTAGGTTCTTTGTTTGGCCTCTAAGCCTTTTAGCACAGTATTTTGTATTGCATTCAAACATATGAAGTTCTTAAAATGTAAAATCAGGACAAATAGTTAAAAATAAGGAAATTTTCCTAATAAAGTATCACAAACTGCATCTTTAAATTCAGAGGTACTTAACTTGAAATTTTTCTCACGTTAAATTGCCTTTTGTTCTACCGAAGAGTTGATATTCGAAAATTCCTAAAGAGAATTTTTTTTTTCTTTTCTTCCTTTTTAAGGAACCATAGTGAGGTCCACCTGTTTCTGCTGTGAGCTCTTTCTTCCACTTACTGCCCAGTTGCTGTCAATACTCATCCCCATAGGAGACAAGCAGCTCACATCCTGCCTTGATGACATGACAGGTTTGGTAGAAGATCTACCTGTGGTACTGAAAGGCCCTCAGATTCTGTTTCTCAGCATACCTGCCACAGTTCATATACCTAAAGTTGAAGCAGGCACAGGAAGGAAACATAAGAGGGTAAGTTTCTGCTCCCTTTGGATCTACTCCTAATACTCATCCACTCTAGAACTCTAAGTGCACTGTTTTCAAAGCCCAGTTCCAGACTTCTTTTAATCCTTATTTGTCAAAAATAGATTGATTTCCAGATTCTCTAAATTGAGTTAAAGTTTATGTCATAGATTTGGGTGGGGACATGTACTCTGTTTCTAGATTAGCACACATCATTTGACATTTGGCCCAAGTAATTTTCCTTAGATTGGACTCACTCATGCACCTGTCTCCACTATGTTCCCATAGAAATTCTTTGTCTTATAAAGACAATAGAGGGAAATTTGTTTATTCATGATGTCGTTTCATGATAAGACAATGGTTCCCCATGGCACAGGGCTGCAGGACATATCACAGACCCACTGCTTTCTGAACCTCACTACTGCTCCAACTCTGCTTCTACGTGTTTGAGTGTACCCTAATAGACTAAAGTTCTTTCTTGTAGGTTGTTAGGGCACTATGTACTTTGCAAAAACTAGGAAGAAAAATTATAGTTAAATACTCCTACAATGAAATTGTCATTTCTGTCTCCACATGTGTTTCGCAATTACTCAGGGAATATGATTTATTCAACTACTGAGGGTAATTCTTTGACTCGTATACAGTATGTGCTTTTTAGATGCAGGATCTATGAATGAAGTTAGGCCCTTTGGTTTTTCTTCTAATGTCTTAATTTTGTCTCTCATGGAAATCTTTATTTTGATACAGTACACATATATATGCATACATACATACATACATACATACATACATACATACATACATAGCAGAGCTAATGATTGAACTCAGTAACTAAACTTAACTCTTGCAATACAATACTCTACCACTTGAACCACTAGCCCTTTTTGTGTTGTTTATTTTTGAGGTATTTTTTGTCTGTCCAGGGGCTTAAACTCTGTGCCTGAATGTTGTCCTTCAGCTCTTCAACTCAAGGCAAGCGCTCTACCACTTGAGCCACAGCGCCGCTTTTGATTTTCTGGTGGATTATTGGAGATAAGAGTTTCACAGCCTTTCTTCCATGGGCTGGATTTGAACCATGATATTCATATCTGAGCTTTCTGAGTAGCTACTTACAGGTTTGAGTAACCAATGTGCAGTTTATTTTTGAGGTATTATTTCCCCTGCTGTCCTGGGTTGCCATCCTGCTTGTGCTTGCCTGGGTTGCTGAAGATACTTCACTTTATCCAGCCATTGTACTTCCACTGTAGCTGGGATAACAAATGTGCACCAACGTGCTCAGCCATTGGTAGTAATTGGGGTCTTATAATCTTTTATGCTAGGACTGGCATCAGACTGAGACCTTATCATCTCTATCTCAAAAGTCCAAATTAAAGGTTGAGCTATGGAACCCAGCTATACTATTTATATTTTTATTTCTTTTCCCTCAAATATTCATAATTTTGAAAGCACCAAGTACAGCAAAAGAAAAATGGAGATATGGGAATCCATTGAGAAAGGTGTGATGATCACGGTGCAAGTCTTGTGAGGAGAATATCTTCTTAGGAACCATGAAAATGACTGCTGGACTCACTCCAGATGGCCGGGGATTTATCTTTTTCATCTACACATAGCAGTTTCTCCTTTTTGTGATCTGAGTTTCAGAAAGACAAGCTAAAGGCTTTTGAGTAATAATCGGCAAAATCACATTACTTGAGTCCAGTGATTCTCTTTGAGCCTGCATGGATTCAGCAGTTGTGAACACATAGGATGCCGTCTACACATCTGAGGGGATTTGTCATAGTCCTAACAGAGGCTCCTTAAGCGTGGATGCACTTTGCCTCTAACACACTCTGTTTATATGCACTATACTTTGATCCTAAATCAGAATGTCCACGTTTATGCAGATTCCACAAACACATACAACTATTTTGTCCATGTCCTAGCAATGTTTCATTGGAGACACAGGAGGATACATGGAGTTAGAGAAAGGAGGGAAAGGGAGAGCATTTCTTACCATCCAGGAGTACCTATTGTCTGCATCTTCATCTTCTATGATCAAGCCCTCATAGGGACTAAAGTGCAAACCCAACGGCAGATCAGATTCCTCATTCCATACTCTAAGCCCAGCCTCAGGAATACTGTACTGACGAATTCTCAGCCCAGTGGGCAGACTGAGGACTGAATGGTCATAAGGCCCCTTGTCCACCACATTGTTTCTTACAAATATAGGTGGCCCATTAACAGTGTAGCTGTTGATGAATGAGTTCTGACACTGCTCACAATCTGAGGCAAGAGCAGCAAAAATTAGTAAAGAAATATGTACATTCGGGGGCTGGAAAGGTGGCTCAGTGGTAGAGCGCATGCCTTGCATGCCAGAGGCCCTGTGTTCGATTCCTCAGCACCACATAAGAAAAAAGAAAAAAAGCTGGAAGTGGTGCTGTGGCTCAAGTGGTAGAGCACTAGCCTTGAGCTGAAGAGCTGAGGGACAGTGCTCAGGCCCAGAGTTCAGGCCACATGACAGGACCCCAAAAAAAAAAAGAAATATGTACATTCTCAGATTTAACAATCATGAGAAAGAGCACAGAATGCATATCATTGTCACTTAGTTCTTCATGTGAAGTTACTAGAGTAAACCAGTAATTGGGGGCCAAATGACCTGATGAATTATTATAAAAGCACATTTGCCTTCTGTTTGAACAAGCACAGAGGGTTACTTACACAGGTAATCATCATCCTGGGGTTTACGGATATCTCCATAAGCATAACTCTTTCTTTCCTGTAGGCTGTATATGCTCATTTTTACCTCCTTTTTCCTACGTCCATGTTGAAAATCAATGGTTAGTTAAGTTGCGGATCAACAATGTTTGTCCCTATTTCTTCAGAAAAGTAAAATCTCTTACTACCAAATTATCATCTATTCTTCTCACATACCTGGTCCCCCATTAACCTTTGACTCAGAGATACAAAGACTTCACTTTAACATTAACTACAGGTTTCTAATTCAATTTTAAGTTTTGACCATTCCCATTTTCAGGTTTAATTTCTACTTCATTAAATTTCTTATAAAGTGGTCATTGATGAATTTATTCATTCAGAATATTTGTTGAGGGTATGTTAAGTATTGAGCAAAGACCTGGACATACAGGATTGAAAATGTGGGGTCACAGATTTATTAGACAGTTTGCGTGTATCTGTTATTTTACCTTTTACTTATCGTGTTCAGACAACATTCAGGCTGTACACATTTTTCTTGCCAGTCCTGGGGCTTGAACTCATGGCCTGGGCACTCTCCCTGTGCTTCTTTTGCTCAAGGCTAGCACTCAACAACTTGAGCCACATTGCCACCTCTGGCATTTCTGTTCATGTGGTTCTAAGGAATAGAACCAAGGGCTTCATTCGTACAAGACACATACGCTACAACAAGCCACATTCCCAGTGCAGTCTGTGCATCTTTATCCATGTTCTTCAGATTAACATTCAGAAGTTCAGGGAGATTGTAAAATGTGTCATGGCCTAAGTGCCTCCATGTAGATAATAACCCAAGTGTGTAACTTCATTGTCAAATTCTTATGTGCTGCTCATTGGAAACCTAATTACTAGTTCCACAGCTTAGTTCAGCCTATGTTTGAACTTTCCAAAGTCCACCTCACATAGTCAGATTACCCTCATCAACCTTGCTAGAATTTCCAAAATTAGTAAATTTCCCAAGTTATTTTCTCTTACCCAATTTTTGTTTGCAGTATTGTCCTTGTGTATTTGCTTCTCCAGGAGGGAACACTGGTTTCTGGGCCTCTTCTAATCCACTTGACTTTGAGAAATTTATAATTCCTGAGAACTTCTTCAAACTAGGTTCCTTACCTAAGGTTGTCTTGGGCATTCCCTTCATTGAAAGTCACATATGGAATTAGAATCTATTTCCTAAGGCTTTCATCTCCTATCAGTTTTCTCTCAAATCCATATAAGTTAGACTGAGGGAGGGAGAGCACTTGAGAATACAAACCGAAGAGCAAACAAGGTCTGTGAATGAAGGAAATGAAGCTTGGAAGAAGACATGTCTAATGGAGACATTTAATGAAAGAGAACACGGGGAAAGTGGAGAATTACAAAACTTGGCTGGCAAAAGATATGACAGAGCAGTGAAAATAGGAAGAAATTATTGGCAGAAATCTATATGGACAATTAAGTACATTCAAATTGCAACTAGGTATAACAGATGACTTTGAAAATAGTTTGACTTTTTTCTATGTAATTTTGCCTGAAAAAGTATGTACCACCTAATAATTGTATAAATTGGTATACATGTCTGTTTTTGATGTGAAAAGGTAAAAAAAAATGTGATAGGGTAAAAAAAGAAAATGTTCATCAGGCAGACTATAGTGACTCGTGATTGTAATCCTAGCTATTCAGTAGGCTGAGATCTGAGGATTAAGGTTGGAAACCAGCCCAAGCAGTAGTAAGACTCATATCCACTTAACCACCATAAAAGCCAGGAGTGGTATTGTTGTTCAAGTTGTTGAGTGCTAGCCTTGCTAGCACAATAGGAAGGATCTGGAACAGTGATTAGGTCCTGACTGTAAGTCTCAGGCCCAGCACCAAAAAAATTTCACCAAAGAATCTTGTGAATTATTAAAATACAGCATCAATGGGACTAAGCATGTCTTTCTGCTTTTTTTTCCAGTCCACGGCCTGGGCCCTTTCTCTGAGCATCTTTGGCTTGAGGCTAGCACTTTACCACTTGAGCCACAGCACCATTTTCAGCTTGCTTTTCCTGTTTATGTGGTACTAAGGAATCAAACTGAGGGCTTCATGCAACCATGCAACCATTAAGCTACATTCCAAGCCCCGAATCATTTGTTTTTGAGCTCTGATATAAATTTACTTTCTGTGACATCTCTAGTTGAAATAAATTAGTTGAAATTGAATTTGAAGATGTTAACTTCAGTATTTCTCGAGCCTGTTACTTTTACTTAAATTTCAAAACTGATTAATTATTTCATATATTGATTATAACTTATTGTTTATCCTGAAAATACTGAGGGGGGTTCAGTTGAGACCTCAGACATATGAAGAAAGATCAGTTATTGTCCAGCCACTCAAAAGATTCACATGTAAAGGCTACAGCTAAACAAACAACTATGGAAAGTTCCAGAATCAGCTAACTAAAGCTCAGAAGAGGGGACCAATCCTCCTCTTCCTCACAGAATTGAGATTTGAAATTAGCCTCAGAAGGATATGTATCTATGTGAAATATTAAGTCACTTTTTTTAGTTGTCACTTCTAAAACATCAAATTTGAAACTCGTTAGGGCTGGGGGCTGCTTCTTAACAGAAGCGTCCTTTTTCAATAGAAGGAATTTTCTGGGTATCAGTAAACTTTTCCTTAAAACTTACAAATAGTGTGGATTTATTGGTGCATCTATCACTTTGGTAAAACAAAATGAAGAGAGGTTGGAACAGAGATTGGAACAATCATTCAGTGAATGGTGTGAAGGTGTATGTCTAAGATAGCTAAGATTTTATAATGCTGTGTAAGTATTTATGAACTTGTAAGTGAATTTAGAGAAAATGTATTGGTAGACTTCACCACCACTAGGTGTTATCTCAGACACAATACATTTTTAGGTTTCAGTTTTCTCATCACGTAAGTGATTATAGTTTACTATTTGCCTCATTATGTTGTTGTCGTATTCAAATATATTTGTTCATGGGACATTTAAAATAAAGTCTAAAATATTGTGAAAATAAAATAAGTGGTAGCAATTATTGTGGATATGAATTGAATCTTAGAATGAATATGATAAGAACAGAAGAGATCAGGAAAAGGAAGCAGATGTTCCTAAGGCTTCTTCTCTTAGTTGGAACCATGAAGAAATTTTACTCATCAGTAGAATTTGGGAGACATTTATCTTCTGACGCTTACTCTGTTCAGTTCTGTAGGTCACCCAAGAAGGTTTGACTAAAAGTGATGAGAAATCAGGATTTTGGTTACAAAATATCTCCAAACTGTGGATTCTCATTTTTGATAGCAAATCTCAGCCAGAGAGAAAAGACTATTTTAGGAAAATGTTTTCTGAATTATCATTAAGGCTTGTCCTTATATTTTTTTCTTAAATTTCTTCAAACTTAGACAAAACCCACCTTTGCTTCACTCTGTGTTCATAAGCTATCTGTTATAATTTAATTGGCATTTGGTGACAAGAAACACTAAGCAAATTAGGAACAAGAGGGAAAGATTATTTAGTTAAATAGCATACATCATGGTCAACTTAGTTTCATTTCAGTGATGAAGGATTGTTTAACACATATAAATCTTTAGGCACAATGCAGCACGTAAGCAGATCAAGGACAAAATTCACACAGTCATTTCTCTGGATGCAGAAAAAGCCTTTGACAAAAGTAAACATTCTTTTTTTATTTTGTCAGTTGTGGGGCTTGACCTGTGGGCCTGGATGCTATCCCTCAGCTCTTCAGCTCAAGGCAAGCATTCAATCATTGAGGCACAGCACTACTTCCAGTTTTCTGGTCGTTTATTGGAGATAAGAGCTTCACGGACTTTCCTGCCCGGGCTGGCTTTGAACTGTGATCCTCAGAGCTCAGCCTACTGAGAAGTCAAGATTACAGGTGTGACCCACCAATGCCCAGCTAAAGTCAGCATTCTTTTATCATAAAAGACTTGAAGAAATTAGTGATACTGGGTATATATCTCGATAGGATTATGGGTATATGTGAAAAATTAAATCATTTCTGCTAATAGCAAGAATGACACAAATGTCTATTTTTTCCACCTTTTTCCCATACTGAATGCAATCAAGCCACAGAAATAAGCAAAGAGAAAGAAATAAATAGGTCAAAAGGGAAGAAAACATTTAAATTATGCTTATTCACAGATAACATGATCCTGTATTTAAAAGATCCTAGAAATTTCCACAGAAAAATTCTAGATCTTATAAATGCTATTGGAAATGTGCCAGAATATATGATCAACATGTAAAAATCATTAGCTTGTCTGCCAACAATGAACCGTCTGGAAAAGAAATCAGAAAAATCACAATAGTCTCAAAAAATGAGCTTAAGACTGTGCTTAACTAATGAAGTAAAGGACTTCTATAATGAAAAGTATAAAACCTCAAATAGAACTGAAAGCCAACTTGGGCAAGTAAGTTTGTGAGACTCTCATTTCCAATTAAGCACCAGAAAATGGGAAGTGGTGCTGTGGTTCAAGTGGTAGAGTGCTCACCTTGAGTTGAAGAGGTCAGAGAAACACTCAAGCCAACTGTCAGGACTGACGATGATGATGATGATGATGATGATGATGATGATGATGATGATGATGATGATGATGATGATGATGATGATGATAAACTTAAAAATGGGCACTATGGATTACATTTCATTCTTTCAAAATTATAAGATGAATTCCCAATCCTCAAAATATTATTTGGAGATGGAGCCTTTGGTAGGTAATTAGGGTAAGATGACATCATGGAGGTGAGGCCCCAGATGGATTTAACTTTCACAGAAAAAGAAAAGAAAGATCCTTTCCATCTCAACTGTTCCTCCTTTCCCAGTCATAAACATACCAATATTTCATGCAGATACACAATGAGATATAAGCCATCTACAAACCTAAAATAGATCCTTCATCAGAACCCAGTCACACTAGCATACTGGGTTGAGCTTTCAAGCTTTCAGAACTATGAGAAATAAATTTTTATTTAATTAACTCACTGCATACTATTTTGTTATGGCAGACTAAGTTGAACATACAATGAGAAAAACACTGGAATTCACCGTTTTTACAAAGAAGATACATAAATCTTTGTATGTGGCTAACAAATGTGTGAAAATATGCTCAATATTACTAAGCAGTAGGGAAATGTAAGTAAAATGTCAATGACTCCTTAGGATGCCTACCATAAAAATAAATAAAAGGATGCTGGATGCTGGGCACTGGTGGCTTTAGCCTGTAATCCTAGCTACTCCGGAGGCTGAGGTCTGATCATGGAGCAAAGCCAGCCTGGGCAGGAAAGTCTGTAAAACTCTTATCTCCAATAAACCACCAAAACACCAAAAGTGCCGCTATGGCTAAAGTGGTAGAGCACTAGCTTTCAGCTAAAGAACTGAGGGACAGCACCCAGGCCCGGAGTTCAAGCCCCACGACCAACAAAATAATGGGACCTTTGTTCGCTGCTAGTAGAAATATAAAATAGTGCTGTTGCCTTGGGAAACAGTATGAAAAGCATTCTAAAAATTAAAAGCATAGCTAGCTTATTATCTAGCAATCCGATTCCTGATATACATAGAGACAGGAAAGAAGGAGGAATGGAAAGAAGTAAGGAAACAAGGAATGTAAATAGATCCTAAATAGATATTGGCACATTCAGGATAAGTGCAGCATTATTAATACTATTGACAGTTGTAAAGAGGTTGCATAGGAAAACATAGACATTATATATGAGTTCCAAATTACATAACCACATAAAGGAAGAACAGTTAAGGTTCACCTGTCTTTTCCCAGGTTTATCCAATGTGAATAACATAGACAGGGGTAACATTTCCACAGTCTATCATGGATATTTGGCACAGAGTACATTGCAGATTCCATGTTCAATTCAAATCAAAGACATCAGGCTGCAATCTTGTGATTTCTGTCACCATTCTCTCTGTCTGGTCTGTTCTTTCTATGTGAACTCTCCAAATGAAGGCATTTGACCACATAACTCCTCTGTGATATATAAGTGCATACCACACTGGAAACCCTTCAAAAGCACAATCTTACTTGGGTCAATTTGACCAACAGATGAATAATACCAAAATCTTGAACAGAGAATCAAGTAGAAATGGACCAATGTCTCCATGACTCCATCTCTCAACTTCATTAGGAAATTGGTTCTATTTTTGACAGTTTCCATTTTTGTTAAGATTGTTCAATGTCTTTCTCTACGTGGTTATTTCACTAAATGGACTACCTTCCATGGTCTTTCATGAGATTGCAAATGACTGCAAATAAGTCAACAAATATATGTGTTCCAGGTGTTAGAAAATCAATGCATCAAGAAAACATGGAATATAATAATGTATCAAATTGCTGTATGTACTTATCTACACAATAGAAAGTGATGAGGATCACTTTTTACTTGAATTTTACCCTACTAAACATCTAGCAGAGTCCTACCTCTATCTATGTCTCTCTCATCCCTTGGATTTTTGCAACCATCATCTCACAAGCTTCTCTTTTGCCAAGTTTCTAATTTTTACATTGCTATCAGAATTTTTACCAAAACTATTTTTAATAGTGATTTGATAAGTTATCAGAAGAAAGCGAGATTAAGGGACAGCAGTGGTGATAGAGAGATACTCATGTTCCTAACAACTCTACTTTCATCCTCCAGAAGAGTGAGAAAAATCAGGCTCTTACCATCAACCATACTGATGTTTTATTATAACTCACTCAACAGAACAGCAGAATAAGCTAAGAGTGAGTCAATTACAAGTGGCTCATCTCCAGTGATTAATTAAGCACTGAAATAATTTTGGTGTTACTCATCCATTACCAAATGCAGAATTCTCTTCTTTTTATTCACCCTCCAAAGAAACCCAAAGTGGATCTATGGATCAAGTGGTAGAGCAATAGCCTTTAGCGAAAATGTTTAAGGGCAGTTCCTAGACTCCGAGTTTAAATTGTAAGATTTATGTCCGCACACAAAGAAAATGTGTTCCCAAATATCTGTCCTTCCATGTTCTTTGAATGTTATATGAATGATCTAGGGATAAATGGTGTGCAGACAAATTTTAAGCTCATGCACATTTTGTAATAAAAAAGATCTTCCATTCAAAAACTGAACTGGAAGAAGTGTCATCTGTGTTATGAGGAATGGACCACACATACAGTGGAGACTTTAGGGGAGCAGTGGAGAAATCTTTGCTCTCATGTCCTGGGCTTAACTAAGGACAGTCTTTTCACATCTATTGTTCCCCAAAGCACTTGGTGATCATCTGACTCGAGTCTCAAAGGTCTAGAACTCTTATTTCTGAGAAGAGTTTATAAAATTAACATGAGAAGTCATTGCTTATTATAGAGACACAAGTCAACAACTTTATGCTTTTAATCACTCTGCATGCCTGAAAGTAATAATGCTCATCACTTGTGTCCAAATCCTTTGAATAATATTCAAGTATATATATCCTACTCAAAACAATGAAAGGATAGGAATTCTTGGTTCAGTGAATGCTTAAGAGTAAAGAAAGATTTCCCATTACACCTAGGTTACATCTGCAATGATGGATTTCTCTTTATAAATTACGGAGATCTGTGACAAAAGTTTTCCCACATTGGGTTTCTTTTCTGTGTTAATGTTCCAGTGCTTGCTGAAGGTTGACATCCAGTTGATAGACTTCCTCTAATGCTTACTTTTACGGAGATTCTGTCGTGTGTCCAAGTCTTTGATACCTGTTGAGATATAACTTTTTGCTGAATGTGTTTCTATATTTGTTGTATTTACAGTTTCTGTCGTGGATTTTCTCAATTTCACTGAGGACTGACTTCAGATTAAATGTCATTGAACATTTGTTCCATTCATTATATTTCGTTTCTCCTATATGTCAGTTCTCTGATCAACAATGAGGTATGCCTCCCAGATGAAAGTCTCTACACACTGGTAATGTTCTTCAGGTTTCTCTCCTGTCTGTGTTCTATAAATTAATGTGAACGTGTTTTCTCCTGTGTGTTTCTGATGCAAACAGAGGGATGAACTTTAAAAAAAACACATTTGTTGCATTCATAGAATTTCTCTCATTTGAATGTTCAGTGAAGAACGCTCAGCTGAGCCTTCTGGGTAAAAGGCTGTAAAGTTGCTGCATTCATGAGACTTCTCTCCTGTGTTGGTGCTCTGATGCAAACTGAGTTTTCTTCCAGGTGAAAGACTTTCCACATTTATTACACTCCTAAAATTTCTCACCTGTGTGAATTCCATTATGCTTACTGAGGTCTGGACTCTGGTTGAAGGATATTTCACACCTGTTACATTCACAAAATTTCTCTCCTGAGTGTCTTCTCTGATGATCAGTAAGTTCTGCTTCCGGGTAAAGACTTTCCACACTTAATACATTCAGAAGCTTTCTTTCCTGTGTGTGTGTTTTTGATGGACGTTAAGGTCTGGCTTCTCAGTAAAAGATTTTCCACACAGGACACATTCATATGGTTTCTCTCCTGTGTGTCTTCTGTTTTTATTAAGTAAGGTTTGCTTTATGGGTGAAAGATTTTCCACACTGGACACATTCATATGGTTTCTATCCTGTATGTGTTCTCTGATGTATGTTAAGGTGTACCTTCCAAGTGAAAGAATTTCCACACGTTACAATCATAAGGTTTCTGTCCAGTTTGTCATCTCTGATGGACAGTAAGTTGTGCCATCTGGGTGACAGACGTTACATATTTTTCATATTCATAACCTTTTTCTCCTGTGTGTTCTCTGATGGAGTGTAATGTGTGCCTTCTGGGTGAGAAACATTCCTAAGGTTTTTCTTATGTGTGTCTTTTCTGATGATCAGTAAAAGTTGCCTTCCAGGTGAAAAAAGTTGCAACCTTGATACATATATAAGATGTCTCTCCTGTGTTTTTTCTCTGATGATTAGTAACAGCTTCCTTCCAGGTGAAGGATGTTACATACTCGATACATTCATAAGGTGTCTCTACAGTGTGGATTCTCTGATGGATGTGAAGGTCTGTCTTTTGGATGAAAGACTTTACATACCTGATATAATCATGAGGTCTTTCTCCTGTGTGTCTTCTCTGATGATCGGTAAGGACTGCCTTCTTGGTAAAGGATTCTCCACACCTGTTAAAATCATCGGATTTCTCCCCTGTGTGTCTTCTCTGATGGACAGTAAGTAGTGCCTTCTGTTGAAAGATTATCCACATTTGTTACATTCATAAGGTTTTTCTCCTGTATGTGTTATCTGATGCAAAGTGACGTATGACTTTAGCCAGAAAGACATGCCACATTTGTTGCATTCATAAGTTCTCTCTTTTGTTTTTTTTTTTAATTTAATTTAATTTTATTTGTGAACATACTGTACAGAGGGGTTAGAATTACATGGGCAGGATAATGTGTACATTTCTTACCAAGCATTGCAGCCTCCTCCTTTGTTTACCCTTCACATCCCTTCCCAGCCTCCCTCCTCCCCCCGTAATCCCAATCCTTCTCCCGCCCCCCCCCCCCCACCGATGTTGTAAAGCTCTTTTTGGACATGACAACTTGTACTTCTCATTGTTGAAACAGGTCCACCTGTATCCTTAAACTACTTGTTTTTCTCCATCTCCTCCACAAGTTATACTGACATCAAATATAGTGAAAGCAGGGGTTATACTGTGGGGAGGGACATACAAAGCAACAAAGAAATAAACTTATAAATGCGTTAGAAAAACATGCATGAAAGAAAAAAACATTAATATACATATCTAAGGATTCATTTTCCTAACATCACATTATCTGACCTTTTCCGCTTGACTCATACATATACTAGATATTGCAAATAAGGGAAATCATGGGACCTATGTTTCTTTGGGCCTGGCTTACTTCACTTAATATAATTTTTTCCAAGTTTTTCCATTTCCTAACAAATGGGGCAATGTCATTCTTTCTGATGGTGGCATAGAATTCCATTGCGTATATATACCACATTTTCTTGATCCATTCATCTACTGAGGGGCATCTGGGTTGGTTCCATATCTTGGCTATGGTAAATAATGCTGCAATAAACATAGTGGTGCTGGTAGCTTTAGTGTGGTCTTGTTTGTAAACATTTGGGTAAATGCCCAAAAGTGGGATTGCTGGGTCATAGGGGAGCGCTATGTGAAATCTTTTGAGGAATCTCCATACTGCTTTCCAAAGTGGTTGAACAAGTTTATATTCCCACCAACAATGAAGTAAGGTTCCCTTCTGTCCACATCCCTTCCAGCATCTGTTGTTGTTAGAATTCTTGATTTTTGCCATTCTAACTGGAGTGAGGTGGTATCTCAATGTTGTTTTGATTTGCATTTCTTTTATGGCTAGGGATGTTGAGCATTTCTTCATGTCTATTGGCCATCCTTCTTTCTTCTTCAGAGAAGTTTCTCTTTAAGTCTTTCGCCCACTTATTTATTGGGCAGTTGTTTCTTTGAAGATTTGTTGTTGGGGGATTTAATTTTTTGAGTTCCAAGTACATTTCAGATATGAGACCCTTGTCCGTTGTGTGGCTAGTGAAGATCTTCTCCCAATCCGTGGGCTTTCTATTGATCTTGCTAGCTATGTCCTTTGCCATGCAGAAGCTCTGCAACTTTATGCAATCCCATTTGTCCAACCTTTCTTTGATTTGTTGTGTTTCCCGGTGTCTTTTCAGAAAATTTCGGCCTGAGCCAAGGAGACCTATGATTTCTCCTATTCCATCCTGTAATGTTTTCAGAGTGTCTGCTTTGACTTCGAGGTCTTTGATCCATTTGGAGTTGATTTTGGCGCAGGGTGATATATAAGGATCTAGCTTTAGTTTCCTACAAATAGTTAACCAATTTTGCCAGCACCAATTACTGAAGAGGCTGTCTTTCTTCCATTCTATTCTTTTAGCTCCCTTATCGAAGATTAGATGGCTGTAGTTGTGTAGGTTCATTTCTGGGTTTTCAATTCTATTCCATTGGTCCTGAGGTCTGTTCTTATGCCAATACCAAGCTGTTTTGATTGCTATGGCTTTATAGTAGAGTTTGAAATTTGGTATTGATATTCCTCCAGCGGTGTTCTTTCCGTTGAGGAGCGTTTTTGCTATTCGGGGTCTTTTATTGTTCAATATGAATTTTTGGATTGCCTCTTCTATTTCCTTGAAGAATGAGGTTGGAATTTTGAGAGGTATCGCGTTGAATTTGTAGATAGCCTTGGGAAGTATGGCCATTTTCATGATGTTAATCTTTCCAATCCAGGAGCATGGGAGGTTTTGCCATTTTTTAAGTTCTGTGTTGATTTCCTTTTTCAAGATTTAAAGTTTTCATCATAGAGGTCCTTCACTTCTTTCGTTAAGTTAATTCCTAGGTATTTTATTTTTTGTGTGGCTATTACAAATGGAGTTGCTTTCCTAATTTCAGCCACACTATTCTCATTGTTGGCATACAGAAAATCCATTGTTTTTTGGGGGTTAATTTTATACCCTGCTAATTTGCCAAAGTTTGGATCAGCTTGAGTAATTTGGGAGTGGAGTCTATGGGATTCTTTAAATACAAGACCATGTCGTCTGCAAAGAGGGGGAGTTTTATTTCTTCTTTCCCTCTTTGGATACCCTTTATGTCTGCATCTTGTCTTATTGCTGTAGCTAGGCATTCTAATATTAGATTGAAGAGGACTGGAGAGAGTGGACATCCTTATCTTGTTCCTGAGTTAAGAGGAAATGGCTTTAGTTTTTCACCATTGAGTATAATGCTGGCTGTAGGTTTGTCATATACAGCCTTTATTGTATTGAGGAATGTTCCATGGATTCCTAATTTTTCCAAAACCTTCATCATAAAGGGTGTTGGATATTGTCGAATGCTTTTTCTGCATCTATTGAGATAATCTTGTGGTTCTTATTCTTGCACCTGTTGATCTGATGAATAATATTAATTGATTTGCGTATATTGAACCAGCTTTTCATCCCTGAAATGAATCCTGTTTGATCATGGTGTATGATTTTTTGGATGAATTGTTGAAGTTGGTTGACCACAATTTTGTTGAGAAATTTTGCATCAATGTTCTTCAAAGAAATGGGTTTATAGTTCTCTTTCTTTGATGAGTCCTTGCCTGGTTTTGGGAAGAGGGTTATGATGGCTTCATAGAATGTGTTTGGTAGTGAACTTTCTCTTTCAATTTCATTGAAGATTTGGAGGAGTATTGGTGTGAGCTCTGCTTTGAAGGCCTTGTAGAATTCCGCTGTAAAACCATCTGGTCCTGGACTTTTCTTAGCTGGAAGGCCTCTTATTGCTGTTTCTATTTCAATGCTTGATATGGGCCTGTTAAGCTGGTTTAGCTCATCTTGGTTTAGTTTTGTCATGTCAATATTTGCTAGGAAAAGGTCTATTTCTGTCAAGTTCTCAAACTTATTAGCATAAAGTTTTGAGAAGTATTCCCTTATAATATTTTAAATCTTAGTTTTTTCCGTGGTGATGTTTCCATTCTCCTCTCTGAGTTTATTTATTTGGGTATGTTCTCTTCTTTTTCTGATAAGATTTGCTAAGGGTCTGTCAATTTTGTTAATTTTTTCGAAGAACCAACTCTTTGTTTTGTTGATTCTTTCTATAGTTTTTTTTGGATTCTAATTCATTTAGTTGTGATTTAATTTTAATTATTTCTTTCCGTCTACTGGATTGGGGTTTATCTTGCTGCTCTTTTTCAAGGAGGTTTAGATATGTCATTAAATTGTTGTTTTCAGATCTCTCCAATTTGTTGATGTAGTAGCTCAGAGCTATAAACTTGCCTCTGAGTACTGCTTTTGCTGTTTCCCAGAGCAGCTGGTAATTTGTGTGTTCATTTTTGTTGATAGCATGAACATTTGAATTTCTGTTCTAATCTCTTCCATGACCCACTCATGATTCAGCAGTGTGTTGTTCAGCCTCCATGTAATACCGGACATTCTTTGGTGGCTTTTTGTGTTGAGTTCTAATTTTATTCCCTTGTGGTCAGAGAGAATGCAAGGTATAACTTCAGTGTTTCTGAATTTCGGCAAGTTTGCTTTGTGGCCTAAAATGTCGTCTATTTTAGAAAATGTTCCTTGTGCTGCTGAGAAAAACGTGTATTCTGATGCTGCTGGGTGAAATGTTAGGTAGATATCTGTTAAATCTAGTTGATATATACAGCTATTTAGATCTGTGCTTTGTCTGTTGAGTTTTTGCCTAGTTGATCTATCTAGTGGGGAGAGTGGTGTGTTAAAAGACCTAACAATTAATGTCTTTGGATTTATATGGGATTTGAGGGAAAGTAGTGTTTCTTGGATAATTTTGGGTGCTCCATTGTTTGGCAAGTAGATATTTAGAATTGTAATATCCTCCTGAAAGAGAGATCCCTTAATTAGTATGTAGGGACCTTCTTTATCTCTTCTCATGAATTTTAAGTCTATATTATCTGATATTAGGATTGCAACTCCTGCCTTTTTATGGGGGCCGTTTGCTCGGTAGATTTTATTCCAACTATTAACATTGAAAATATGTTTGTTTTTACAGGCAAGATGTGACTCCTGAAGGCAGCAGATAGAAGGGTCATGTTTTTTAATCCAACTAGACAGTCTACGTCGCTTAATTGGAGAGTTCAGTCCGTTAATGTTAAGAGAAAGGACTGAGAGGTATTTGGGACTTCCTACCATGTGATCCACCTTCTTGTGGGCTGTGAAAACTGGGTTCTTCCTATCGTTCTTTGATTCTCAGTTTGGGTGCAGTTTCTTGGCCTTTATTGTGGTCTTGTTGGTTTTCTATGTGTAGGACATCTTTAAGAATCTTTTGTAGGGCTGGTTTGGTGGAGATGTATTGTTTCAATTTTTCTTTGCTGTGGAAGATTTTTATTTGACCTTCAGTTATGAAGGAGAATGTATCTGGGTACAGTATTCTTGGTTGATAGTTGTTTGTTTTTAGGGCATGGCATACATCATTCCAGGCTCTTCTTGCTTTGATTGTCTGTGCTGATTAATCTGAGGTGATTCTAACTGGTTTCCCTTTATAGGAATCTTTTCTCCTTGACAGCTTTAAGGATCTTTTCCTTGGTCTGAGTTGATCCTGTGTGGATTATAATGTGATGGTGGGATGTCCTATTCTGGTCTGGTCTGTTTGGAGTTCTAAAAGCTTCTTGTATTTGAATAGGCCTATCTTTTTGCATGTTTGGGAAGTTCTCTGATAGGATCCTGTTAAACAAATTTCCTATGCCATTAACTTCTATTTCTAGGTGCTCCTCTACACCCATTATCCTTAGATTAGGCCTTCTGATGGTGTCTTCCAAGTGTTGGATAGATCTATCATATTTCTTGGACTTGTCTTGGATGGTTGTATGTTCTTTCTCCATAATATCTAGGCTGTCTTCAATCCATGAGATTCGATCTTCTGCATGGTCTAACCTGCCGTCAAGACATTCTACTTTGTTTTTTACCTCTTTTCCTTCTAATTGGTCAGCTTTGATGACTTCAAATTCTTTGTTGAAGTTTTGTTTTAGATCTTGTATGAACTTCTTTACTTCTTTAATTTGATGTTCAATGTTTATTCTCAAATCACTTAGTTGATTGGTTATGGTTTCCTTGGACTCCCATTCCTTCTGTTGGGTTCCATTCAGCATTCCCTTTGTGGTCTCCCTGACTTCCTTCAGCTCTTTGTTAATGGATTCCATGAATGCCTTTATTGATCTTTGTGTATTCTCTTCCTGCTCTCTCAATTCCTGTATTACTCTTTGCTTAGTTTCCTCCCGTTCGTGGGATTCCTGTAGTTCTCTTTGAGTGTTCTCAACCTGTTCACGCCATTCCTGCCTTTCTCTTTGAGTATTCTCAAGCTGCCCACGCAAGTCCTGTATCAGTTTTTGAGTAGCTTCCTCACGCTTATGATATTCCTGTATGAACTTTTGGATTGCCTCCTCTCTCTCCCTATCATGCTCATACAGAGTCCTTTGTATGCTTTCAATCTTTTGATTTATCATATTTGCTAGCAGTGTTTGTAGAGCTATTTGGGAATTCTCCTCTGGATTATTCATTATCTGTTCTGTCCCCTGATTATCAAGATTGGGAATTGAGATACCCAGATTTGCCATTTTTCTTGTGTTTTTCTGGGTTACTCTGCCCATTTGAGATGAAAATAGCACCAGTTTTGTGCTAGAACACTATCTTAAGGCAAGCATCAACCCAAGTCTGAATTTGCACAGTCAATAGTCTACAGATACAATCTAGTTCAACAGATACATCTATTCAACATCAAACAACTATACGTTAATGGGCTACAAACCGCAAAGAAGAATTTGGAAGATCAGAAATTATTAGGGTTAGGAAGAGACGTGGGCAAAAAAATAGGAATAGATTGATTTGGGGAGGCTCAGGGAGAGTTAACTAAGCCCTAATTTCAAAGCAGGAAATAGGTTGGGTAGGATGAAAGTAGAGAGAGCGAAAAAAAGAAGAAACGAAACGGGAAAGACAAGAGACCAGAAAAGCTAGAAAGGTAAAAATTAATACAATTATGTAGAATCGATAACAATATATTTAGATAAGAACGTGAATTTATTGAGAGAAGGGTAGGGATATAAAGGAGATGTGAAAAACTTAAAAATAAAAATGCTTAAAATATTATATAGGTATAAAGAGATAGTACTGCTATTAAGGAATTTAAGTCTTAGAGATTTTGACTTGAGTAATAAATTTGTGGATTAAGTGTGTACACAATGTGGGATAGGGTCTAATAGTGAACTACGGGTTTATCTGAGGATGTGCAGGACAAGAATTAAGTCACATAAAGAAGAACGAAAGAGAGGAGAAGATGAAGAGGATAAGAAAGGAAGAAGAAAAAGATGAGAAGTTCAGTAGAGCTAAACAAATAACAAAAAGATAATTAACAAAGAAAAAAAAAGAGAAAGAAAACCAAAAAAGAAAGAAAAACGCACACTCACGTATCCCTAAAATAAAAATTATAAGAGGAAAAAAAAGGTTCTGGAAAACAATTTTTTTCAAAAAAGGCAAAAATTAAAGATTAAAAAAGTTTTAGAAAAGAAAAAAAAATTTTATATATGGTACCAAAAATAAAAAATAAAAAGAAAGAACAAGAAGAAGAGAAAAAAAAAACTTCTTTGATTTTTTTGGGAGGAGTGGGAAAAATTCTGTATCTCCCTTGTGTCCGTAACCAGCCTCTTGTTGGTGTCTGGTCTGCTTGTAGTCCTGTGGCTTGGTTGGTTTCTTAAGTCAGTTTGTTCGAACAGGCAGAAAAATGCTCTGCTTTGCTTTACCCAGGATTTGGCGATCCTCCTCCCAGGCTAGTTCATTGGTAGGCAGATCTGCTTTCAGTATCACAAAAGTGGGGGATGCAGTGATGAGGCTAGGTTCTGGGTAGAGTTGAGGCCTTTCAACAGACAGTAGCTTTTCCAGGGCTAGTTTGTGAAAACCTCACAGAGCCCAGCCTGGAGCCATTCTCAGGGTTTCTGTTTACTGATTTTCAATTGATTGTCATGGCTGCTAGAGGGAGGGTCAGCCTCTGACTCTGATTTCCCAGTGAAGAAACCCGCTCCTAGGGCTGGCGCCCGAGCTGGGTGACTTTTCCCTGTGTGAAGCTGAGTCTGGCATGTCACACCGCCGTTAAGTTCTTGTGACCTGCTAAATGACTCGTTTTATTCCAAGGCCTGAGTTGGAGCTAGCAGCTCCTCCAAGCTTTGTCGGTATCCAAGATGGAGATCTCCGTTGCTGGGGGGGGGGGGGGGAGGAGTGGCTTTACCTCCTCTGCTCCTTGAGAAGGAATGAGGACGTCAGGCTTCTACTCACGCTGAGTCTTGGTTCCTGGGTAGTCTCTGGTCTGCGAACTGCAGGATGAAGATGTCTGCTCCTTGTCGGTTCTTGCTGGTGTTGAGTAGAATCTGCTCGCCTGATTTGTCTGGCTCCTTTGTCCCGGACTCTCTGTTGCTCAGGTATGGCTCCTGAGCTCGCCCGCCACCGCCACAGCCTCTGCTGCCGTGGCGGCTGCTGGCAAGAGCTCAGAAGTGTTTCCTTGCCTGGGTTTCCCTCTCTGGCCTAACTCTCTGTCCTGTGATAGTATACTTGGTGTAATTCTCTGGCTTAGGACTGTTCACTGGAACTCTAAAACTGCTTTCTATGCGAGAGCTTACTTAGACTCCAGCTTCTCCTCCGCCATCTTCTCGGAACCTCAAGTTCTCTCTTTTGTATGAGTTCTCTTATGCTGAAAGTTGACTTCTGGGTGGAAACTGTCCAATCCTCATATTTATAAGGCTTGTCTTCTGTGGGCATTTGAGGTGGGAAAGTGATGTCTGACTTCCGAGAGATATAATTTTTTTCATTTTATATACTCATTGGAGTTCTCCTCTGTATATTTGCTCTGGAATTTTATAAGGTGAATTTCCCTACTGATAAGTTTTTCACATTCATTACCTGAAAAGGATTCTCTCTTTTGAATATTATCTGATGAGTAGTGACTGTACTTCTTATGTAGAATGTTTTTCCTTATTCAAGGCATTCGGATGTTTTCCTCTGTCCCTTAAGTATTTCTTGGGCAAAGAGAGGACACTTACCATAGTCTTCCCTATATTCATCATGGTTATAAGAAAGCTGTCCCACATAAGCCCAACTATGTCTCAAGAATATTGTCTGTGACTGAAAAAAAAAATCTCCTTTTTTATATCACATTCAAAATGTTGCTACTCATCATTTTGATCAAAATGCTCCAAATATCTCAGGGATTGTTCAACTACGGGAGACAGAGCAGGCCTATATGCACCGTGCCTCTCATCAGGTTTAATATAGAGAAGCGTGTTCTGGCACTCAATGAACTCCATAATTTTCATCCCTAGAGAGTTTCCATTACTCCCAATCAGCTCTGGGTTAGGTTTTGAACTCATATGAAAAGTTCTTACTAATTTGTGACAGGTACTTCACATAGATAGTCATGTGGACTTTCCTGGCAGGTCTTAATCATGTACTCTACTTCTTGAACATCTAAAATGAGACATAGAGCCAGGTGCTGGGGTCTCAAGCTTATAATCTTAGCTACTCAGGAGGCTGAAATATGAGGATCATAGTTCAAAACCAGCCAGGCAGGAAAGTCCTTAAGACTTTGGCAATGTTGGGATTTGAACTGATAACCTAGCAGGCCCAATTGTTGAAAGAGTCAAGGTGAGGACACGAGCATGTGAACAACTGAGGAGCTAGGCCATTCCTAGGACCTGTCAATTAGCCCCAGGGATGGCCAGGATAGGCATAAATTCATACTTGAAACATAGGATCTGTATTGACATATATGTGTGGGCAGCATCTTGCATTCGGTGCATTTCTTCTCCTTAATTTATGCCTAATTCATTATGGTATTGTGAACTTTACTGAGTATGGTGACAGATATAACTGTACTGACATGGATGACGACCTGTTCCCATGGTTATAAGGTTGCCTATGCATTCATTCTCCATCCTAGCTGAGACCCAGGACTTCCACATTAGAGGAAATCAGGCGCAATGACTGGCTTCTGACATCAGGATGAATCTTTTGTCAGGCCTGGGATTTGAACTCAGGTCTGGGTAATCCTGTTGCACTGTGGGGGAAGGGGAAGCGCATCATCCCTGAAGACTAGAATGTCAGGTCTGGTCCAGGGCCTGATTTGAAGTTCCAGCAGTGGACAAAATAACAAGCTTACCTTTTTTAAACATAGGATCTCTAGTTACATACAGTTGTGGTATGCATCTTGCTTTCAATGGAGTTATTTTTTTTAATTTTGAGTCTTATTCATGGATGTATTGTGTATTTTATTGAGTATGGGGACAGGTATATCTGTGCTGCCGTGGACGACAACCTATTCTCATGGCTATAGAGTTGCTTATATAGCATTCTCCATCCTCGATGAGGCCCAGGACCTTCACAGGACAGGAAATCATGTGGATCCATTGGTTTCTCACATCAGGAAGTATCTTTAGGTTGTGCTGGGGTTTGAACTCAGAGCTTAGCAGGCAGAATTGGGGAATGGGTCAAGGTGAGCACACCAGCCTGTGAGCCACTAAGGTGCTAGGCCATTCATAGGACCTGAGCTTGTGCCCAGTTAGGGTCAATATACACATGAAATCATAATTTAAAGACAGGAGCTATATTTCCATACATGGGTGGGAGGCATCTTGCAGTCAGTGTACTCATTCTCTTGATTTCGTGTCTTATTCATGGATGCAATATGTATATTACTGAGTCTAATAATAGTTATAACTATGCTGACATTGCTGGCAACCAATTCCCATAAGTACAGAGTTGCCTACTTAGCATACTCCATTCTAGCTGAGACCCAGGACTTTCACAGCATAGGAAAACTGGTGCAACCATTGGCTTCTCATATCAGGATAAATCTTTTGGTAGTACTGAGATTTGAACTCAAGGCCTAGCAGGCTCAAGTGGTGGATGAGTCATGGTGAGCACACCAGCACGTGAGCCACTAAGCATCTAGGTCTTTCCTGGAACCAGAGATCAAGCCCCAGTGTGCGCTATAGTAGTCATAAATTCAGAATTTAAACAGAGGATCTCTATTTCCATACATGGGTGGGCGGCATTTTGGGTTCAGTGTAGTTATTGTCTTTATCTGGTGTCTTACTCATTGATGTATTGTGTATTTTCTTGAGCATAGGATGACAGATATAACTTTGGTGACCTGGATGACAAGCTATTCCCATGAGTATAGAGTTGCCTATGCATTTTCCATCCTAGCTGCGACCCAGAACTTGCACAGCACAGAACATGTGCAACGAATGGTTTCTCACATCAGGGTGAATTTTTGGAAGTTCTGTGATTCGAATTCGGGGCCTAGGAGGCCCAACTGCCCAATGGGTAAACATGAGCAAACCAGCCTGTGAGCCACTAAAGGAGCTGGGCTGTTCCCAGGAGCTGAGATCAAGCCCCAGGGAGGCCACAAGAGTCCTAAATCCATCATTGAAACATGGAATGTATATTCACATACGTGTGTGGACTGCCTCATGCATTGAACGTAGTTATCCTCTCTATTTTGTATGCTATTCATGGATGTATTATGTATGGTCTTGAGTATATATGACAGGTGTAACTGGGCTGACATGGATGACAACCTTTTCCCATGGCCACAGGGTTGCCCATGCATTCTCCATCCTAGCTGAACCCCAGGACTCACACAGGAAAACAGGTGCAATGTCTGGCTTCTGACAGGATGAATATTTTGGCAGCTGGGATCTGAACTCAGCACCTAGCAGGCCCAATAGGCGAATGGGTCCACATAAGCACACCAGCCTGTGAGCCACTAAGGAGCTAGGCTATTCCCAGGACCTGAGATCGAGTCCGAGGGGTAAGGCAGGGGGAGCACAATAGTCATCCACTCATAAGCTGAAGGTAGTAAGCAAATAAGTACATATCTGTATAGAGTAGGAGAGATGGAGACCTGTGATTGAATCCAATCTACCCTGTGACTACCGATTCTTGGATCTTCCCCAATGCCTCCATTTAATGACTGTGATGATTATGGTCACACTTCATCAACTCTTCACTAAAAATAATCGATACCCCATGAGTCTTGACTATCATTTCCTACTCAAATCCTTAGGAACTACTCATTCAAGGAAGAGATTGATCGTATTTCACGGCTCTTCTTAGGTCCGGAATTGAGTATCTCAGGAACTCCTGCCATTCCCTCAATGTAGGATGGCTGACCAGGATTCGACCTCGGGGCCTCCATTGCCCGGTCATCCTGTGGCTCCCCCGACAGCCAGCAGGCCTTCAGCCACACCAGGTCACCTTCAATCTGCAGTCCACAGGGTTCGGTCTTACCATGGTCAACATTCAAATGAAAATAAACCTAAAAACGCCAGTTGGAACTTCCCACCACTTTTTTCTCCTCCGGCTTTTTATTTTTTCCTACAAACCCAGGGGTCCTAGGATCCGAGGATGTGCTGTGGGTCCAGAGGCTGCAGCCTAGGATGATCGGACCTGAGGCAGGTTTGCCACCACTTGAGTTCAAGCCCCAGGTCTGGCAAAAAATATTAAAAAATTGAAAAATTATGAATGAAGCACCCTAGCTTAGAATTCGCGCCATTTTACTGCCAGAGCTGGGATGTGAAATCAGGTCTAGGTTACTCTTTTGCACTGTGGGGGAAGGAGAAGCTCACTATGGTTGAAGACTACAAGGTCAGGCCTGGTCCCAGTGCCTGAATTGAAGCCCCAGCTCAGGCAAAAATCATATGCCCACCTATGTTACACATAGAATCTCTATTTCCATACATGTGTGGAATGCATCATGTTTTCAGTGTAGTTTTTCTTTTTATTGTGTGTCTAAGTCAGAGATGCATTTTGTATTTTATTGCATATGATGACAGATATAACTGTGCTGACTTGGATGGCAACCTATGCCCATTTCCATAGACTTTCCTACTCCTTCTCTATTCTAGCTGAGACTCAAGACATTCTCGAGACAGGAAAACAGGTGAATCAACGGGCTTCTCACACCAGGATTCATGTTTTGGCAGTGTTGGGATTTGAACTGAGAGCCTAGCAGGCCCAATTGGCAACAAAAGAGTCAAGGTGAGGACACCGGCCTGTGAGCAACTAAGGAGCTAAGTCATTCTCAGGATCTGAGGTTGTGCTCCAGTGAGGGCCAAGATAGGCATAAATTCATAATTGAAAAATAGGATATGTATTGATATAAATGTGTGGATAGCATCTTGCGTTCCGTGCACCCCTTCTCCTTATTTTGTGTCTAATACATGGAGGTATTGTGTATTTTACTGAGTATGGTGACAGGTATAACTCTGTTGACATGGATGATGCCCTGTTCCCATTGTTATGAGGTGGCTTATGCATTCATTCTCCATCCTAGCTGAGTCCCAGGACTTCCATAGGAAAGGAAAACAGGTGTAAAGACTGGTTTCTAACATCAGGATGAATCTTTTGTCAGGCCTGGGATTTGAACTCAGATCTGGGTAACCCTGTTGCACTGTGGGGGAAGGGAAAGCTTATCATCCCTGAAGACTAGAATGTCAGGCCTGGTCCAGGGCCTGATTTGAAGTTCCAGCAGTGGACAAAATAACAAGCTTACCTTTTTTAAACATAGGATCTCTAGTTACATACAGGTGTGGTATGCATCTTGCTTTCAATGTAGTTATTATTTAATTTTGAGTCTTATTCATGGATGTATTGTGTATTTTATTGAGTATGGTGACAGGTATATCTGTGTTGCCGCGGATGACAACCTATTCCCATGTCTATAGAGTTGCCTATATAGCATTCTCCATCCTCGATGAGGCCCAGGACTTTCACAAGACAGGAAAACAGCTGTAAGGATTAGTTTCTCACATCAGGATGAACCTTTTGGCATTGCTGGGAGTTGAACTCTGGGCCTAGCAGGCGCAACTTTCTAATGGGTCCATATGAGCACAACAGCTTTTGAGCTACTATGGTTCTAGGCCCTACCAAGGACCTGAGATTGAGCTGCGGGCTGGGATTTGTGCACCATATTCAACCATTCATAAGCTGAAGCTAGTATGCTAATAAATACCTATTTGTATAGAGAAGATGTGGCAAGCTGTGTTGGAATCCTACCATGGGACTACCAATTCTTGGATCTTTCAAAATGACTCAATTTCCTGAATGTAATTATTATTGTCACATTTCGTGAAGTCTTAATTAAAATTAATTGTTGTGCCAGAGGTCTTGCCTATCGTTTCCTATGTGAATCATGCATGAATTTCTCAACTCTTCCCTAGGACTGAATTCAAGCACCAGCCTGAAAAATGTAACATTTATAGACATTTTAAATATGTGATTTATATTTACATCTATATATTGTCTGTATCATGTTTGTTGGAGTGATTCATTTTATATTATTATTGATTGATTGAATTAACATTTATTTTATGGACTGTGAGTGCACCTATATCATTTAGTACATTTATTCCAATCTATTCTGTACCATGTAGCTTTGCATACATATTATGTACATCATACCTGACACCCAGCACGTGCACAGAAATGGAAAACAGGTGTCTCACTTGGAATCTTACTCGAAGATGAAATATTTGGCAATGCTGGTACCTGAACTGAGAGCCTAGAAGTCCCAATTCATGAATGGGTGAGTGTCAGCCTCTAGCCCATTCAGCTGCCAAGTGGATCCCAGGACCTAGGATGGAGCCACAGGTTTGGCCAAAATAGCAGTACCTTTCTATCTGGTATATATAACAGATATTTATATATTTATCTGGTATACAGATAAACATATATTTAGATATTTTGATACTGCCAGTGATGTCTATGTGGAATTAAATGACATATACTACATTCGTACAGGTTCTCTGGTCTTTAGTGAGGACTCCATATAATGAATAGTATTCTTTTAATGCATAATAGACTATGAATTAAAATCAATCTGTGTTCTGTGATTATTGGGTCTAAATTTATACTAGACTGATTGATGAACTACTCATCCAACCATGACATTGATCATATTTCTCTGGCGTTCCTATGGACAAACAATAGTTTCTTAGGCTCTCCAACCCTTTGTATGTAGCATGACTGGGATTCAAACTCAGGGCCTAGGTGTCCAGGTTGGCCTATGGCTTCACTGACAGCATGTCAGCCTTCAGCAATGTCAAGTGACCAACAGGTTGCAGCAGTGTTATTGGGACCCGGGATGGTCACCATGCAAGCAAAGAAAACCAAGAAACTGCCATCTGTAGGTGGTTCCTGGCTTTTTTTTTTTTGTTCTTGTTTTCATTTTGTTTTCCTGTCAGCCCCCGAGGCCTAGTATCCCAGGATGGGCTGTGGGTCCAGAGGCTGCACCATCCAAGCCTAGGTTGATGTTAGCTGAGGCAGAGTTGCCACGATATGAGTTCAAGCCCAGTGCTGGGCAAACAATAATAATAATAATAAAATAAATAAATAAATAAATAAAAATATTAAAAATAGCCTGGCGTCGGCTATGGTTCACGCTTGTAATCTTAGCTACTCAGGACCCTGAGATCTGAACATCATGGTTCAGAGCCAGCCAGGGCAGGAATGTCTGTGAGACACTTATCTCCAATAAACCACTAGAAAACCAGAAGTGGTGCTGGGGCTCAAGCATTATAGCACTAGCCTTGAGTTGAAGAGCACAAGGACAGCTCCCAAGGCCAGAGTTCAAGTCCCATACATACATACATACATATATACATACATACAATAATAATGAAGCTCCCTGGCTTGGAATTCATGCCCTTTTTTTTCTACCAGGCCTGGCAATGGAACTCAGAGTCTGGGTAACTCTAATTCACTGGGGGGATGGGGAAACTCACCCTCTTTGAAGACAAGCAATTCAGGCCTGTTCCCTAGGCCTGAATTCAATCCCCAGCCCTGTTAATGTAATATTCATCCACATTTGAAATAATGATTAATATCTACATACTTATGTTTATTGCAATTTGCTTTGTGTGTATTTATTTTATTTTTTGTATTATTCATTCATTATTTTATTGACTATTATTACATTTATAACATGTATTAAATTGATTACATCTTATGAGATATATCCAGATTTGCATATGTATTATATATCTTACTTCAGACCCAGGACATTCATTGAAATTCTATAGTAGATCATCCCATGCTTAGAAAAACAGAAAGACTACATCACCAAATTAATTCATCCCTAGGCACCCCAGTGGCTTACATCTGTAATCCTAGCTACTCAGGAGGTGAGAACTGGAAGATGAAGTTTCAAAGCCAGTCCAGGCAGCAAAGCCTGAGAGATATCATCTCCAATTAACTGGCAAAAAGCCAATCTACAGGTATGGCTGAAGTGGTAGAAAATCAGCTATGAACAAACAAGCCAAGAAAGAGCAAGCTGAGTTCAAGTGCGTGGAGAGGGGGGTAGGGGGATAAAGGGGAGAGAAATCCTCCAAAAACAAACAACAAAACAACAGTACACAAATCCCATCTAATTTATGGTAACAACAAACTGAAAAAAAGATCAAGCTTGTGCATTTGTACAATTTTACATGAGCCCATATGTTCTTAGGTACACTTCAAAGCTATGTTTTTAATAATATGTGTATATGTAAATTAATAATGTATATATATATATATATATATATATACTAAGAAACCAGCCAATGAAAAAATACTTCTGAATTAGTGCCTTAATCATGGCATTATAAATTATTTGTACAAAAAGTACGTTCGAGGTTTCTTTCTTTAGAATCAATCTTAAAATGTTTATTCATGTACCAGGCGTCAGTGGCTCACACCTATAATCCTAGTTACTCAGGAGGCTGAGAGCTGAGGATGGCATTCAAGGCAAGCCCCGGGAGAAAACCGGAACCAGTAAAAAACCCGTAGAAAACCGGAAGTGGTGATGTGGTTCAAGCTGTAGAGTGCTCTCAAACAGCTGAAGAGCGCAGGGATAATGCCCAATTCCAGAGTTCAAGCCCCACCACCGACAAAAAAAAAAGGAAAGAAGTTTGTTCATACAAAATTCTAACATTCTGAGCCTTAGGAAACTTTTCTTCCAGGGTCTTAGGCTCTTTAGGCAACTATTCCACAACTGAGCTACATCTTAGTACCAATGTTTTTGTTTTTCATTTTAGAATCTAGTTTATTCCCAAAATGCTTACAAGTACCTACTGTCTTCACAGAAGTGAGTGTTTATTCAGAAACTCAACCTTTGGTGGTATGAGGACTCCCTTAGTCTATTTCATGGTAGGCACTGAGGAAAACTCACAAGACACAATTGCAGACATTTTATAATTATAAAAATAACTCTAAATAGAAATAACATCAACTGCATGGCACGGGTGGCTCATGCCTATAATCCTAGCTACTCAGGAGGCTGAGATTTGAGGAAGGCTACTCATGGCCAGCCAGGGAGGAAAGCCTGTGAGACTCTTATCTCCAATAAACCTCTAGAAAACTGGAAGTGGTGCTGTGGCTCAAGTGCTTAAGCATTTGCTTTGAGCACAGGGATAGCACCCAAGCCCAGATTTCAAGCCCCACGACAGACAAATAAAAAAAATAGAAAAAATAAGAAATAACATCAACTGTCCCAAACTTCTAGGGAGAAATGATATCCTCATTTTCATTCTCACTCTTCATGGCAGATGGTCAAAATAAAATAAAAATAAAATAAAAAAATATTTCAAAATATTTCAAATAAAGTCAAAGTGAACTTTAAAAAATATTTAAAATGCTAATGAAACTCCTTGTCTTGGAATGTGTGATTTTTCTATCTGCAAGGCCTGGGATTTGAACTTAGGGACTGGGTAACTATGTTGCACTGTGGGGGAAGGGGAAGCTCACTATGTTTGAAGACCAGAAATTCAGGCTTGTTCCCTAAGCCTGAATTCATGCCCCAGTCATATTCCTTATATATATTTTAAAGATAGGATTGGGCTTCCATATACATGTTCAGTCTATATCATGTTTGGTGTGTTTATTCATTGTATTTGTTGTTTTATTCATTTATTTACCGTTTATTTTACCGACTGTGAGGACACCAAATCATATATGACATTGTTTACATACTATCAAATTGCATCTAGATTTGTAGACTTGTTCTCCATCATGTCTCACACCCAGCACTCTCTCAGAAAAGGAAAACAGGTGTCACACTTGGCTTCTTACTCGAGGATGAAATTCTGGCAGGCTCTGAGATCAAGCCTAGAGGTGGCCAAAATAGCCATACATGGGTAGGCAGGTGGTAGTATGCCAATAAATGCGTATTAGTAGAGAGTGCCAGAACTGTGTATCTAGTATTCAATAATATCTACTATGTTCTTACGAAGTCTTAGGCATTGAGACAGCCTAGATATTATGGAGAAAGAACATACAACCATCCAAGAAAAGTCCAAGAAATATGATAGATCTATTTAACATTGGGAAGACACCATCAGAAGGCCTAATCTGAGGATAATGGGTGTAGAGGAGCACCTAGAAACAGAAGTTAATGGTCTAGGAAATTTGTTTAACAGGATCCTAGCAGAGAACTTCCCAAACATGCAAAAAGATAGGCCTATTCAGATACAAGAAGCTTTTAGAACTCTAAATAGACCGGACCAGAACAGGACAAAATAGCATCACATTATAATCTTCACAGGATCAATTCAGACCAAGGAAAAGAACCCTAAACTGTCAAGGAGAAAAGATCAATCACCTATAAAGGGAAAACAGTTAGAACCACCTCAGAATTCTCAGCAGTGACAATCAAAGCAAGAAGAGCCTGGAATGATGTAGGCCATGCAGTAAAGACAAACAACAATCAACCAAGAAAACTGTACTCAGCTAAACTCTCCTTCATAAACGAAGGTCAAAAACAACCTTCCATAGCAAAGAAAAAATGAAACAATATATCTCCACCAAACCAGCCCTACAAAAGATTCTTAAAGATGTCCTATATATAGAAAACCAACAAGACCACAAAAAGGCCAAGAAACCGCAGCCAAATGAGAATCCAAGAACCATAGAAAGAACCCAGTTGCCACAGCCCCCAAGAAGGTGGATAAAATGGCAGAAACTCCCAAATACTTCTCAGTTCTATCTCTCAACATTAATGGACTTAACTCTCCAATTAAGAGACATAGACTGTCTAGTTGGATTAAAAAGCAAGAACCTTCTATCTGCTGACTTCAAGAGTCACATCTTGACCATAAAAACAAACACATTTTCAATGTTAAAGGCTGGAAAAAATCTACCAAGCAAACGGCCCCCATAAACAGGCAGGAGTTGCAATCCTAATATCAGATAAAATAGAATTCAATTTAAAATTAGTGAGAAGAATTAAAGAAGGTTGCTACATACTAATTAATGTATCACTCCTCTAGGAGGATATTACAATTATAAATATCTATTCACCAAATGGAGCACCCAAATTTATCCAAGAAACCCAACTTTCCCTCAAATCCCACGTACATCCAAAGACATTAATTGTTTGGGACTTTAACACACCACTATCCCCACTAGAGAGATCAACTTGGCAAAAACTCAGCAAAGAACCTGCATATCTAAACAACTGCATAGATCAACTCGATTTACCAGATATCTACCGAAGATTTCACCCAGCAATATCAGAAAACACGTTTTTTTCAGCAGCATATGGAACATTTTCCAATAGACCACATTTCAGGCCACAAAGCAAACTTGTCAAAAATCAGAAACATTGAACTTATACCTTGCATTCTCTGAGACCACAAGGGATTAAAAGTAGGACTCCACACCAAAAGCCACTAAACAAAGTCCTGTAACACATGGAGGCTGAACAACACACTGCTGAATCAGGAGTGCATAATGGAAGATATGAGAAATGAAATTCAAATGTTCATGATATTCAACAAAAATAAGCACACAAATTACCAACTCCTCTGGGACACAGCAAAGGTAGTACTGAGAGGCATTTTTATAGCTCTGAGTTCCTACACCAACATATTGGAGAGATCTGAAACCAACAATTTAATGAGACATCTGAGCCTCCTTGAAAAAGAGCAGCAGGATAAACCCCAACCCAATGGACAGAAAGAAATAATTAAAATTAAATCAGAATTAAATGAATTAGAAGTCAAAAAAGCCATATAAAGAATCAACAAAACAAAGAGTAAGTTATTCGAAAAAAATAACAAAATTGACAGGCCCTTAGCCAGTCTTATGAGAAAAACAAAAGAACATGCCCAAATAAATGAACTCAGAGATGAGAATGGAAACATCACCAGAGAAACAACCAAGATTCACAATATTATAAGGAAATACTTCTCAAAATTTTTGCTAATAAGATTGAGAACTTGGCAGAAATGGACCTTTTCCTAGCAAATACTGACATGCCAAAATTAAACCAAGATGAGTTAAATCACATTAACAGGCCCAAATCAAGCACTGAAATATAAACAATAATAAGAGATCTCTCATCTAAGAAAAGCCCAGGTCCAGATGGTTTCACAGCGGAATTCAACAAGGTCTTCAAAGCAGAGCTCACATTAATACCCCTCCAACACTTCAATGAAATTGAAAGAGAAAGTTCACTATGGAATTCATTCTATGAAGCCATCATAACCCTCATCACAAAACCAGGCAGGGTCTTATCAAAGAAAGAGAACAATAGACCCATTTCTTGGATGAACATTCATGAGAAACTTCTCAACAAAATTTTGGCCAATCGACTTCAACAATTCATCCAAAAAATCATATACCAAGATCAAATAGGCTTCATTTCAGGGATGCAAAGCTGGTTCAACATACGCAAATCAATTGGTATAATTCATCACATCAACAGGAGTAGGGATAAGAACCACGTGGTTATATCAATAGATGCAGAAAAAGCATTAGACAAGATCCAAAACCCCTTTATGATGAAGGTTCTGGAAAAATTAGGAATCCATGGAACATTCCTCAATACAATAAAGGCTGTATATGAAAAAGCTACAGCCAGCATTACAGTTAATGATGAAAAACTTAAGCTATTTCCTCTTAACTCAGGAACGAGACAAGGACGTACACTCTCTCCAATTCTCTTCAATCTAGAATTAGAATGCCTAGCTACAAATAAGACTGGATGCAAACATAAAGGGTATCCAAATAGGGAAAGAAGAAGTAAAACTCTCCCTCTTTGCAGATGACATGATCTTGTGTTTAAAGAATCCCACAGACCCCACTCCCAAATTTCTCAAGCTGATTCAAAACTTTGGAAAAGTAGCAGGGTATAAAATTAACGCTCAAAAATCAATGGCTTTTCTGTATGCCAACAATGAAAAAAGTGTGGCTGAAATTAGGAAAGCAACTCCATTTGTAATAGCCCCACAAAAAATAAAATACCCAGGAATTAACTTAACCAAAGAAGTGAAGGACATCTATGAAGAAAACTTTGAAAACATGAAAAAGGAAATCAAAACAGAACTTAGAAAGTGGCAAAAACTCCCATGCTCCTGGATTTGAAAGATCAACATCGTGAAAATGGCAATACTTCCGAAGGCTATCTCCAAATTCAATGCAATACCAATCAATATTCCAACCTCATTCTTCAAGGAATTAGAAGAGGCAATCCAAAAATACATATGGTACAGTAAAAGACCCCGAATAGCAAAAAACAATCCTCAACCGAAAGAACAGGGCTAGAGGAATATCAATACCAAATTTTAAACTCTACTACAAAGCCATAGTAATCAAAACGACATTGTACCTGCATAAGAACAGACCTCAGGACCAATGGAACAGAATTGAAAACCCAGAAATAAACACACAGACCTATAGCCAACTAACCTTCGATAAAAAAGCTCAAAAATAGAATGGAATAAAGACAGCCTCTTCAGCAAATGGTGCTGGCAAAATTGGTTAACTACTTGTAGAAAATGAAAGCTAGATTCTTATATATCATTCTGCACCAGAATCAACTTCAAATGGATCAAAGACCTCAGAGTCAAAGCAGACAATATGAAAACATTACAGGATAGAATAGGAGAAACCCTAGGTCTCCTTGGAGAAGGCCGAAATTTTCTTAATAGAGACCCAGAAACACAACAATCAAAGAAAGGTTGAATAAATGGGATTGAACAAAAATTGCAGAGCTACTGCATGGCCATGCACATAGCTAGCAAGATCAATAGAAAGTCCAGAGATTGGGATAAGTTCTTCACTAGCCATACAACCGACAAGGATCTCATATCTAAAATAAACGTGGAACTCAAAAAATTAAATCCCCCCATAACAAGTCTCCAAAGAAACAACTGTCCAATAAATAAGTGGGTTAAATACTTACAGAGAAACTTCTCTGAAGAGGAAAGAAGGATTGCCAATAGACACATGAAGAAATGCTCAACCTCTCTAGCCATAAAAGAAATGCAAATCAAACCATAGAGATACAACCTCACCACAGTTAGAATGGCAATAATCAAGAACTCTAATAACAAAAGATGCTTGTGGGGATGCAGAGAGAAGTGAACATTACTACATTGTTGGTGGGAGTGTAAACTTGTTCAGCCACTTTGGAAAGCAATATGAAGGTTCCTCAAAATACTCCACATAGAGCTCCCCTATTTCCCTGCAATCCCACTTTTGGGCATTTACCCAAATGATCACAAACAAGACCACACTAAAGCTGGCAGCACGACTATGCTTATTATTGCAGCATTATTTACCATAAGTAAGATATGGAACCAACCCTGATGCCTCTCAGTAGATGAATGGATCAAAAAATGTGGTATATATACCCAATGGAATTCTATGCCTCCATCAAAAATAATGACATTGCTCCATTTGTTAGGAAATGAACAGGCTTGAAAAAAATTATATTAAGTGTACTTGTTAGATTGTTAGTTAAACAAATGATATTAATGCTAATATTAATTTTAATGCAATTTCAGGGAACTCTCCTGTCTCTGACATCCTAACACTTGTATTTTGGGATTTGTCCCTGCAAATCTGGGATTTAGCAGGACTCAAAATAAACCAAGATCTTGCCCATGTATTTGTAACTCCTTTGTGTGGTATTCTCACAATTTAAAAAAAATACACCAAGAGTATTTGAATTGTACTATTAATGTTTAATTATAAATCTCTACTGAACTTTCTCTTAAGTGTTTTGGAGAAACCAAAGCTGAAATTAACTTGGACTTTTGTGGTGGTTGTAAATGTCTTAACTACCATCTCTGGTAGTGGGTACCATTAAATTTCAATTAGCCATCACAGGCTCAAGCCTGTAATCCTAGCTACTCAGGAGGCTGAGATCTGAGGAAAATCCATAGGACTCTTACTCCAATTGACTTCCAAAAAGACTAGAGGTGGAAATGTGTCTCAAGTTGTAGAGTGCTAGCCTTGAGGTTCTGAGTTCAAGCCTATATACTGACCATCAATTAACAAATTCAGAGGTTCCACTGTGAGTGCTATATTCTTTTAGAGACTGAAGAATTTTTTTTCGCATAGTCTTTCAAACATCAGCATCTCTAATGGAGAATCATACTAGATCCTTATTTTCCACTTGAATAATTGTTATTCTCCAGGAGTAGAGTGGCCAAGAGGCTTTCAGATCAAGAGCTCGGACATTAAATTGGCTAAAAAGAGATCAAATTAAAATTTATTCTTTGGTTGCAAATACCACATTTTTGGTATGTGTTTGCTAGCCCTGGCACTTGAACTGAAGGCCTGGGTGCTGTTCCTGCACTTTTGTGTCAAAGACTATTGCTCTACCACTTGAACCACAACTCTACTTCGGGCTTATTGGTGGTTAATTGGAGATAAAAGTCTCACAGACATTCTGGACCTGGGTGGCTTCAAACTAGAATGCTGAGTAGCCAGGATGACAGGTATATGCCACCAGCATCTGGCTCAAATACCACCTATAACGTTAAATGTCAAGGATATCTGTTAACATCTATCTCTGACAGATGTACAATGTTTTACTCCTCACTGAATGAATATTCCTTTGAACAGTATTGCATCAAATGGAGTGGACTCAAGTTAGGTCTTGAACACCAACAATCTGGTTTGGTGGAAGTGGCCTTGTTTTTCTACACCCTATTTGGCCATTGGTGTGGATTGTAAAAAAAAAAAAAAAAAAAAAAAAAGAGACAATTCAGTAAAAACAAATTCAAAGAGTCTGAGACACTTACACAAGTTCTGGACATCACTTCCTCGTGGGCTGCTGTTGTGCAGGCCCAATATTTGATCTGAAGAGAAACTTGGAATTACAAATGTTAAAACCCAAAGTCTAGTAACCTCTAAAAGGCCTGTGTAACTCCTTGATCCTCATACCTGATACTGTGACTTAGTGGGAAAAGCAAAGGGCAGATTTCTAGCTATTGCAGACTTCTCCCTTAGTGAACAATAAGTTACCATGTTCAGTCCTGGTTCCAGCACAGACTTGGCTCAGGTCTGTGAACCTGAGTGTAGACGTTTGAAGCTCCATACTGTGAATGGAAATTTGGCCTCCTACTAAGACAGCAGTTTGAGGGACTTGCATAGCTGTGGGAAAGTCTCTTTTTAATAGCCTATTCTTTGTGCACATGTGGTTTAGATGCAGGGATGCATAACTAACTAGTCTCAGTGGTCACCCCAGGGTAGAGCAAGAGAGACAGAGTAGAGGGACAGTGATCAAGCTCACGCCACCTGCCATTTTATGCTGTTTTGACATGTTCTTCATGTATTTTAGTAATTCAAGAATAAAAATTAACATTACATACAGATTTTTAATTGCCTCTTTGTTTCTGACAAAAATTAAAAATAAAAATGAATTTAAATAGAAAGGCAGTATGGTAAGAGCAGGGAAAAGGAATGGAAAAATGATCATGGGCAGCTCCTGAAGTCCAACCTGGAGGTTTTATTTACCAACATCAGGGAATAAAATGAAACTATGTAACAAGATAGGCCAGCCTGCTTTTTCTCAGCAACAAGGCAGCCCTGTCTGCTTTCTTAGCAACAGAACAGCTCTGCCTGTGTTCCCTCATTTATGCCACAGTCAAAGCAGTCAATAGACCATGAGTAAGGGAGGAAATTAAAGCTGTCATTGAAAGATCAAAGAGAAAAAGCCCTGGATATGTCTGGAAACCTATAAAGCATCTGAAGCCTTAAACACTTAGGCCTTTCAGAGAGAAAGCCAAGATGTGCTCCTGAGGTCTGTAGATTCCCTTAATCAGAGAACACACAGACCTCCCAATGACAGAATCATCCCTGACAACAATAGACTTCCTAGTGAGACTCAGAGAATAAAAGACACATTAAACTTTTCTCACTGCTAGAAACCAGCACACACTCAGAGGGCACCAGGACAATACAGGAGGGAGGGCTCAGCCCTATTGCAAACAATGGATGAAACTCAGAGGTCCACACCTAATTGCATGATGTAATCAGACCTCCTAAAGGTCCAACAGCTTCCAGATGCTGTCCGCAGCCCTTCAAAAAGATCAATCTGTGATGCCCAGCTCTAAAGCTCACCCTGTGTTTAGGGGCCCCCTGAGCTCAGCTTCTGCTCCTGAACCTGCCCATGTATTCTGTAAAGAGCCCAGAGAAACCCTTGGCATTTGTTGTACCCCAGAAGTCAGGTCACAGTGAGGCTTCTGCAGCCCCCACCCTTGCTCCAAGCATAGCCACCAACAAGGGAACACCCCCAGGTTACACTGCAGACCTCTGATGTGTAATAAAAAGAGGCTGTGCTTGTCCTGGCACAGTCATCAGTCAGCAGTCCAGGCAAAGGGGCATCTGCTAAGGCCACCCCAAGTAGCTGTGGGGCTCTGACATCAAGACAGAGGCAAGCAGGTGCACCCATGCAGGCTGCCTTTGAGAAAATCCTCTTCCAAGTGTAGGCCTGCATGGTGGCCTATGAAGCAGAATATGACACTGCAAAATTTCACAGCACACTAGAAGAATCAGACAAGCAATGGCCCTATGCTCAGAGACCTAACCAAGGTAGGAAATGAGAGAAAGAGAGAGAGAGAGAGGCTATCTGTGCTTAATACCTATATCAATATCCTTGATGAGTAATGGATAATTTTTATCAAGAAATAAATAGGAAAACTTCAAACTCTAACTCTGATGGAGTAGCTAGGATCAATTTAAACTTCCTACCATAAACAATCACAAAAGTGGAAGCTATGTGAAACTATATATGTATATATAATATAAACATGTAGGCATATATATGTATATTCACATATACAATGTGAATATATAATGTATAATATAGATATGTATAGAGAGGGAAAAATAGAAATATATAGTACTTGAAGGAATAAAAACCAATAACTTCCAGTTTTGATTGAAAGCATGAACCCTTCCATGCAGTAATCTATTAGCTCAAAAATCTCAATTAACTTAATTATGCAGATCCACATTAAGACACATTCTAATTAAACAAAAATAGAAAACCTCCCAAAGCACAAAGACACAACTCATCACACACAAGTAATCTTCAATGATATTAAGACAAATTTCACATCAGAAACTAGATTCACTATTAGACAGCAAGGGCAATAAATTTAAAGTGTTGAAAGGACAGATCTAAAACCCACCTTTCTAACAAATATACTTGCTCCAAATGTAAGAGATGAGCTAAGTACCTACCGATGGCTCAGGTATATAATCCTAACTACTCAGGAAGGTGAATTGTGAGGGTGGTGGCTCAAAGCCACCCTGGAACTTGTCCCCTCAGGAGGAAGTTATAGGACACACCTTTCCTTGAGAAGGACGGAGGCCTTTGTGCAGTGCTATTGCTGGAAAAAGACATTGGATAAGGTGGCCATCAAGAATGGAGGTTATTAGCTAGTGTCTCCAGAGAAGCAATTTATAAGATTCAGTAGTCCTCTAGAAAATAAGAGTATTTTGACCACTGTCCTAGTGGTTTCAGAAATGCCACGAGAATGACCAGAGCAACCTCAAGCCACATGGATTCCTTAGCAACAGTCTTTGAGGTCTAAGAGCTAGAGTGTCAATGCTGGCAGGCTGTGATTGTTCCGCTATTTCTCTGACGTCACTGGCCCCAACTCTGATTGGTCCATTTCTTCTATGACATCACTATGCCTGGTTGTGATTGCTCCATTGTGTGAGGTCATGAAGGATATATAGGAAGCCACTGTGCTCCAACCTATGTCAGTTAACAGAGCTTGGAGCTCTTGCTTGATGACTCGATGGACTGAATCAAAGTTAAATGATATTTTTGGTAGTGGGGACGGGCTGTTATTTGGATTTTGGTATTTCTTTTTACTCTTTCTGGGTTTTCCTTTATTTAATTTAATTTATTTAGGTAGACTTGCTACCTGCCATTGTAGCAGAAGGATGGAAGTACAGAAAGAATCAATCTCAAGCTCCTTGAAGGAGGAGATCATCAAACAATACCAGAAGAAAGAGATCTTCGACATAGGTACCTATGGAAAAGTGAAGTTGGCCCATTCCCTCCTCACAGACAGGGACATAGCATTTAAAACACTCTGGAAGTGAGAGTCCTCATCATTGGATAAAGAATGAGGTGGACATTTTTAAGAAGGTATGGCACAAACACATCATCAGGTTGTACCAGGTAATGGAGAAGGAAGAGTATGTGTATCTCATCATGGAACTGGCCACTAGGGGGTACCTCCTGGGGTGGATCTGAAAATTCTGCCGCCTATATGAGGATGAAGCCAGGAGGCTTGTCACACATGTTGTAAGTGCTGTTCACTACTTACACCAAACAAAATCATACACGAAGACCTTAAGTCCAACAATATCCTTTTGGACACCAAAGACAGTATCAAGTTCAGTGGATTTGGTCTGAGTATCTGGCTCACCCTGGGGCAGTTGCTAATGAATATATGTGGTACAGTGCTATTCCATCTGCCTGAAATGTTCTAGGAAGAAATGATGGCCTGGTGCAGGTGTCTCACACCTGTAATCCTAGCTATTTAGGAGACCGAGATCTGAGGATCATGGGTCAAAGCCAGCCCTTATGGCTCTACCCTCTGAGCAGACTCATACTGATACCAAAGACTAATTTGAGTAGGAAACGGCAGAGGATAGAGGTGCCTAGCAAAATAGCTACCATTCTTCTCAGAACAAGCTGCTGAATGTGGGCCCAGATGAATAGGTTTATAAAATGTGAGGTGTGCATAAATTATGACTCATCCAAAAAAGGCTGCAATTAATATATGTCTGTCATGGATGGACACAAAATAATCTATTTATGTGAAATATATTGACTAAGCAATTTCATAATGGAAAAAGGGAAGATTAAAAGTTTCTGTGGCTGGGGGATGGTGGCTCACACCTGTAATCCTAACTACCCAGGAGGCTGAGATCTGAGGATCACAGTTGAAAGCCAGCCAGGGCAGAAAAGTATGTGAAACTATTATCTCCAATAAAACACTAGAAAACTGGAAGTGGCGCTGTAGCTCAAGTGCTAGAGAACACGCCTTGAGCTGAAGAGCACAGAGACAGTGCCCAATCCAGAGGTCAAGCCCCATGACTGATCAAAAACAAAACAAAAGTTTCTGGTGCAGGTCATTGTGTGGATTCCATCAGTATTGAAAAGAAAGTTCACAAGCAGAGGTAATGGTTAAAAAGTAGTGTGGATATAATTAATGTCACTGAATTTTATACCTAACAAGCATGAGGCCCTGTGTTCAGATCCCTGCACTTCCAAAAAAATGTTAAATCTTCCTTCTGTTACCTACCTTAAGTGGTAGATAATCTTCTACTGTTATGATTGTATTGCTCAGAGCTTCTCTGGTGAATGTTTATTCATGCTTTTACACATAATCCATTATTTGAATATTGATGTTGAGTTTTAAAGTGTAATTTTTTGTATTAAAATAAGGGCAAAGCCTGTATTTCTAACTCAAGAGGTTAAAGCAGGAAGATCCCTATTCAGTCAAGGCTGCATAGAGAGGTCCTTCCTAAATCCCCATGCTAGTGCTGAAACTGGAGGGACAATTGTTTGTAAGAAATTACAAGTGATAGATAAGGTTCTGATCATATTAGGTTTTGTTCATGTCAGTTTGGATTTAATATTTACATAAATTTAAAAATTTTTCCTTTTCCCCTTACTCTCAGTATGTTATTTTGAAACTTTGTAGTACGTTTTTGTTTGCTGCACTTAAAAAAAAACCAGTTTTCCTTTGTATCATATTAAACATGATTTTTTCTGTATTACAATTTACTATTTATTTTTGAAATTTTTTATGTTTTTTTTCTCCATCTAGGGACTGGCCACTGTCTCAGAGATTTTGCTCAGTTCTGCCAATTGAGCCACAGCTCAACTTCCAGCTTCTTTCTTTTTGAAGTCTTATGCGAACCCCAGCACTACTAAGGAGGCTGAAATCTGAGGATCTTGGTTAGAAGCCAGTCTGAGCAGCAAAGTCTGATGGTTTTTTTTTATTATTATTTTGCCATTGGTTATGGGCCTGAAAACTAGGCTTTGGCGCTGTCCATCAACATTCTAGCTTAAGGTTAGTGCTCTATCAACTGAGCTGCAGCAACATTTTCAGCTTTTCCTGCTTATGTGGTTCTGAGGACTCAAACCCAGGTCCTCATACATGCAAGGCTAGCACCACTGAGCCAACTTCCCAGATGAAGTCTCAGTTTCTTATCTCCAATTAATCTCCAAAAAGCTGGGGGTTGTAGTACTCTAGACTTGAGTAAAACAGGGCAAGTTCAACCCCTAGTACTGGTAATTACATACACAAATCTCATGGACTTCCTTGCTAGTTCTGGCTTTTAACTGTGGCATGGGTAGCTAGAATCTACAGGCATAAACAAACAGCCTCTGACATTTTAATATTTTTACTCAGCTCTTTCTTGACTTCAACCTCAATGCTTTTTAATTGCGGTCAGTAGACCTGATACCTGGGCCTCATTGCTGTTTCTTGCCTATTTTTAAGGAGGGTGGAGTTGAACCCTCGGCCTGAGTGCTGTCTTTGAGCCCTTCAGCTTAAGGCGAATGCTCTACCATTTCAGCCACAGAGCCACTTCAGGATTTCTGGTGGTTATTTGGAGATAAGTTCTCATTAACTTTCCTTCACAGGTTGGTTTTGAACCATGATTTTCATAACTCAAACCCCTCAATATCTAGGATTACAGGCTAGAGTCTCAGCGCCCTTATGTTTATTAGTTTTAGACTCAAGGATTATGTTTTACAACTCAACCATAACTCCACTCCTAGCTTTTTGCTGGCTAATTGAACATAAGATTTTATTGCACTTTTCTGGATAGTCTGGTTTCAAACAATCATCCTCAGATTTCAGCTTCCTGAAGTGCTCTGATTATACACATGAACCACACACCGATTGTACATTTAAAACTGTTAATGTTATCTTTTTCCAATTTTTCTTTTCAAAATTTTCCTTGTTTGTTATTTTTGTTTATGTGCTTGTCCTGGGGCTACAAATCAGGGCCTGTATACAATACCAGAGCTTTTTCTTCAAGACTAGTGGCTTACCACATGAGCCAAAATATAACTTGTGGCTATACTTGTTTTGTCTTGGTGCTTGAAATAAGGCCCTGAGTGCTGTCCTAGAAAGTGATTGCCCCGTTTGCCACTTGACTCACAGCTCAACTCCAGTTTTTTTTAATTCTTGGTACTAATAGGAGATAAGAGTCTTATGCAAAGCCCAGCATGGATCAGTTTTTTGAAATCTGAGAATCATGGTTCAAAGCCAACCAAGGCAGGAAAGTCCAGGAGAATCTTAGCTCCCATTTATCAATGAAAAGCTGGGAGTGGTGGAGCTCTATCCTTGAACAAAACAGCACAAGTTCAAGCCATAAGACAGCACACTGTTGCACACACAGAGAAAGCCTCATGGACTTTCTTGCATGGGCTGGCTTAGAACCATGATCCTCAGATTTCAGCCTCTCTTCATCTTCTCTTCTTTGAAAATTTTATTGGTCTTGTGGCTTGACCTCTAACTCTGGGGCCTATATCTTACCTTTTACACTCAAGGCTGATGCTTTTACAACCTCAGCCACAGCTCAAGGTTTTGGGCTGTGTAGATGAAGATGAGTCTCAAGCACATTCCTGCCCAGGCTGATTTGACATTGCAATCCTCAGAAGTCAGCCTCTTGTATAGTAAGGATTACACACATGACCAGCAACATTTGGGTCATTTTAAAACTTTAATATGTGCTTGCTTCCACGTTCTTATTTTCTTCATTTTTGCTTGCGCTAGGAGTAGAAATTGAAGCTCAGATGCTGTCTCAGTGCATATATGGGACTAACCATAACATTTGGCTTTTGGGGGGAAATTAATTGGAGACAAGAGACTCATGTAGAGGTAGGCCAGATTCGGGAAGCTGAAAATTGAGGAAAGTCCTTAACACTCTTTTCTCCAATTAACCAGTAAAAATCAGAAAGTAAGTAGGTCATTGAAGAAAAGATTGCAAGTTCAAACACAAGGATTGGCACACAGAGAGAGACGCAGAGAGAGAGACAAAGAGAGAGATACAGAGAGAGAGATCTTATGAGCTCATATACTGAGCTGAGCTTTAAACAGTATCTTCAAATTTCAACCTGAGTAGCTAGAATCACAGATATGAGCCACCAATGATTAGTTCATTGAAACCTCTGGTATTGCCTCTTTCTTCTCTTCTTCTACCCTTCATTTATTTATTTTTGTGTTTGTTGGTCCTGGAGCTTGAACTCATGCAAGGCCTGGCCTGATACACGAGCTTGAAATCCGCCTATCATAGTTTGAAAGCAGCCTGAGCAAGAAAGTCCATGAAACTCTTATTTCCATTCAATCAAAAAAAAATCCTATCTCCAGTGTGGCTACCACACACAAAACAGTCTCCTGGAATTTCTTTTTTTTCCCTTTTTTTAATTGTGAAAACACTGTACATAGGGGTTACAATTACATGGGCAAGATAATGAGTATATTTCTTATCAAGAATTGTAGCCTCCTCCTTTGTTTCCTCTTCCCATTCCTTCCCATCATCCCCCTGCCCCCCACCCAAACGTCCCCGCTCCACCTCCCCCCACGGCCCCGCACCAAAGTTGTAAAGTTCGTTTTCGACATAATGACTTGTACATCTCATGGTTGTAATGGGTCCACGTGTATCCCTGTTTAAATGATTTGTTTTTCCCCTTCCCCTCCACAAATTATACCGACATCAAATACAGTGTAAGCAGTGGTTAAACTGTAGGGGAGGGACATATACAGCAACAAAGAAATAATCTTATAAATGTGATAGAAACAATCGCATGAAAGAAAAAAAAAACATTTGAATACATATCTTAGGGTTCATTTCCCTAACATCACCTTATCTGACCTTTTCTGCTTGACTCAGTACACAATGGAATTCTATGCCTCCATCAGAAAGAATGACATTGCCCCATTTGTTAGGAAATGGAAAGACTTGGAAAAAATTATATTCAGTGAAGTAAGCCAGGCCCAAAGAAACATAGGTCCCATGGTTTCCTGGAATTTCTTGACTGGGTTTGCCTTTACACTGGATCTTATATTTCAGCCTCCTGCTTTTCTAGAATTACAGACAGGAGCCAACAGTCCAAGGTTCTCTACTTCAATCAATTAATTCTCTTATTGTGATCCTGAGGCTGGATCTCTGAGCCAGGGCACTGTTTCAGGTTTTTCCTCAGGGCTGGTGCTTTCCAACTACAAGCACATCCTCATTTCTGGATTTTGTTGCTGATTAGTTGGAGACTTAGGCACTTCCCTGCCCAGGTTGGCTATGAACAACAACCTTTAGATTTTAACCTTCTGAATCACTAGGATTAAACACACCAACCAAAAATTCGTGGATAATTTTGAAACTTTAATTGGATTTTCTCACACCTTTTTTCCCCTAGTCTTGAGGCTTGAAATCAGGGCTTGGGCACTGTTCCTGGGCTTCTTTTACTGAAGGTGAGGACTCTATTACTTGAGCCACAGTGCCACTTCCAGCCTTTGCTATTCATGAGGTACTGAGGAAACAGACCCAGGAATTCAAACATGCTAGAAAAGCACTCTATCACTAAGGCATATTTCCTGCCATTCTTACACCTTTTTTTGTATTTTTATTTCCTTGTCTATGTGGTCCTGGGTCTACAAATCAACCCAGGTGCTGTCCCCGAGGGGTTTATTAAGACATGAGCCACCACACAACTTGTGCTATTTTTTGATGTTGTTTGGTTTTAAGTAGCTACATAGAGTTGAGTATATGAATTCTCCTATCTGGGCTGGCTTTCAACTGTGAGCCTCAGATTTGAGCCTCCTGAGTAGCTACCATCTCAGGTGTTTGCCACCTCTGCTTGGCTCATTTTAAACTGTGAAATTGGCTCTTTCTTCTCCCACCCTTCTCCACATTTATTTTATTCTTTGTATGTGTGTTGGCCCTGAAGTTACTATCAAGGTCTGGGTGCTGTTTCAGAAATTATTTTCTCATTTCTGCCATTGGAGCCACAGCTCAATCGCCAGGGTTTATTTTTCTTCCTTTTGGAGATAAGTCTCATGTAAAGTCCAGCAAGACTCAGGAGGCTGAAATCTGAGTATCACAGTTTGGAGCCAGCCTGAACAGGAAAGTTCATGAGATTCTTTTCATCAACTACCAAGATGCTGGGAGTGGTAGAGCTCCTACAGAAATTCAAGCCCTAGGTTGGCACAAAGCAAAAAAGCCCCATGGTCTTTCCTGTTTGGACTGGCCTTTCAATACTATCTTCAAACTTCAGCCTCCTGAAATCTAAAATTATAAGCATGAACCACCAGCGCTAAGCTTATTTTTAAATCTCAAATGGTCATTTCTTCTCTTCTTTCAGTTTTGTTTTTGGTCGACTTTGGGCTGAATTATGGACCAGGAATCCGTTTTCCATATTTTTGCCATATTTCAGTACTTTACAACTACTATCACACCTTCATTTCCAGCTTTTGCTGGGTAGTTGAAGATAAGAATTTCAATCACTTTCCTACCCAGGCTGGCTTTGAGTTGTTATCCTCATATTTCAACTTCCTCAGTAGCTAGGAATACACAAACCAACAACCCATGGCTCATTTTGAAATGATAATTTTCTCTTTCTCTCATCTTTAATAATTTGTGCTCTTTTTTCTTTGTTTTTGTATACCACATGAACCAGAGCACAGCTAGTGTCATAATTTGGTGACAAATGAGACGTAAGGGTCTCATGGATTCTCCTACCTGGGCTAGCCTTCAATGGTGATCCTCAGATTTCATCTTCCTGAGTAGCTGATAGAACATCAGTGAGCTACCAATGCTTGATTCATTCAAACCTCTGTCATTGGATCTTCCTTCTGCACTTCTAGCCTCTTTCTTTAATCTTTCTGTTATTGTCCTGGGGCTTGAACTCAGGGCCTGGTTGCTGTCCCAGAAACTGATTGCCCAATCCTGCCACTTGAGCCATAACTCAATTCCCAGGCTTTTTTTTCTTTTTGACAATTAATTGGAGATAAGAGTCTGAGGAAAGCCTACCATGAATCAAGCCAGGCTGAGAAGGAAAGTCCATGAGACCATGACCTCCAATTAACCACTGAAAATCTTGGAGTGGTAGAGCTCTGTCCTTGAACAAACCATCACAAGTACAAGGAGGCACACACAAGCTGCAAGATGGCACACAGATGCACACATATCAGAATGTCTCATGGATTTTCTTCCATGCATTAACTTTGAATTGTGCATCCTCAGATTTCAGTCTCTCTTCTTCCACTCTCCTTTGATTGTTTGTTATTTGTAATTTTTAGTGGCCCTGCAGCTTGACCTCTGGCTCTGGGGACTGTTTCTTAGCTTTTTAACTGAAGGCTGTAGCTTTACCACCTCAGCTCCAGCTCAGGGCTTTGTGCTAGGTAGCTGGGATAAGCATCTCAAGCACGTTCCTACCCAGGCTGACTTGATACCACAATCCTCAGATGTTAGGCTCTTGGGTAGTTAGGATTATCCACATGACCCACAACCCTTGTGTCATTTTAAAACTTTAATATGTGCTTGACACTTCCTTCTTTTGTTTACTTTTTATTTTTTGCATGTGTGTGCTGTTCTTGGGTCTACAAATTGGGGCTCATATTCTGTCCTAAAAGTTTTTATTCAAGGATATCCTCTATTACATGAGAAACATCATAACTTTTTGGTACTTTTTGAGGGGGGTTGATTAATTAGAGACAAGAGTCATGGACTCTCCTGCTTAGGCTGGCCATGAACCATCATCCTCAGATTTCAGGCTCTTGAATAGCTAGTAAAACATGTATGAGCCACTGATGCTTGTTTGATTTAAGCCTTTGTCAGTCGCTCTTCCTTGGTTACTTGTACTCTTCTTTCTTTCTTCTGTGCATGTCCTGGGGCTTGAACTCAGGATCTGCCTGCAGTTCCAGAAAATATTTGCCCAGTTTGCCACTTAATCCACAGCTCAACTTCCAGCTAAATAAGGTAGCTGAAATCTGAGGACCATGTTTCAAAGCCAGCCTGGGCAGAAAAGTCCATGAGATTCTTATCTCTAATTCACCACCCAAAAGCTGGGAATGCTAGGGTACTAGGCAAAGGATACTACAGAGACACACACATCACACATAGAAACACACACACACACACACACACACACACACACACAAACATTCACACATACACACACAAAGTCTCCTGGACTTTGTTTTTTGGGTTGACCTTGAAACTTGATCCCAAGATTTTTGTAGCCAGGGATCAACTACAGCCATGATCAACAAACACCAGGCTTATATTTAAATTTACAATTGGCCTTTATTCACTTCTCCTACAATTTTTTAGCACTAAGAATTGAACTCTGGGTCAGCAGTTTTTTTTAATGAGCTTTTGCACCAAATACAGTGCTTTACATCTACAGTCATATCTGCACTTCCAGCTTTTGGCTGGGTAGTTGGGGTTAACAGTTTCATGTACTTTCCTGCACAGTCTAGCTTTAAACCTAGAATGGATAGGAATACATACATGAACCAACTTAAACCTTAGTTTTCTTTTCCCATGACTTTTTTAAGTCTTGGTGATATTTGTTTGTTTGTTTTGAAATGTATGTCTAGGACTTCAAGTCAGGGCCTAGGTTTTGTCCCAAAGTTTCTATTTGAGACTAGCACTCAACCGAATGAGCCAAAGTACCAACTGTAGCTTATTTTTGGTGGCAACTTAGATATATGAGTCTCATAGACTCTCCTGCCTGGGCTGACCATGAACCGTGAATCTTAGATTTAATTCTCCTGAGTACCTTGTACAACATGTGTGAGAAACCAATGTTTGATTCATTTCAACCTCTGTCACTGACTCTTCCTTTTGTATTTCTATCCTCTTTTTATTTCTTCTGTGTTTGTCCTCCAGCTTGAACTCAGGGTCTGGGTGCTGTCCCAGAAATTTTCCCAGTTGTGACAATTGAACCACAGCTAAACTCCAGGATTCTTTTTCTGTTTTGGTGTTTAATTAGAATGAGTATAATGCAGAGCCAAACCAGATTTATGAGGCTGAAATCCGAGAATCAAAGTTGGTGCCAGCCTGGGCAGAAAAGTACATGATATCTCCAATTATAACCACTAAAATGCTGAGATTAGTAGAGCTTTGAGCAAAACAGTGCAAGTTCAAGCAACAGGACTCACACACAGACATACTTACACAAACACAAGTGTTATGGACTTTCCTACTCGTTCTGGCCTTTAAATATTATCCACACATTTTAGCCTCTTGAGTAAACAATTACAGTTATGAGCCACCAGTGATGAGCTGATTAGCTCATTGCAGCCTCAGTTATTGGTTCTTCTTTCTCTTCTAGTCTTCTTTGCATGTACTCATTTCATTTTTTGTAAGTGTGCTAGTGCTGGAGCCAAAACTCATGCAAGGCCTGTCCTGTTTCAAGAGGCTGAAATTTGACCATCATGGTACAAAGCCAGGCTGAGTAGGAAAGTCTCAGATCCTTACCTCCAATTAACTGCCAAAAATCTGGGAGTACTACATTTCTAGGCCCAGGATGGCCCACAAGCAACTGTCTTCTGGACTTTCCTGCTAGAATTGGCCTTTACACTGCATACCCATATTTCTGCCTCCTGGAGAATTACAGGCATGAGTCACCAGCCCCAGGTTCTCTTCTTATTTACATTTTTGTGATCCTAAGGCTGGATCTCTGAGCAAGGGCACTGTTTCATAGCTTTCTCACTCAAGCCTGGTGCTTTACAACTCAATCACTGATTCACTACTATTTTCTTGTTTATTTGTTTTGCTGGTGATTTGAAGATGAGAGACCATAGCCCTCAGATTTAATCTATCTTAGTATTCAGGATTACAGCAAAAGGAAGTGGCACTGTAGCTCAAGTGGTAGAGCACTAGCCTTGAACTGAAAAGCTGAGGGACAGCCCTCAGGTCCAGAGTTCAAGCCTTACAACCGACCAAAAAAAGAGGATTACACACAAAAACCAAAAACTCATGACTCATTCTAAAATTTTAATTGGATTTTCTTATACATTTTTAAATTTCTACTTTCTATTTCCATATGTATGCTGGGCTTGGAGCTATAAATCAGAGCCTAGGTATTGTCTCAGTTCTTTTTTTTTTTTTTTTTTTGCCTGTCATGGAGCCTGAACTCTGGGCCTGGGCGCAGTCCCTCAGCTTTTCAGCTTGAGGCTAGAGCCGTACCACTTGTGCTACTGCGCCACTTCTAATTTTTCCTGCTTATGTGTTGGTGAGGAATTGAGCCCAGGGCCTCATGCATGCAAGGCAAGCATTCTCCCACTGAGTCACCTTCCCAGCCCCCTCCCAGTACATTTTTAATACTAGCCCTCTAATATGTGAGCCACAGCACAATTCAGAGCTTTTAAAAAATAACTGTAGTTGGCTAATTAGAGTAGAGTTCATGGACTCCCCTGCTTTGGCTGGCCTTGAGTACTGATCCTCAGATGTGAGACCCTTGAGTAAGTACAGTAACAAGTGTAAGCTAAATCAATTTTGCTCATTTTAACCTCTGAAATCGGCTCTCCCTTTTCTTCTTCCACCTTTCTTTTCATTTATTTATTTTATTCTTGTGTGTGCTGGTCCTGGAGCTTGATCTCAAGGTGTGGGTGCTGTCCCAGAAATCATTGTCTCATTTCTGCCATTTTAGCCACATCTCAAAAACAGGTGTTATTTTTTTTCTTCTTTTTGGTGGTTCACTGGAGATAAGTGTCTCATGCAAAGCACAGAATGTCTCAGGAAGCTGAAATCTGATTATCAGTTTGAAGTCAGCCTGCACAGAGAATTCCATGAGACTCTTTACCTCCAATTAGCTGGTAGTCAGCCCACCAATTAGCTGAGAGTAATAGAATACCAGCCTTGAATAAAGTAGAACAAATTCAACCCCCATGACTGGCACACACAGAAAAAATGTCCCATGTACTTTCCTGCATGGGCTTGCCTTTAAATGTTATTTTCTGATGAGTTTTGGGAAGATGGCGGAGGAGAAGCTGGAGGTTAAACAAGCTCTCGCATACAAAACAATTTTAGTGTTCCAATAAACAGTCCTAAGCCAAAGAATCACACCAAGTGTGCCATCACAGGACAGAGAGTTAGGCCTGAGAGGGAAAATCCAGGCAAGGAGACAGATATGAGCACTTGCCAGTGGCCACGGATGTGGCAGCAGTGGCAGCAGCCATAGCCGCCATTCCTGCAACAAAGAGAGTCCAGGACTTAAGCGCCAGACGCGGCAAGTGAGCGGTTTCTACTCAACACCAGCAAGAACTGACAAGGAGCACACATCTTCATCCTGAAGTTCGCAGACCAGAGATGAGCCAGGAACCACAACTCTGGCGTGAGTAGAAGCCAGACATCCTCACTCCTTCTCAGGGAGCAGAGGAGGGAAGGCCAACCCTCCCCCCCCATGACGGGAGATCTCCATCTTGGATACTGACAAAGCCAGGCTGTGCAGCTAGCTCCAACTCAGGCCTTGGAAGAAAACAAGAGTCATTTAGCAGGTCACAGGATCCTAACCTGACCTGCCAGGCTCAGCTCCTCCCTGGGAAATGTCACCCAGCTTGGGCAGCCAGGCCCAGGAGTGGGCTTTCTTCACTGGGTAAACAAAGCTAGAGGCTGCCCTTCCCTACAGTAGCCTTGACAATCAATTGAAATTCAGTAAACATAAACCCTGAGAATGGCTCCAGGCTGGGCTCTGTGAGTTTCTCAGAAGCTAATTCCTCAGGGAAAAGCTGCTGTTTGCTGAAAGACCTCAACTTTACCCAGAACCTAGCCTCATCACAGCATCTCCAAACTAGAGGAAATAGCCATCTCCCTCTTTTGTGAAACCCAAAGTAGATCTCTGTCCAATTGAACTAGCCTGGGAGGAGGATCACAAAATCCTTGGTAAAGCAGAGCATTTTTCTGCATGCTCAAACAAATTGACTAAAGAAACCAACCAAGCCGCAGGAAAATCAAACACCAAAAGCAGACCAGATAATCCAACAAGAGACTGGATATGGACACAAGGGAGATTCAAGATCATCCCATCCCCCCAAAAAATCAAAGATCTCTTTTTTGTACCTTTTATAATTTTTTTCTGAACCTTTTTTATTAATTTTTAACTTAAAATTTTTTTATCTATTAACTTTTTCTTCTTACTCATAATTTTTATTTTGGGCTTATATGTGCGTGTATTTTTTAACAAAATATTTTATTTTGTTCTTTTTTTATTGTGAACATACTGTACAGAGGGGTTACAATTACATGGGCAAGATAATGAGTACATTTCTATCAAGCATTGTAGCCTCCTCCTTTGTTTACCCTTCACATCCCTTCCCAGCTTCCCCCGTCTCCCACCCAAACACCCTCCCACCCCCACCAAAGTTGTGAAGTTCGTTTTCGACATGACAACTTGTACTTCTCATTGCTGCAAAGGTCCACCTGTGTCCTTATTTAAACAACTTATTTTTCCCCTTCCCCTCCACAAATTATATTGACATCAAATACAGTGAAAGCAGGGGTTATACTGTGGGGGAGGGACATCAAAGCAACAAAGAAATAATCTTATAAATGCGTTAGAAACAAATGCATGAAAGAAAACAAAACATTTAAATACATATCTTAGGGTTCATTCTCCTAACTTCACCTAATCTGACTTTTTCTGCTTGACGCATACATGTACTACATATTGCAAAAAAGGGAAACTATGGGACCTATGTTTCTTTTGGCTTGGCTTACTTCACTTAATATAATTTTTTCCAAGTCTTTCCATTTCCTAACAAAAGGAGAAATGTCATTCTTTCTGATGGAGGCATAGAATTCCATTGTGTATGTATACCACATTTTCTTAATCCATTCATCTACTGAGGGGCATCTGGGTTGGTTCCATATATTAGCTATGGTAAATAATGCTGCAATAAACATAGTTGTGCTGGTAGCTTTAGTGTGGTCTTGTTTTTAAGCATTTGGGTAAATGCCCCAAAGTGGGATTGCTGGGTTTTAGGGGAGCTGAATGTGGAGTCTTTGGAGGAATCTCCATACTACTTTCCAAAGTGGTTGAACAAGTTTATACTCCCAGCAACAATGAAGTAAGTTTCCCTTCTGTCCACATGCCCTCCAGCATCTGTTGTTATTAGAGTTCTTGAATCTAGCCATTCTAACTGGGGTGAGATGGTATCTCATTGTTGTTTTGATTTGCATTTATTTTATGGGTAGGGAGGTTGAGCATTTCTTCATGTGTCTATTGGCCATCCTTCTTTCTACTTCAGAGCAGTTTCTGTTTAAGTCTTTAGCCCACTTATTTATTGGGCAGTTGTTTCTTTGAGGATTTGTTGTTGGGGAATTTAATATTTTGAGTTCCAAGTATATTGTAGAAATGAGCCATTTGTCCGTTGTATGGCTAGAGTAGATCTTCTCCCAATCCGTAGGATTTCTATAGATCTTGCTAGCTATGTCCTTTGCCATGCAGAAGCTCTGATACTTCATGCAATCCCATTTGTCCAGCCTTTCTTTGATTTGTTGTGTTTCAGGGTCTCTACTAAGAAAATTTCGGCCTGAGCCAAGGAGACCTAGGGTTTCTCCTATTCCAAACTGTAATGTTTTCAGAGTGTTTGCTTTGACTCCAAGGTCTTTGATCCATTTGGAATTGATTCTGGTGCAGGGTGATCGATAAGGATCTAGCTTTCGTTTTCTACAAGCAGTTAACCTGTTTTGCCAGCATCATTTACTGAAGGGGTTGTCTTTCTTCCATTATATTTTTTTGAGCTCCCTTATCGAAGATCAGATTGCTATAGGTCTGTAGGTTCATTCCTGGGTTTTCAGGACCTATTCCATTGGTCCTGAGGTCTATTCTTGTGCCAGTACCAAGCTGTTTTGATTACTATGGCTACATACTTGAGTTTGAAATTTGGTTTTGACATTCCTCCAGCAGCCTTCTTTCCGTTGAGGAGCGTTTTTGCAATTCAGGGTCTTTTATTGTTCCATATGAATTTTTGGATTGCCTCTTCTATTTCCCCGAAGAATGAGGTTGGAATTTTGATAGGTTCTGCATTGAATTTGTAGATAGCCTTGGGAAGTATTGCCATTTTCATGATGTTAATCTTTCCAATCCAGGAGCACGGGAGTTGTTTGCCATTTTCTAAATCTGTTTTTATATGCTTTTTCAAGTTTTTAAAGTTTTGATCATAGAGGTCCTTCGCTTCTTGGGTTAAGTTAATTTCTATGTATTTATTTTTTGTGGGGCTATTACAAATGAAGTTGCTTTTCTAATTTTAGCCACACTTTTCTCATTGTTGGCATACAGAAAATCAATGATTTTGGGGGATTAATTTTATACTCTGCTATTTGCCAAAGTTTTGAATCAGCTTGAGTAATTTGGGAGTAGAGTCTATGGGGTTCTTTAAATACAAGATCATGTCATCTGCATAGAGGGAGAGTTTCATTTCTTCTTTCCCTATTTGGACCCCTTTATGTTTTCATCTTGTCTTATTGCTGTAGCTAGGCATTCTAATACGAGATTGAAGAGAAGTGGAGAGAGTGGACATCCTTGTCTTGTTCCTGAGTTAAGAGGAAATGGCTTTAGTTTTTCACCATTAAGTATCTTGCTGGCTATAGGTTTGTCATATACAGCCTTTATCGTACTGAGGAATGTCCCATGGATTCTTAATTTTTCCAAAACCTTCAACATATAGGGGTGTTGGATCTTGTCGAATGCTTTTTCAACATCTACTGAGATAATCATGTGGTTCTTATCCTTGCTCCTGTTGATGTGATGAATAATATTAATTGATTTGCGTATATTGAACCAGCTTTGCATTCCTGATATGAATCTTGTTTGATCGTGGTGTATGATTTTTTGGATGAATTGTTGAATTAGATTGGCCAAAATTTTGTTGAGAAGTTTTGCATCAATGTTCATCAAAAAATGGGTCTATAGTTCTCTGTCTTTGATGAGTCCCTGCCTGGTTTTGGGAAGAGGGTTATGATGGCTTCATAGAATGTGTTCGGTAGTGAACTTTCTCTTTCACTTTCATTGAAGATTTGGAGGAGTATTGGTGTGAGCTCTGCTTTGAAGGCCTTGTAGAATTAGGCTGTAAAACCATCTGGTCCTGGACTTTTCTTAGCTGAGAGGTCTCTTATTGCTGTTTCTATTTCAATGCTTCATATGTGCCTGTTAAGATGGTTTAACTCATCTTGGTTTAGTTTTGGCATGTCAATGTTTGCTAGGAAAAGGTCCATTTCTGCCAAGTTCTCAAACTTATTAGCATAAAGTTTTGAGAAGTATTCCCTTATAATGTTCTGAATCTTGGTTGTTTCCGTGGTGATGTTTCCATTCTCATCTTTGAGTTTATTTATTTGGATGTGTTCTCTTCTTTTTCTGATAAGATTTGCTAAGGGTTTGTCAATTTTGTTAATTTTTTCGAAGAAGCAACTCTTTGTTTTGTTGATTCTTTCTATAGTTTTTTTTTTATTCTAATTCATTTAATTCAGATTTAATTTTAATTATTTCTTTCTGTCTACTGGATTGGGGTTTATTTGCAGCTCATTTTCAAGGGGGTTCAGATGTCTCATTAAATTGTTGATTTCAGATCTCTCCAATATGTTCATGTAGAAATTCAGAGCTATAAACTTGCCTCTGAGTATTGCCTTTGCTTTGTCCCAGAGAAGCTGGTAATTTATGTGCTCATTTTTGTTGAATAGCATGAATATATGAATTTCCTTTCTAATCTCTTTCATGACTCACTCGTGATTCAACAGTGTTGTTCAACCTCCATGTGTTACCAGACTTTCTTTGGTGGCTTTTGGTGTTGAGTTCAAATTTTATTCCCTTGTTGTCAGAGAAAATTCAAGGTATAAATTCAAAGTTTCTAAATTTGGACAAGTTGGCTTTGTGGCCTAAAATATGGTCTATTTTAGGAGATGTTCCATGTTCTGCTGGGATATACGTGTATTCTGATGTTGCTGGGTGAAATATTCGATCGATGTCTGTTAAATCTAGTTGATCTATGCAGCTGTTTGGATCTGCAGTTTCTCTGTTGAGTTTTTGCTGAGTTGACCTATCTAGTGGGGAGAGTGGTGTGTTAAAATCTCCTACAATTAATGCCTTTGGATCTATGTGGGATTTGGGGGAAAGTAGTGTTTCTTGATAAATTTGGGTGCTCCATTGTTTGGCGAATGGATATTTAGAATTGTAATATCCTCCTGAAGGAGAGACACCTTAATATGTATGTAGCGACCTTCTTTATCTCTTCTGACGAATTTTAATTTGAAGTCTATTTTATCTGATATTAGGATTTTAACTCCAGCTTGTTTATGGAGGCCATTTGCTTGGTAGATTTTCTTCTAACCTTTCACGTTGAAAATGTGTTTGTTTTTATGTGCAAAATTTCTGAAGGCAGCAGAAAGAATGATCGTGCTTTTTAATCCAGCCAAACAGTATATGTTGCTTAATTAGAGAGTTAATCCTGTTAATGTTAAGAAATAGGACAGAGAAGTTTTTGGGAGTTCCTGTCATTTTGTCCACATTCATGGCGGCTGAGGCAACTGGGTTCTTCCTATGGTTCTTGGATTATCAGTTTGGGTGCATTTTCTTGTCCTCTATTGTGGTCTTGTTGGTTTTGTATGTGAAGGACATCTTTAAGAATCTTTTATAGGGCATGTTTGGTGGAGATGTATTGTTTCAATTTTTCTTTGCTATGGAAGATTTTTATTTGGCTTTCAGTTATGAAGGAGAGTTTAGCTGGGTACAGTATTCTTGGTTGATAGTTGTTTGTTTTTAGGGCATGGCATTCATCATTCCAGGCTCTTCTTGCTTTGATTGTCTCTGCTGAGAAATCTGAGCTGATTCTAATTGGTTTCCATTTATAGGTGATTAATCTTTTCTCCTTATCAGCTTCAGGATCATTTCCTTGGTATGAATTGATCCTGTGTGGATTATAATGTGACTGTGGGATGTCCTATTCTAGTCTGGTCTATTTGGAATTCTAAAAGCTTCTTGTATCTGAATAGGCTTAACCTTTTGCATGTTTGGGAAGTTCTCTGCTAGGATCCTGTTAAACAAATTTCCTAGGCCATTAACTTCTTTTTCTAGGTGCTCCTCTATACCCATTATCCTTAGATTAGGCCTTCTGATGGTGTCTTCCAAGTGTTGGATAGATCTCTCATATTTCCTGGATTTCTCTTGGATGGTTGTATGTTCTTTCTCTATAATGTCTAGGCTGTCTTCAGTCCCCGAGATTTGATCTTCTGCATGGTTTAACCTGCTGTAGAGACTTTCTACTCTGTTTTTTATTTCTTCTCCTTCTAGTTGCTCAGCTTTGATGGCTTCAAATTCTTTGTTGAAGCTCTGTTTTAGATCTTGAATGAACTTCTTTACTTCCTTAATTTGGTGTTCAGTGTTTATTCTCAGATTGGTTATGGTTTCCTTGGACTCCCATTCCTTCTGTTGGGTTCCATTCAGCATTCCCTTTGTGGTCTCCCTGACTTCCTTCAGCTCTTTGTTAACGGATTCCATGAATGCCTTTAGTGATATTTTTGTATTCTCATCCTGCTCTCCCAATTCCTGTATTACTCTTTGATTAGCTTACTCGAGTTCATGCCATTCTTGTAGTTCTCTTTGAGTGTTCATAAGCTGCTGTGGATTAAGTGTGTACACAATGGGGGATAGGGTCTAATAATTAACTACGGGTTTATCTGAGGATGTGCAGAACAATAATTAAGTCACATAAAGAAGAACGAAAGAGAAGAAAAGGTGAAAAGGATAAGAGCATAAGAAAAAAGATCAGAAGTTCAGTAGAGCTAAACAAAAAACAAATTTTTTTTTAAAAAAGAAAGAAAGAGAAATGCATACACACATGTACTCCTAAAATAAAAATTATAAGAGGAAAAAAAAGTTACTAGAGGACAATTTTTTTTTCAAAAAAGGTAAAAATTAAAAAAAGTTTTAGAAAAGAAAAAAAATTATAAAAGGAATAGAAAAAGGAATAAGAGAAAAAAAAGTTCTTCGATTTTTTTGGGAGGGTTGGGAAAAATTCTGTATCTCCCTTGTGTCTGTAACTAGTCTCTTGTCTGCTTGTGGTCCTGTGGCTTGGTTGGTTTCTTAAGTCAGTTTGTTTGAACACGCAGTAAAATGCTCTGCTTTACCAAGGATTTTGTGAACTTCCTCCCAGGTTAGTTCAATGGGAGGGAGATCTGCTTTGAGTATCACAAAAGAGGGAGATGGCTTTTCCCTCAAATTTGGAGAAGCTATGAGGAGGCTAGGATCTGGGTAGAGTTGAGGCCTTTCAGCAAACAGTAGCTTTTCCAGGGGGCTAGTTTTTGACAAACTCACATAACCCAGCCTGGAGCCGTTCTCAGGGTTTATGTTTACTGAATTTCAATTGATTGTCAAGGCTGCTAAAGGGAGGAGCAGCCTGTGGCTCTGATGACCCAGTGAAGAAAGCCACTCCTAGGGCTGGCTCCCAAGCGTGGTGACTTTTCCTGGGTGGAGCTGAGTCTGGCAGGTCAGATAAGGTTCTTGTGACCTGCTAAATTACTCTAGTTTTCTTCCAGGGCCTGAGTTGGAACTAGTAGCTCTGCTGAGCTTTGTCGGTATCCAAGATGGAGATTTCCAGTACTGGGGGGGGCGGCGATCGGCCTTCTCTCCTCTGCTCCCTTAGAAGGAGTGAGGACGTCAGGCTTCTACTCATGCCAAGTCTTGGTTCCTGGGTTGTCTCTGGTCTTCGAACTGCAGAGTGAAGATGTCTGTTCCTTGAAGATCGAATTTCAGGGATTGAAGTTAGCTTAGTTATTATAGAGAAAGAACATACAACCATCCAAGACAAATCCAAGAAATATGAGAGAGCTATTCAACACTTGGAAAACAACATCAGAAAGCCTTATCTGAGGTAATGGGTATAGAGACAGAAGTTAATGTTCTAGGAAATTTGTTTAACAAGATCCTAGAAGAGAACTTTCCAAACATGCAAAAAAAAAGGTCGATTCAGACACAAGAAGCTTTTAGAACACCAAATAGACGAGACCAGGATAGGACATGCCCCATCAGATTATAATCTACACACGATCAATTCAGACCAAAGAAAAATTCCTTAAAGCTGTCAAGGAGAAAAGCTCAATCACCGATAAAGGGAAACCAATTAGAATCACCTCAGATTCCTCAGCAGAAACAATTAATGCCAGAAGAGCCTAGAATGATGTATGCCATGCCTTAAAGTCAAACAACTATAAACCAAGAATACTGTACCCAGATAAACTCTCCTTCATAACCAACTAGATCACAATAAAGGCCAAGCAACTGCACCCAAACTGAGAATCCAAAAACCATAGAAAGAACCAAGTTGCCACAGCCCCCAAGAAGGTGGATAAAATGAAAGCAACTCCCAAATACCTCAGTCCTATCTCTCAACGTTAACGGACTTAACTCTCTAATTCAAGGACATAGACTGTCAACTTGGATTAAAAAGCAACATCTTTCTATCTGCTTCTTTCAGGAGTCACATCTTGACCGTAAAAACAAACACATTTTCAATGTGAAAGGTTGAAACAAAATCTACCAAGCAAATGGCCCCCATAACCAGGCGGGAGTTGCAATCCTAATACTGGATAAAATAGATTTTAAATTAAAATTAGTGAGAAAAGATAAAGAAGGTCGCCACATACTCATTAAAGGATCTCTCCTTCAGGAGGATATTACAATTCTAAATATCTATTCACCAAACAATGGAACACCCAAATTTATCCAAGAAACGCTACTTTCCCTCAAATCCCACATAGATCCAAAGACATAGGCCGAAATTTTCTTAATAGAGACCCAGAAGCACAACAAATATAAGAAGGTTTGAACAAATGGAATTGCATGAAATTGCATAGCTTCTGCATGGCAAAGGACACAGCTTGCAAGATCAATAGAGAGCCCACGGATTGGGAGAAGGTCTTCACTAGACATAAAACAGACAAGGGTCTCATATCTAAAATAGACCTGCAACTCAAAAAATTAAACCCCCCAACAAGAAACCTTCAAAGAAAAAACTGCCCAATAAATAAGTGAGCTAAAGACTAAAAGAGAAACTTCTCTGAAGAGGAAAGAAGGATGGCCAATAGACACATGAAGAAATGCTCAACCTCCCTAGCCATAAAATAAATGCAAATCAAAACAGCATTGAGATACCACCTTACCCCAGTTAGAGTGGCTAGAATAAAGAACTCTAATAACAACAGATGCTGGAGGGCATGTGGACAGAAAGGAACCTTACTTCATTGTTTTTGGGAGTGTAAACTTGTTCAACCACTTTGAAAAGTAGTATGGAGTTTCCTCAAAAGACTCCACATAGAGCTCTCCTATGACCCAGCAATCACATTTTGGGGCATTTAACCAAAAGTTCACAAACAAAACTATAAGAAAGTTACCAGCACAACTATGTTTTTTGCTGCCTTATTTACAATAGCTAAGATATGGAACCAACCCAGATGCCCCTCAGTAGATGAATGGATCAAGAAAATGTTGTATATATACACAATGAAATTCTATGCCTCCATCAGAAAGAATGACATTGCCCCTTTTGTTAGGAAATGGAAAGACTTGGAAAAGATTATATTAAGTAAAGTAAGCCAAGCCAAAGAAACATAGGTCCCATGGTTTCCCTTATTTGCAATATCTAGTATATATATGAGTCAAGCAGAAAAGGTCAGATAAGGTGAAGTTAGGAAAATGAACCCTAAGATATGTATTTAAATGTTGTTTTTCTTTCATGCATTTGTTTCTAAATCATTTATAAGATTATTTCTTTGTTGCTTTGTATGTCCCTCCTCCACAGTATAACTCCTGCTTTCACTGTATTTGATGTCGGTATAATTTGTGGAGGGGAAGGGGAAAAAAAAGTTGTTTAAATAAGGATACAAGTGAACCCGTTGCACCAATGAGAAGTATAAGTTGTCAGGTCGAAAATGAACTTTACAATTTTGGTGGGGGGGAGGATTGGGTGGGGGGACAGGGGGAGGCTGGGAAGGGATGGGAAAGGTAAACAAAGGAGGAGGCTACAATGCTTGATAAGAAATGTACTCACTATCTTGCCCATGTAATTGTAACCCCTCCGTACTGTATTTTCACAATAATAAAAAGAAAATTTCAGGACATGCTTTTATGATTTGTCATTGAATAACTGAAACAGAGTATATAATTCTATGTATTTGTAAGTCTTTGTCCATCTCTCTTGAGCCTTTGCCCTATTTCTATGTGTTTGCAGCTTGGAAGGAAATAATGTTAAATTCAGTATAGTCAGAGACTGTAGTTCAGAAGGCTCTTTTTAGACCCTTTTGGAGGGAATGCCAAGTTTCCATCTGATGTTCTACAGATGGCCATCTTTGTACCGGGCCTGAGCAGACTGTTATAAGATAAGAGGCTGATTTATACTGATTTCCTCTGCGGTAATGGAGTGTGATCCCACTGCATATGTGTCTCTTTGCTACACTAATGCCATAGGGGTAAGAGAGACTAAAACTCAGAACCCTTCTTTCCACATCCCTAGGATTACAGGCCTGAGTCTCATGGACTCAACTCATAGGTGCTTTTTTATACATAGTGTAGTCAGTTTCATAATATTCACTCAATATACAGATATATACAAATATATGTATACGTTTATTCTTCTATTTATAATTAGTGTTAGGTCTAAAAACACACAAATATATATTCATATAATTATAATCAGATTATATCACTACTTTCCCCTATAGCATTTTACACTAATGTTTTGTGTAATAAATACTCAAGACTAAAAATATAAATGCCTTTGTCGTTTGAAAAATCATATTCAATCTCTTATATTATATATTATACCATATATAACCTAAAGAATATAACATGTATTTACATATAACTGATTTAATTGTGTTATTTTTCTTCCTGATTTTGCATTTGTTCATCTATGTAAGCCTTCTTTCTTCTATTGATGATGGCTTTTACTTTCCAGTATACATATTTCCTATACATTTTGTCAAATATTTTTAGCCCTAAGTAGATTTTTTATATTATTGGAGCCAAATTTTTCTTCCATATTTAGCCAAAGCACAATAAATATGCATACAGATTTGAACTCACTGTTGGAAGAGTGTCACACATACCAATATAAGAATTGTAGCATATGTCCCAATTGAAAGAATAGCTTTCTAGGATATCTTATCTGCTGCCCTAGACCTTTTCTAGCCACCTTATCACCCCATGCAGGCATGGCCTGGCTTCTTTTCAGTTCCCTGTACATTTAACAGTTCGCTTTATATGCAGTAGGATCTCTAGTACAGCACCTTGTCACTCTGTGTTTTCCCCCAACAGAACACATATGCATGATGCTCCAGATTGTAGGCTTAAAAAGAAACATATTTAGGATTCATGAATCTAGAATAAATAAAAAACATTGACATTTTAATAAAGTTAGAAAAATAAATAGAATGAACATTTTACAAAAATCAGAACAAAAAAGAAAAATATTTTCCCAGGAAGGGGGAAACGAATCTCTAAATCTAGATTGGCCTCTAGGTTGCCCACAGGCAGAAATTCTGCCTCAGAGTCCTCAAAGGGATTTACTTTCTCATTACAGACAGGATTTTCTTCCTGAGTCCAGGGAGGAACAGATTTTAATTTCTCAATTGGAAATTAGATCTCCTACAGGAGTACAGAAGGGTCTGAGTATTCTGTGAGGAAAGATTCCCTTTCCTCAACTGACTCTGGATTTTAAACCTCACGTATTGGTTTTCCTGAACATAGACTGGGGTCATTTTCCATTAGCACACGTTTACCCTGCACACCAAGACGTGTCTTCTTGACTGGTTTGGAGATGATCTAGGTAGATTTTGAGTATGAATGGAAGATATTCTGGATCTTCTTCCTTGGTGGTATATGGAGGTGAGCCTGCATCATATGTGGGGTTTAGAACCAGTGGGATGCTCACAGGACTCAAAACCTGCTTTGGCCTTTCTACAAATTCAAAAAAATCCCTCTATATTCAAATGTTTTCTGGAGATCAGTGATGGCTTCCAATCTCTATCAGTCACCTTAGGTGACATCGTTGATGGGTTCTTTATCTGGAGTTCTGCAGAAGATGCTTTACTGTGAGGCAAACCTGAGTATGGAAATAGGTACAGGAGTCTTAGAACTCTAGAAGTTAAGGTGTGACTAAACTTTCTTGAGGATCTAATGGTGGAAGCTGTAGAACTTTAGTTTGGAATGAACACTGATGAGAAGGTAGGATGTTTCTAATGAGTGGCTACTTCCAAGTTCTTTCAAAAGGAGAACAGATATTACCCGGCAAACACGATCCATAACAGGACATTTTGCCAAGCTGGGGCATACTAAGGGCTCTTGACCAATCAGGCCCATCCCTAGGGACCCAGATTCCATCCCTACTCACCAGCTCTGAGGCATCTAAACAAGGATTTCTTCCCCATTTTCTTGGTCTCATGGGTCATGCATTCCTCCAGCTGGTCTAGAAGAATATGGAAGCAGAAGAGCAAGTCTGAAGAGGGTATCTTGAGCTTGACATACTGTGTAAGTTCTTTCAGGGTGTCATAGTTTTTGTGCTCATACAAATCATCAGGGTAGAAGCCCATCCACATAGGGTAGATGGAACAAACCATGCTGTGGGCAGATAGGTGACAAGGAAAATGTGAGCTTGCCCTCCCTATCTTGAGCCTTATACTATAGCGTTTTTCTGGCGGGAGGTGCATGTTCAGAAGTGGGAAGAGACTCCTGTAAGCAGGATGCTCCTCACAACCCACTTCTAGGAATTTCTCAAATGCAATCCTCTAAAGTTCCACATGTGATAGGAGGAGAATGTTGTTTCCCCACTGGATCTGACTTGTTATACACAGCCCTCCTTGTCATCCATGAGAGTCCAAAACTACAACCACATCCACAACTGTGTAATCTGCTATCCACTAATGTGCCAAGACTCAACCCCGTGGTGAACATCAAAAGTGGTGTGCAAAGAAGGAAGTTGACTTTGCTTCAGAAACCTCAAAGATACCCAGTTGCAAGGACAGAAGTTCTCTTTTTTTTGCCAACATCCACTTCTTCAGGAATATCTTTCTTGTTCCTGAACCACAGGCCATGTGAGCTGGCTTGAGTTGACTGTCAGTTACAGTTGCCTGGCTCTCAGAGTTCCATATTCTATTTTATTTTGAGGGAAGTAGTGTCATCTCTCAGACACAATGATCTAAACTGATTGCTCACATAAGACCATCCCAAAGACAAACTGAAGGCTGAAATATCCCCTCCCACATCACTCTAAATACATGTGGACAATGTCAAATCCCAACATCCTCAACTAGGTCTAGGAACCAGCATGGTCTCAGCCTCAAGGAACACTTCCTAGTTCAGATCCATGCCTTATTTGTCATTATTCCTCTCATCCTGCCCAAATCATTTTGCTCTCAGGGCCCTTTCAGCCTGCAATGTGCTTCTTGCATCCATTTTTGACATCTACTTCTTGCATCCATTTTTGACATCTACTTCCTAGGACATTGTTAGGTGTTTGTTTCCTAATCTTCTGTTTGCTCTTAAAGCCCCTGTGTGAAGTCATGTGGAAAAAAAGCAAGTACATGTACATCTCATTGTTGCAATGGGTCCACCTGTATCCCTAGTTAAACGATTTTTTTTGCCCTTCCTATCCACAAATTATACCCACATCAAATACAGTGAAAGCAGGGTTAAACAGTGCGGGAGGGACATACAAAGCAACATAGAAATTATGATATAAATATGTTAGAAACAATTGAATGAAAGAAAAAAAAACATCAACTTATCTCACCTTTTCTGCTTGACTCAGACATATACTAGTCATTGCAAATAAGGAAAACCATGGGACCTAAGTTTCTTTTGGCCTGGCTTACTTCACTTAATATATTTTTTTCCAAGTCTTTCCATTTCCTAACAAATTGGGCAATGTCATTCTTTCTGAGGGAGGTATAGAATTCCATAGTATATATATACCCGAACTTTACAACTTTGTTGTGTGTGGGGGGGAGAGGATCTAGTGGGGAGAGGTGGGGGGAGTATGGGTACGTATGGGAAGGGGAATCAAAGAGAGGTAACAATGCTTGATAAGAACTGTACTACTTATCTTGCCCATGTAATTGTAATTCCTCTGTATGATATTCTCACAATAAAAAGAAGAAAGAAAGAAAGAAAGAAAGAAAGAAAGAAAGAAAGAAAGAAAGAAAGAAAGAAAGAAAGAAAGAAAGAAAGAAAGAAAGAAAGAAAGAAAGAAAGAAGGAAAGAAAGAAAGAAAGAACGAAAGAAAAGAAGGAAGGAAGGAAGGAATGAATGAAGGAAGGAAGGAAGGAAGGAAGGAAGGAAGGAAGGAAGGAAGGAAGGTGGGAAATTCATACAAGTATTGAAAAACAAAACTTACACATATGTCACAGCTAACATAATTTTATACCAACTGTACTCATAAGTTCCAATTTTAAGACATACTCATACCATTTTCTACATCCTTAAACTTTCTGAAGTTTGTCTTCTTTACAAACATTTTAAGACAATCCTTACTTTTTAAAACCTTTCTTATCCAGAGGATATCAATTTTTCCCCAATTCCTTTCCTCAGGCTTTCTTAACTACCCTCCTCGTCCTCAGAATTCCTTGAGCTTCTTTGTGGCTAGAGTTTAAAACTGCCCATTTTTCCTTTGACTTGTTTAACCAAGTTATCTCAGAAAGCTTCAAGGCACCAGTGGGATGAAAATCTTGCTAATTTTAAGGCTAAGATTAGGTCTGGGTCTCATTCCTCTTACTACCTCCATTGATTTCAAAAAAAATCTCTCCTTTATTTTTAAAACACACCCAGGAGGAAGCAGGTTATTATCATACCAGAACCAAACTAGAATGTGACCCTGAAGTGCCTAAGGCAAGCCAGTGATATCCTTGCTCACAATATCTACTATGAATTAGAGAGTATTACTGGATATCACCAAAAGAATGTCCCACAAGATCTTAGTTTTAGCAGCTTTTAACCAGGAAGCAGTCTCAAGTGATGGAATCAGGCAGGAGTTCAGAAGAATTTTACCACAGGGGAGGTGGTCCGGGTGATGATGTAGATTTCCTCCAGGTAACTGTCAGGCTGTCATTGAACTTTATCCACTAGGGTGTGCAGCAGCAGCAGCAGCAGCAGCAGCAACATGGTCTCTTAGTGGCTCCAAGAGACTGTCACACCTGATGATGGGCTGCAAATTCCTACACAGACTGGTTAAGGATTTATTGCATAGGCTTGGCAGGCTGTGGCCCCACTAGTTTTTAAGACTATTTAGACAATAGCCCAGGAAAATTTACCAAGATGACAAATTTTTAAACTATATTTATTTAATAAGGCTAGGATTTTCTAGGCAGATATAGAGAGCTCAGGCTTGTACTATTATTTCCCATGCTTTTTCCTTCTATTTTGCCACATTTTTAAAAAAGTGACTCTGTTCCCTTGTTCTTCAAAGGGGAAGATGGGAGAAGATACATATTCTGTCACTTCTTCAAGCTGACTCAGGGGTGTTGATCCTACCTAGCCAGGAACCTATAACTTTAGCCCATTTTACAAAGTGGTTACCAGGTTTAAATGTCATTAAGCACAATATTTTAACTTTTGACAAATACACAGACTCTTTGTTCTGACCACAGCAGAACTTATTTAGCCTTCTGGTTTGCAAAAGGATCTTTCTGGATGGCTTAGAAATGTTATCTCTAGTAATCCTAACAATGCCTCAGTTACCTATGCAGGCCTGCAGACAGATATCAATAGAAACACACTCTCAGGTTTACAAACATTGTTCCTGAGCAGTTGAATTTCATGTAGCTGGTGTCAGCTCAAAATTTACTGCCAATTGGAGCTTTTGGCACATACATGGGTTGGGATCTAAACTATCCTCCAAATTTTATAACCTTAACTTTTTAGTACTATCACAGATTACTGACAAGTTCCTGTCACTTACAACGTAGATAGTCATAGACATTAGGCAAGCTTACAACCTATCTTCCTATGACCTCCTGGCTCTGACCAATAATTTTTGTTTTTTTATTTTTTAATTTTATTTATTTATTTATTTTTATTGTGAAAATACTGTACAGAGAGGTTACAATTACATGGGCAATATAATGAGTACATTTCTTATCAAGCATTGTAGCTTCCTCCTTTATTTACCCTTCACATCCCTTCCCAGCCTCCCCCGACCCCCTCACAAAATCCTCCCCTCCTACCAAAGTTGTACAGTTAGTTTTTGACAAGACAACTTATACTGCTCATTGTTGCAAGATCTCCACCTGTATCCTTATTTAAACAACTTGTTTTTCCACTTCCCCTCCACAAATTATACCGCCATCAAATACAGTGAAAGCACGGATTATATTGTGGGGGAGGGACATACAAAGCAACAAAGAAATAATATTATAAATGCGTTAGAAACAAATGCATGAAAGAAAAAAAAAACATTTAAACACATATCTTAGGGTTTTTTCCCTTCCATTTCCTCACAAATGGGGCAATGTCATTCTTTCTGATGGAAGCATAGAATTCCATTGTGTATATATACCACGTTTTCTTGATCCATTCATCTACTGAGGGGCGTCTGGGTTGGTTCTATATCTTAGCTATAGTAAATAATGCTGCAATAAACATAGATGTGTTGGTAGCTTTACTGTGGTCTTCTTTGTAAACATTTGGGAAAATGTCCAAAAGTGGGATTGCTCGGTCATAGGGGAGCTCTATGTAGAGTCTTTTGATGAACCTCCATAATACTTTCCAAAGTAGTTGAACAAGTTTACACTCCCAGCAACAATGCAGTAAGATTCCCTTCTGTCCACATGCTCTCCAGCATCTGCTGTTATTAGACTTCTTGATTTTTGCCATTTTAACTGGGGTGAGGTTGTTTTGATTTGCATTTCTTTTATAGCTAGGGATGTTGAGCATTTCTTCATATGTCTATTGGCCATCCTTCTTTCTTCTTCAGAGAAGTTTCTCTTTAAGTAATTTGCCCACTTATTTATTGGGCAGTTGTTTCTTTGAGGATTTGTTTTTGGGGGATTTAATTTTTCGAGTTCCAAGTATATTTTAGATATGGGACCCTTGTCGGTTGTATGGCTAGTGAAGATCTTCTCCCAATCCGTAGGCTTGCTATCGATCTTGCTAGCTATGTACTTTGCTATGCAGAAGCTCTGCAACTTCATGCAATCCCATTTGTCCAACGTTTCTTTGATTTGTTGTGTTTCCGGGTCTCTATTCAGAAAATTTCGGCCTGCACCAAGGAGACTTGGGTTTCTACTATTCCATCCTGTAATATTTTCAGAGTGTCTGCTTTGACTCCAAGGTCTTTGATCCATTTGGAGTTGATTCTGGTGCAGGGTGATATATAAGGATCTAGCTTTAGCTTTCTACAAGTAGTTAACCATTTTGACAGCACCATTTACTGAAGAGGCTGTCTTCCTTCCATTCTATTTTTTTAGCTCCCTTATCGAAGCTTAGATGGCTATAGGTCTGTAGGTTCATTTCTGGGTTTTCAATTCTATTCCATTGGTCCTTAAGTCTGTTCTTCTGCCAGTACCAAGCTGTTTTGATTACTATGGATTTATAGAAGAGTTTGAAATTTGGTGTTGATATTCCTCCAGCAGTGTGCTTTGCATTGAGGACCATTTTTGCTATTCGGAGTCTTTTATTGTTTCATATAAATTTTTGGATTGCGTATTCTATTTTGTTGAAGAATGACGTTGTAATTTTGATAGGTATCGCAGTGAATTTGTAGATAGCCTTGGCAAGTATTGCAATTTTCACGATGCTAATCTTTCTAATCCAGGAGTATGGGAGGTTGTGCCATTTTCTAAGTTCTGTTTTGATTTCCTTTTTCGAGTTTTTAAAGTTTTCATCATAGATGTCCTTAACTTCTTTGATTATGTTAATTACTAGGAATTTTATTTTTTGTGGTGCTAATCCAAATGGATTTGCTTTCCTAATTTCAGCCACACTTTTCTCATTGTTGGAATATAGAAAAACCATTGATTTTGGGGGTTAAGTTTATACCCTGCTACTTTGTCAAAGTTTTGAATCAGCATTGGTAATTTGGCAGTGGAATCTATGGGATTCTTTAAATACAGGATCATGTCATCTGCAAAAAGGGAGAGTCTTATTTCTTTTTTCCCTATTTGGATCCCCTTTATGTTTGCATCTTGTCTTATTGCTGTACCTGGGCATTCTAATACTAGATTGAAGGGAAGTGGAGAGAGTAGACATCCTTGTCTTGTTCCTGAGTTAAGAGGAAATGGCTTTAGTTTTTCAACATTGAGTATAATGCTGGCTGTGGGTTTGTCATATACAGCCTTTATTGTATTGAGGAATGTTCCATGGATTCCTAATTTTTCCAAAACTTTCATCATAAAGGGGTATTGGATCTTGTTGAATGCCTTTTCTGCATCTATTGAGATAAGCATTTGGTTCTTATCCTTGCTTCTGTTGATGTGATGAATAATATGAATTGATTTGCGTATATTGAACTAGCTTTGTATCCCTGGAATGAATCCTGTTTGATCATGGTGTATAATTTTTTGGATAAATTGTTGAAGTTGATTGGCCAAAATTTTGTTGAGAAGTTTTGCATCAATGTTCATCAAAGAAATGGGTCCATAGTTCTCTTTCTTTGATGAGTCCCTGCCTGGTTTTGGGATGAGGGTTATGATGGCTTCATAGAATGACTTCATTAGTGAACTTTCTCTTTCAATTTCATTGAAGAGTTGGAGGAGTATTGGTGTGAGCTCTGCTTTGAAGGCCTTGTAGAATTCCGTGGTAAAACCATCTGGTCCTGGACTTTTCTTAGATAGGAGGTCTCTTATTGCTGTTTCTATTTCAATGCTTGGTATGCGCCTGTTAAGATGGTTTAACTCATCTTGGTTTAGTTTTGGCATGTCAATGTTTGCTAGGAAAAGGTCCATTTCTGCCAAGTTCTCAAACTTATTAGCATAAAGTTTTGAGAAGTATTCCCTTATAATGTTCTGAATCTTGGTTGTTTCTGTGGTGATGTTTCCATTCTCCTCTCTGAGTTTATTTATTTGGGTGTGTTCTCTTCTTTTTCTGATAAGATTTGCTAAGGGTTTGTCAATTTTGTTATTTTTTTCGAAGAACCAACTCTTTATTTTGTTGATTTTTTCTATATTTTTTGGATTCTAATTCATTTAATTCAGATTTAATTTTAATTATTTCTTTCCATCATACTGGATTAGGGTTTATCTTGCTGCTCTTTTTCAAGGAGGCTCAGATGTCTCATTAAATTTTTGGTTTCAGATCTCTCCAATTTGTTTATGTAGAAACTCAGAGCTATAAATTTGCCTCTTAGTACTGCCTTTGCTGTATCCCAGAGGAGCTGGTAATTTGTGTGCTCATTTTTGTTGAATTGCATGAACATTTGAATTTCCTTTCTAATCTCTTCCATGACCCACCCGTGATTCAGCAGAGTGTTGTTCAGCCCCCATATGTTACCAGACTTTCTTTGATGTCTTTTGGTGTTGAGTTCTAATTTTTCTCCCATGTGTTCACAGAGAATGCAAGGTATAACTTCAATGTTTCTGAATTTGGGCAAGTTTGCTTTGTGGCCTAAAATGTGGTCTATTTTAGAAAATGTTCCATGTGCTGCTGAGAAAAACATGTATTCTGGTGCTGCTGGGTGAATAATCGGTAGGTGTCTGTTAAATTTAGTTGATCTATGCAGCTGTTTAGATCTGCAGTTTCTCTGTTGAGTTTTTGCCAAGTTGATCTATCTAGTTGGGAGAGTGGTGTGTTAAAATCCCCAACAATTAATGTCTTTGTATCAATGTGGGATTTGAGGGAAAGTAGTGTTTCTTGCATAAATTTGGGTGCTCCATTGTTTGGGGAATAGATATTAAGAATTGTAATATTCTCCTGAAGGAGCGATCCCTTAATTAATATGTAGCGACCTTCTTTATCTCTTCTCATGAATTTTAAGTTGAAGTCTATTTTATCTGATATTAGGATTGCATCTCCCGCCTGTTTATGGGGGCCGTTTGCTTGGTAGATTTTGTTCCAGCCTTTAACATTGAAAATGTGTTTGTTTTTACGGGCAAGATGTGACTCCTGAAGGCAGCAGATAGAAGGATCTTGCTTTTTAATCCAACTAGAGAGTCTATGTCACTTAATTGGAGAGTTAAGTCCGTTAATGTTGAGAAATAGGACTGAGAGGTATTTGGGAGTTCCTGCCATATTATCCACCTTCTTGGGTGCTGTGAAAACTGGGTTCTTCCTATGATTCTTGGATTCTCAGTTTGTGTTCAGTTTCTTTGCCTTTAATGTGGTCTTGTTGGTTTTCTATGTGTAGGACATCTTTAAGAATCTTTTGTAATGCTGATTTTCTGGAGATGTATTGTTTCAATTTTTCTTTGCTATGTAAGATTTTTATTTGGCCTTCAGCATTTTTTAAAAGGCCAAGCACAAATGACTCTAGATCTGACATTATTTCTGCCATCCAAGAAGTGATTTACGGTCTCTGGATGCTCCTCCATTTCTTTCGTCCCAGGAGTTTCTTCTCCACACTGGGAAAAATGCCTCATCGGCATTTCCCTTAGTTGGTTGCTGGACTTGAACTCAGGGTCTGAGTTTTGTTCCTTAGCTCTACAGCTCAAGGCTAGCACTCTACTAGTTTGAATCCTACAGCAACTCTGCTTGCTCTTTCAGCCTTCTGCTGGCTGAGTAAAGGTGAGAGTCTCACATGGACCTTTTTCTACTCGGGCTGGCTTTGCACGTTTGCAGATCAATTAGTCTCATAAAAGGCCACTTTACTACAATTAAAAGCAACAAGGTGGTCCACATAGATAGAAGTAGCTTTTAAGCATGTTCTTACCTGAAACTTATTAAGAGCCAAAGTTACATGTGACAAACTTACAAGAATCCTCACTCCTTTCTGTGGGGCTTCTTGGAAATGTTACAAAAAAAAAAAAAAACCTATGAGAGCAAACTGAAATAAGAATTAAGCAATTATTTTGGAAATCCTAATTTTTACTTTTTGCACTTTGAGGCAAATTTTTAGAACAATTTTACTTTTAAACTTTATATATAGAAATCCATTCCTAATTTGAAAGCCTCCTATTTATCTCTGTTTTAATATTCTATACTTCAGTTTTTGGTTGCATTATGAAAAAATCCCTTGACCTCTCGAAGCTAGGTTTCATTCATTCCCTCTTGGATACACATTAAAACTTTTAAACTCAAATAACAATCTTTTCTTAATGCAAAAATTATAATCACCATTACTGTATCAAGAAGCTAGACTTTACACCTTTATGCCTAAAAAATACATATCCAATGGCAGAATATCATTAAGAGCAAATCACATTATACAAATAAACTTTTTTACCCTCTTGTTAAGGCCTTCTTAATTTTAATTTTAACATGTCCAAGGGGCAGTTTTAGCAATGCTAATCAGATCTTCACATCAGTCATTTTTACCACCAGTTTCAAGTGTCTATCTGCAGGGAAAAGTGATAGAATAAAGATGGACACTTGGCCCTTCCTTTGGAATGGGCATGCAATGAGTCCGACTCTTTAGTGTTAGATGAACTGCGTTTGTGCCAGCTTGCCCTCTTTCACCGTGCATGGACTCCTCCCAGGGCCTCTTCCACCATGCATGACCAGCTGAACTGCACTTCTGCCTGTTCACCCTTCATTCCTAAAGATAGGTCTTCTGTTGGCTTGTAAGTGTCTCCTTTTTGTTAAGCCAAATATCTTGATTACAGTGTAAACAGTCTTATACATTCTAAAATACCAGATTTTCTAATTTTCAAGCTAAAGAATCCTTAACAAGCCATTTAAAACAATGTGTAAATTCTTAAAAAAAATTTTTGGTAATGTTCAAACCTCATAACCTTTGAATTTTAAACTTAAACCCACCCAATTGTTAGAGCATGCTGATACTTTCTATCATGAACATGTTCACAAACACATACAAAATACACTCACGCAGATCTTTGAGCATGCAAAAATAAGGATCAGTTGTATGTACATTTTCTGAAGTTTTCAAACAAAAATTTAAGACAATATTTCTTTCAAACTAAGCAACTTTGTGGAGCTTCATTTTCCCAGTTCTTGCTTGTTTAGTAAGGCATTTCACCAATTGGTCTTTTGAATCCCTTCTGTTAGAGGATGGCTGGGGGTGGTGTTGCGGGGGTCACCTGAATCTGAACTGGCCTGATTTTTATCCAATTTTAGATAAGAGCACTTTACATTTTCGGGACTAGCAGAAAAGTCAAAACCATCCACACAGCCTTCTCTGTGACTGAGCCCAGCTGGAGGTTGGAACTTTTATTTCCCCAGAGATGTTCAAATAAATTACAAAAACACAAAAACCAAAAACCCACACTTAAAAATAATACTAATTCTGAAACAGAACTAGACAAGACAACAACAAAAGGCTGAGTTTGTCTCTACCAGAACTCTGTGCCATTCTCACTCAGCAAGCTGAATTCAAAGTTTGCTTAGTGAGCCTGCCACTCTCACCGAGAATTTCCCTATCTCAGGAAATGTAGAACAGAGAAAAATCAGGTCTCAGTGAATGGGGTGACATCTCACCAACATTTGTTGACCCAGGGGCCTTCCAAGGTGGAAGGGAAGTCCCTGTCACTTTGGAGCAAAGGAAATAAGTCCCTAGAGGCTATCCCCTCAGACTGGCAGATTCTCCCCCATACTCAGACCTCCCTGGGCAAGGCTTAAGGTTAAGATAAACCTCAAATGACAAACAGAATACTCAACACTAACACGCACTTTACAAAGGCATGCTGAAGCATAGTAAATTGCCAACCAGAAAGTGCCAGGCTACGGATGGAGAGTTTCCCAAAAAACGGAAAACCTCCCAGTGCAGAAAGAAAACTTCGCAAAACATGTCTGCATGAAAGTGTGAGACTACGATGGAACATTTCCCCCACAAAAAAGTCCGTACTAAACAGCAATCTTCCTAGAGGGGTCTGGGGACGTCACCTCACAGACCACGTTGGCAATCTTATATCGCATCTGCCAAGACTCCTTGCCAACCAGAATACAGACCCCGTGGGAAACCAGAATTACAGATACAGAACCTGCAGGCAACCAAATATACAGAACAGCAATGCCTTGACATAACAGCTGGATTTTTGGGGACTCTGTGGTAGGGCATCTGCAAGGTCTCATAAGGGGAATTGCAGGTGAGCCCCCAGAAATGTTGTATGGACTTGGAACCTCGGAAAGACCACCAGGGACCACGACCAATGCGAACAGCAAAAGAGTCCTTTATTTGCAAGCTCAAGTTTGTTCCTCCGTGCACTCGGTAACCAGTAACAGTAAGAGACACCAAGCACAAAATCAGCACAGCTTTTATAGTATTGAAAAAAGAAGTTTAGGGAATTTCTACATAAGCAGTTACATGATTGGTTTGAGGCCACCCTAACTACACTGCCCTTTTTATTAACTATTGGTATGTTCTGTTCCTGGAACACTTGTGCAACTGGTCTGCTTTCTTAAGAGTGGGCAGGGTTGGTGGCAACCTGTGTTTTTTTCTCTCTCTTGGGGTTAATCTGAGGGCAACCTACACAAGATGGTGGGGTTAATCTCAAATTGGAGTTACTTTGGCTCTTCAGCCTGAATAAACCATAGCATACCACATACAAAGCTTTGGTAAAACACAAGTCTGGCTTACATTGTTGGACCAATAGGAGTGTATGTCTACTGCTGTTGCAGGTGTGTCATAAGGTGTGTGGAGTTTTTCATCCTGATGATTTACAATGATGAAATTGACTAACTACACAATTACCTGGGCAGATGCCTGCTGAGACCTATATTAAGTCACAGCTTAACAAAGAACAATATTTACAATGAAATATATTGAACAACCAGACATTGTGACCAAAATTATTTTTACCTGATTCAGTGTATTTTTTACACTCTATATCACATGTACAACTTCCTCATTCCCTTCTGTCTCATTATGTTGTCTTTCTTTGTTTTGTTTTTGTTTTCAGAACCATGTTATAACAGGGCAAGTGGTAGAGTGCTAGCCTTGAGCTGAAGAGCTGAAGGACAGCGTCCAGGCCCAGAGTTCAGGCCCCACAACCGGACCCTCCCCCCCCCCAAAAAAAAAAAAAACCAGGGCATTTCTTATATTTTTGTATTCTAGTCTTCAGAAAGTCTGCAGTTAAATAGGCTTAAGTTACTTTTGTTAGAAATTTAAACAGAATTGGGTGGGGTCTTCATCATAATTTTGTTATGATCTCAATACATTTTTATTTCTAGCATTTTACTTGTATAATCTCACTTCAATCTTTTCCAAAGGTCATTTAAGTGGAAGGAGGAAATTCAAAGTGGATTCTGGTAGAGAATTTCTGCTACTAAAAACGCTGGTACACAGTAATTTAAGCAACTCCAAAATTATTCATTAGAGAGATTAGTTGAAAGTCATCTTTTTACACACTGATACTCTTTCCTCAATGAAGCCAGAGGATTTAAAATAACTAATATTTTTGAGGTTAATGGGCACAAATGTGCACGAATTTTCTAGAAATAAAATGGTCACTAATGAAACCTTACTGATACTTCAAAGAATGCTTTCCAATAAGAGGAATCATCTTCCCAAATTTCACACAATGTATATCTGCCTGATTACAGAACCCCAAACTTGACTAAGACATCTAATAGCTATCTAATTTTTGTTGCCTTTTTACAATACTGCTTTCTTCTCTTATTGATTAGTATGTACTCTATGTCCAGTATTCAATCACATTTGTAATAAAAGTTACTAGATGGGATTTTCATGGATGAGATGATGTTTGGTTTCTGGTGGAGCATTGTCTGGTTCAAAGGAGGAGTTGGTATTGGCACAGCCTCTATGGTGGAGCGGGGCAGAGCTTTGAGGGTGAAGACCAGACTGTGTAGGGCTTTGAGATAGCAGGGAGGGGACAGAAAGGACTACACTTGTTAGGGATGTGATCTCTTGTGGAGTAGGCAGGATTTTTGATTGAGGCTGGCAGGTGGACAAGTTTTCATTGGAAGAAGGTGGGGTCACTGGGGAAGAGGCTGTTTGGGGCAGAACAAGGCTACAAAAGAGGAGGTTACTTGGAGGAGGGGTGCTGGTAGAGCACTGTGAGTCCTTGTGGGGTATGTAGGGCGAGGATTCCATAAGGCAGAGCAGGGAATGGAGGCAAGAGGCTGACAGAAGGTGGGGATTCTGGTGCAGAAATGAGGAACTATGAGGGAGAGGCTTTTCAGGATTTGAGAGGACAGGATGGAACTAGGAAGAGATAGGCTTGTAAAAGGCAGGGTTTTGGTGGACAATGGCAGGCCTTTGGGAAGTGTGTTAGGGTGGAGGTGGGGTTTCCTGCAGAGCAGGATATAGTTACAATGTATGTAGGATTTTTCTAGGACCAGGGCTTTGTGAGAGCAGTGACAGGATACAGTGCTCTACTAGTTAGGATGTGGTTTCTGGAGTAGCCAGTCACAACTTCAAAAAGAGAAGTAAGGTTGGGCCGGGATCTCAGTCTTGCAAAGCAGGACATTGACTTTGGACAGGGTTTCCAGTAGGGCAAAGCAACCTTCAAGAAGGACTATGGAGGGACAGGGATTTACAGTTGAGCCTGATGAGGCTTCCAGAGGGAGGCCAACTGGTGCAGTGGTTTCCAGTGAAGCAGTGTGTATGTCGAGAGATGGGATCGTGTGGTGGAGGTTTTCTAGTGGGGTGTTTCTGGACCAGGGCAGTGCTTGGAGTTATGGGGCTAGTTGAAATAGAGGCTTTGAGAAGGAGTAGAAGGGCTATAATGGTGTAGGATAATTGTGGGCAGGGTATCTGGTGGAGTAGGGTGTGGATCTTAGGGAAGAACCAATAGGGGGTGGGTTTATCTGGCGAGCACAGCAGAGAATTTAGAGAGTAGATGTGGGAGGTGGAGAGGCTTGTGGTGGAGCAGGGCTGGCTTTCCAGGCAGGAGATGGGCTGTGTGAGAATCTTCTGGCCGAGGAAGGTGGGGCTTCAAGGGCAGTTATAGGGAGGTGAAGGGTTTTTGGTATAGCATGATGGGCTTTGTGGGAAGAGGTAGGTTCAGGGCTGTGTTTGAGAGATTAGGCCACTTAGCAATAGGCTAGTTATGGGCCGAGTTTCTAATAAAACCAGAAGGGGCTCAAGGGAGAAGGCTGGTTGGGGGTGGGTATGAAAGGGAAGGGAGAGCTTGGAGAAACAAGGATATGGGAGCAATGGGACTATGAGTTAATGGAGTAGTTAGGGGCGGGTATCTGGTGGATTCGAGGGAGGAGCCTGACGTAGGCACTGTTCTTGTTGCAGCAAGGCATGACAGAGAAGGAGATAATGATATGGCCTGGTTTCTGTTGGTTCAGGACAGGGATTACAGGAAGGGGTGGAGTGGAAGAGAAGTTTCCCTATTGCAAAGGAGGGCTTTCAGGAAGGAGTCTGTTTGCAGTCAAGACTTTGAAAGTTTATAGCAGAGCTACCAGGGGGTAGGCTAGTTAAGATTGGACATTTTAAAGAGGAGAATGACTGGAAGTGGGTTTCCAGTGGATCCAGTCAAGCTTTATGGGAAGGGGAAATAGTAAGGGGTAAGACTTAGTGAAGAGTGGGGCTACAAAATGGGCAAGGGAACTAAAGAAAGACTTCTCAGAAGAAGAGATAAAAATGGCAAAGAAACACATGAGGAAATGTTCACCATCCCTGGTTGTGAGGGAAATGCAAGTAAAGACAGCCCTAATATACCATTTTACCCTAGTGAGAATGGCCCTCATCCTCAAGTCAACTAGTGACAAATGCTGTGGGAGGGGGATGTGGAGAAAGAGGAACCCTATTGCACTGCTGGTGGGAATGTACACTTATACATCCACTTTGGAAAGCACTCTGGAGGGTCCTCAGAAAGCTAAATATTGACCTCCTTTATGACCCAGTCATACTACTTCTAGGCATCTATCCTGAAAAACAGGAACCAGTATAAAAGGGCACACGCACCTCCATGTTTATTGTAGCACTGTTCACAATAACCAGGATATGGAAACAACCCAGATGTCCCACCACAGATGAATGGATCCAAAAACTGTTGTATCTATACACAATGGAATATTATGCATCCATTAGAAACGACAAAATAATGGCATTTGCAGGGAAATGAATGGAACTAGAAGAAATCATGATGAGCGAGGTAAGTGAAGTGCAGAGACAAACAGCACATGGTCTCCCTGATAAATGGATGTTAAATCCAAAATGTTAGGTGATTCGACAAAATAAACAGGACTTAAGAAACAAAGGACTTCCATTCACCTGGTCGAATCACTACTAAATAACCCCCATGCTACTGATCACATGTATGGTATATATGTGCACACCAGAAGAAAACCAGGAGGACGACACAGAACTAGATGGAATCAGAGAAATACACAACAGCAGGACCCATCAACTGCACTGGACATTGACCAAAATGAAGTAAGCAACACAATGGACAAGTGGGAAAGAAGGAACAGCCGATGCTATGCAAAACAAAATAAATATACATATCACCCAATGTGGAAGAAATAACTGTATTGCAAAGCTCATAAATGTTATACACCATGATAGACAATTTGTCCTACGAATGTTAGAATGTGTTTGTGACTTTAAGCTTCACTATCCCACAATACTGTGAAATTTGGGATGCTATGTAACCTTTTAATCAAAATAAAGATTTGAAAAAAGAAAGAAGGGGCTGTGTCATTCTTTCTGATAGAAGCATAAAATTCCATTATGTATATATACCACATTTTCTTGATCCACATCTATTGAGTGGCAACTTGATTTGTTCCACATCTTAGCTATGCTAATAATCCTGCCAAAAACATAGTGGTAGATTTATTTTAGTGTGTTTTAGCTTGAGATCATTTCCACAAATACCCAGGAGCAGGATTGCTGGTTCCAGACTACGTACATTTGAACTTACAAAATGATGCTAATTGAAATGAACTCCAGGACATGGAAAAAACACGTCTTTTTTTTGGGGGGGGGTCTGGTCGTGGGGCCTGAAATCTGGGCCTGGGCGCTGTCCCTCAGCTATTCAGCTCAAGGGTAGCACTCTACCACTTGAGCCAAAGCACCACTTCCGTCTTTTCTTCTTTTTGCTTATATGGTGCTGAGGAATCGAACCCAGGTCCTCATGCATGCAAGGCAAGCATTCTACCACTGAGCCACCTTCCCAGCCACAATAAGCATTTTTTTCAGATGTCAACATTAAGTTCTGTAAAATAGTGTATCTAGATTTTATTTTATTTCATTTGTCTTTTGCCATTGGTTTATGCCTGGCAATCCCTGTCTTGATTCTGGTACCTTCCATCTTGTATATACATTTATCTGATTTGGACAAGGAAAGGGAAAAAAACATAGTGATGAAAGAAGTAATAAGAGTGACCCATTGCAACAATGATATACACAACACATTCTATCGGAAATGAACTTGACAACTTTGGGCTGGGGGGGGGGGGTGTAGGGGGTGGGAAGGGATATGAGAACAACAATGGATTGGGTAACAATAATGAATGTACCTTACTCATGTAACTGAAACCACTCTGTACAGTATTTTTGAAATCAAATAAAATTTAAAAATTGAATCTATCCAAAAAATATCATTTTCAAAATAATACATCTGTCACAGTACTTGTGAGGGATTCTAGAGTCAAGCTGTTAGACTTGGAAAGGGATATATTGGGAAGCCATCTCAAACAGCAATCAAAAGGCTGAGAGTTGTGCTCTGGAAAGGTCAAACAGTCAAATGAAGACAGAGGTATGAGTTATGACCTCAAGAGTATTTAAGTAAGAGCTATTGGACACTAAAAGATCAAGACTTTGGAGATAAGATGGATGTCTGTGCTATGGTTGTAATGACTATTGCTCATTTCTGCTCCCTAACAATAAGGGATTCAATTATCCCTATTTATACAAACAATACCTCATGTTAATAGTTGTAAACACAAGCTAGATTGGTGCCTTAATTTGTGGGCATATCTGTAGCCACTGATCCCCCCTCCTTGTAGTAGAATGAATATAAAGCATGTTAAGCAGGATTTGGAGATCCAGAAGCTGGCAATGAGGCTTTGGGTCCTCTGGTGTTTTCTTTCCTATCACTTCCCATGATTTCTCAGTTCTTTGGCCAGGTTTCCCATCATCTTTGCTATCCCATGGTTGCGGTTACTGACAGTACTTATATGCTGAACACCTCAAAACACACCATGGAAAAACATTTCTTCAAAGAAGATTGACAAATGGGGGCTGAGAAGGTGGCTCAGTGGTAGAGTGCTTGCCTTGCATGCCTGAGGCCCTGCGTTCGATTCCTCAGCACCACATAAACAAAAAGTAAAAAGCTGGAAGTGGCGCTGTGGCTCAAGTGGTAGAGCACTACCCTTGAGCTGAAGATCTGAGGGACAGCACCCAGGCCCAGAGTTCAGGCCCTACGACCGGACACCCCCCCCAAAAAAAGAATATTGACAAATATATAGGTGAACCTGGAAAGATACCAAACATCAGCAGTCACTCTGTGATCCTCTAGCAAGGAATTACAATTCAGAAATATTTTACTTCTGATAATATAAGAGATAGATAATTGTCCCTTTTTTATATTTGGTATTTGGTATTGCATAAACTTTCAGAAAGACATATACATTGTGAAATAATTTTATATATTCCATAGATCACAGACCACGTCACTGGAGTGATGATCCTAATGTCTTAACTCAGTTGCCTGGTTCAGACTTAGGTGAGTGTGAATTGCCTAATTATGAACATTTCTCCATGAAACTCAACAACACAGAATGAAGTGTCGCAGTCAGGCCATTCCATACCTGTGGGGATTTTTACTTATATTAGAATAATGTACACCTACATGCTCAGCACTCATGGCACATTGGTGTATATAATTGTCTTCGGATCAGAAAAAACTCTAGAGTTTAATGTAGAATGATAGGCTATACATTTTCAATGCAAGAGTGATGATCACCCCATGCAATTATTCTCAGTGGAGAACCCTTCCTATACAATTTACTGACTTAGCTTCTCTTATGTGTTTTATCATTATCAGGCAGGGTCACACTGTATCAAGCTGCAATACTGAAGCAACCTTAGCTGCATTTGAATTTTACCTCCAATCTTGATACCAAGGTCAACACTGCAACTCTAATCACATAGTTAGTGGACACCCTAACTTTTCAATCCTGGTTAAAAATTCAGCTTTCATTGCTCATTGCCAGAGTTAAAGATCTCACTCCTTTAGATTTATTGTGTATCTTCTTGTATTTCCAACACTGCTTTAGATGTTGGTCTTTGCAGTAGAGCTTTTAGTTTGCATTTGATTTATGGAGGTGCTAGTGATGCCAGCTGAACTGCATATATTATAAGTATAAGTAATTTGATGTTTTGACATATGAATTTAATTTTGTCAATTGAGGAAGTATATACACAACACCTACAAAGGTTTCTTTATGTATATTTGTTTTGCTATATTGTGAACTTCCTAAAAGCCAGTCATGGGAGCACATGTCCTAATTCATCACTTCTGTCACTGAGACAAGGCTTGAAAGTTCCAGACTATTTGGCACTTCATAGTGAGAATCTTTCTACAAAGAAGGGGAAAGAACAGCAAAAAGAGCAAATAAATCTTCCAACAGTTTTGCTATATATTCTTTACGCTTAGCCATTAAGACCACCATAAAAGTATTGTTTATGACTACTTACCTACTCTTTTCCTGTTGTGAGTTGTTTTATTTCTAGATCTCTAAGAAATCATATAAGAATAACATAAGAAATCTATATGAATCATATAAGAAACCATAAAAAATACTCGATTAGGCATATATAATCCAGAAATCATAATTTCAGGAAAGTATTAAGCACATAAAATGTAATGCATTGACTATTTATTGAAAACTTCAGCAGTTTTAGTTTATTTATTCTGATAACAAAGTTTATAAAGTAAGTTACAATAGTATTCCAAATGGAACACAGAATAAGAAACATGAAGGGTAGCACTAAGGAATGCTACTGCTAACATTAATAGAGTAAGAATGAAATGTAGGCAAAACTCCTTCACAGTAAAAACCACAGGACAGCCCCAACATTACTTTCATTGTTCATATGAAGAAAAGACATTTTTTGTAGTAAAGACAAATTTTCACAGATATTAATATCAATAGGGTATGTATTTCTTAAGGCCTTCAGGAAGGATGTTGTGACCATTTTAATGGAAGCTGACTTCTCTGGAACCTACTACACAATGCACAGACACCATTCCAAGCACTGCACCTGCATTAGGGTAATTTTAGTGCTCATGATTGTTTTTCAAGTTAGGAGATGAATTAAGTATTTTATTAAGAACACAAGTAGGCAATAAGGCCAAATTTCCTAAGTACCTAAGACTGATCAGTTGTGAACCCATAATTCAAATCCAGGTTTCCACCAGGCATATCTGAGGATATTGTGTCACATTATTACCTTTCAATACCTATGGAGCAGAGGAACTCACTTTATCTTCCTAATTATGGTTATAATGGCAATAACAATGCTATTTTTTAAATGAAAAGGGTGTGGATAATGACAGTGTAAGTGATCTTTATACCAAATAAAGATCGGTTTAATTTTTTAAGAAATACCTGAATGAACATCATTCAGCTTCCACTGTTTATTATTCCTGGGATAATTGCTTAAGAAGAACAAGTCCATGTCAAAGACACTTGTACTGATGAACACAAGCTTTTATCATGAAGTACCTTGAATACACAGGGAATAGTTTGTTATGAATATATAACCCAAAATAAATAATTTTGTGACTATTTATTTCCTTGTTGTACCAAAGAAAATCTATTCCCTATTCTAAAACATATATCAGTTTAATGATATATTTATAATATATGTATAATTACTGATATTCTATAACTACTATAAATAATATATGTATAAAACTGGTTTTAGTATTATACTGTGAAGGATACAAGGAATGACAACTTTATTTAAATAAATATATTTTTATGTTTTAGTCAAATAATTTATTTTTGTGCCAGTACTGAGACTTGAACTAGGGTAAAGGTGTTGTCCCTGAGCCATTACTCTCAGAATGGCTTGATATAGCTATGTTCAGATCTCAGCCCCTAAGTAGCTGGGATTACAGACATGAGTCATGTTATATTTTTTGAATTCCATCCTTGGCATGTTCTTACATAATTATTTTTGAATGTTCAATTATATTATGATATTCCACTTCTAAACCAATTCAGAATAAATAACTACTTATTGGGTAAAACTGTAGGTTGCAATCGAAATTGTGAGGACTCTCCTATCAATTTTCAAAGATATTGTAGTTTAATTCCTAGACAGACAAGTAGAAAAATTATATTATGTGTGCATAATATATGTAATATACTATATTACATAACATGTAAATGATATATTTATAATATATACATAATTAGGGATATTCTATAATTACTATAAATAATGTATGTATAGAACTGATTGTAATATTATACTGTGAAGGATACAAGGAATGACAACATCCCTATCTTAACTGTCTCATTTTCAACAGTATATAAACTATGCTATAAACATATATCTTCAAGAAAGCACACTTCTGTAATTTCCTATTCACCTTCAAATATTCTCATTGCTATGAACATCCTGTAAGATTGGCCACACTTATCCACAGAAAACACTTTGTGATACTTTCTGGGTAATGTTGCTTCTCCTCATACTTATCAACCTTTCAGCAACTTCAGTGAAGGGCATTTTCTCTGCTTTGCCTGTAGATGATATCATCCTTTGTTATTTCCCAGCAAAGAAATTGTGGCTAGCAGACTTGAGCACTGGTACATTCAGAGATTCTTTGGTTGTGAATTTTTCCTTTCTTTTCTTGGTAAGTGAGCTGCAATAACGAAAAACATTTAAATCAATGTGTTTTGGTGTAAATGAAAGCATACTGATTTGAAAATATCACAAATATTCGTTTTTAAAATTTATATTTAATTAAAATATGATAGGGGTGGTTTTAGTGGTGCATGCCTTTAAATCTAGCTATTTAAAAGTCTGAAAACAGAGTATCATAGTTTTAAGTTAGACCAGGTAAATGGAACATTAGACATTTATCTTCAACTAAGAACCAAAAATCTAAAAGTGGAGCTGTGGCTCAAATGGAAGACAGACAGCCTGAGCAAATAAGAAAAGTAAAAGAACCTAGGCCGTGAATTTAAGTCATAGTATTAACACTCATATACTATATACACACACATATATGTGTATATATATATATATATATATATATATATATATATATATATATATATATATATATATAATGTGTGTGTGTGTATATAGTATATGTATCCTAAAATATTATGTGAGTTAATTTGTAAAAACCTGGTCATAGATTATATATGAGGTGTGAAAAAGTATGTAAGTCTGAAATGACCCCAAAGTATTTTGACAAGAAAACTGGAAGAGTTATCACTTAATCAAATAGTAATGAGGGATAGGTTTAAAAATAAAGATCAAAGCTCACTTTGGGATCTTTTGAGTTTGTTAAAATCAATAGCTACCAGTTGTCAGTAGACAGGATGCTATTAAGGACTTCAATTAAAGAAAGAACAGAGCTGGAGAAAACAAACTGAAATAATTAAATGCACTCAGTAGCAACAATCATGAGAAGGAAGATTACAGAATTAAGCCCTGGGATACAGAAATATGTAAAAAATGACAAATGAAGAAAAACAGTAATAAGTATGTAATGCAGACATATATGGTTAGGTATTTTTAATGTTTAAGGGCTATGAAGTGATTGTTTGATGACCTAAAATTTACGAAATTGGTAAGGTCAACAATCCCTTGGGGGGCTGGGAAGGTGGTTCAATGGTAGAGCGCTTGCCTTGCGTGCTCAAAGCCCTGGGTTCGATTCCTCAGTACCACATAAGCAAAAAGAAAAAAGCCAGAAGTGGCACTGTGGCTCAAGTGGTAGAGCACTAGCCTTGAGCTGAAGAGCTGAGGGTCAATGCCCAGGCCCAGAGTTCAGGCCCCACGACCGGACCCCAAAAAATTAAAAACAACAACAACAACAACAATTCCTTGGGCAAACCATAGCTGATCATTTAAGTAAAAAGGGACTACAATAGTGTATCTTGATATGACAAAGTGAAAACAGATAAATATTTGGAAAGCCAATTTTTGGACATGTGGTTGGAGTGACAATTCCTGCAGTTTGTTCAAGTGTCAGTAGAAGGGAAGAGTTTTAGCACAATGATAGAAATCTTTCAGGAATCTGGTAGATTTTCCCACTGTCTTCAATTTCCTTTTTTCCTGAGAACTAAGATATCATTACTGGATGCCAGTACCATGTTGTGCCTTTGGCAAGTTATCAGATATTCACATGCCCAAATAATAGATAATGGGAACCTGTCTGCATTGAGCAGTCAGTAGAAAGGTCTCTGGACTTTCTCAGGAAGAACGTTCTGCCATTGTGAGTTGGATAGGGCTGGATAATATAGCCGTCATTCTGCTAAGTTGACACCTGAGATATTGGATGTTTTAACTGCGTTATATTGAATTTTATGAATCAGTTAATCAGATTCTTTATACCATATGATGTTACTAGACTGTGAAATGGATGTTTATTGCATTACCTTTGTAGCCAAGATTACAAGTATGAGCTACCAACACCTGGCTGTATGTAATTTAATCTGTAGTTTTCTTCAAGTGTTTCATCCTACGTTGAAGTTTTCTTTTCTTACAAACTTTCTAATAAATATGTAATCTATTCAATTTTGAAAATTACTGCAGTACCTCCCACTTATTTGTGGCATTTCTGAAATCCAAATTCTTCTGTGTGTCAGGGTGGATACTTTTGCCTGTAACAAGTATTATTGTTGAACACATAACATCTGACTACTTAGAGAACAGAAGATGTGAAGCTACAGTAGCCAGATAAAGAACTTCCAGGACAATTCAAGAGCAACTCATGTACTCCCTATGTAGGTGAATAGGGAGCATAGAAAAGAAATTCTTATACTTGAAAGTGATTAAGTGTGTGTGTACATAGGTGTTCACTTATTTATCTGTTGCTATAGTTTTAGACATTCACTAGTATAAAACAATATTTCATATATATATATCATATATATATATGATATATATATATATATATATATGATATATATATATATGCAGATCACAGCTTCCAAAATCCAGAGATCCACCTCCATGGGCAACGCTTTCCTATGTTGCTCTTTCGGTAATAAGAATGTAACCTGGAATTGTCCAGTGGTAGAGAAATTACTCAGATATTCAAGCATTTGTCTTTCAGTATGTTGCTTGCTCCTAACTCTAAAATTATGGTCTGTTAATGTGTAATTTAAGTTGTCTTATAATATATTGTACATAATGTATAATATATATTGTATATTACAATACGTATTATATATAATACCTGACAGTGTTATACCTTGATAAGGAAAAATACAATAAACGTATCAATGTCCACACTTTCCCAGCCATGATTAGGTTCAGTAGAGATAGGGACATTACATCTCAACAGGAAAATTCTATTGAAGTTCTGATGACCTTGAGCTAGATAAGGAGAATTCCTGTAAAAGGAGCCTCTCCTCTATTATGAGAAAAGATAAGTTTGGATGATTTTTTTTTTGTTTTTTGAGCGTTTTTTATGGCCGGTCAAGGGGCCTGAACTCTGTGCCTGGGTGCTGTCCCTCACCTCTTCACCTCAAGGTTAGTGCTGTACCACCTGAGCCATAGTGCCATTTCTGGCTGAGGAATCAAACCCAGGGTCTCACGCATGCAAGGCAAGCACTCTAACCACTGAACCAACTTCCCAGCCCACGTTTAGAAGTTTTCAAGAAGAGGAATTTGGCATTTGCGTTGTATCCTTGATTAGTAATGAATAGGTATCATTATGCTCCAAATTTTGTCTCCTTTTATGTTCCCTAAACAGTTACACAGGATCATCATTCCATCACATAGCTTTAAGTCCTTCATTTATTTCTTTTTTTATCATTATTGTTTTGTTGTTGTTGTTTTGCTGATCCTGAAGCTTGAACTCAGGGCCTAGGTAGTGTCCCTGATCTCCAGGCTAGTGCTCTACCACTTGAGCCACAGAACTACTTCTGGCTTTTTTTGTCTGGGCTTGCTTTGAATCATAATACTCAGATCTCATCCTCCTGGATAGCTAGGATCACAGGTGTGAGCTACCAGTGCCAGAAAGTCCGTCTCTTTTAGATATTATTCTAAAAGCCTCCTATCCAAGGTCACTTCTAAGATAGTAAATAGAACTATGCCAATAGTTCTTTCACACTCTCATCTCCTGTTATGACTACTATGTGTCTTTTCCATCTTATTTTGACCCTACTTCCATGTTCCCTTCCTAATCCATGGTTCTAGTTGTGTTACTAATAATTACTTAAATTTAGTGGCTATAAACCCTGAATCACTCAACTATTAATTTCAGTTAATTTTTTCAATATTAGTGTTTTTCAGTACAAATCTGAGCTTATACTCACCTTGAATCTACCTCTTGGCATGAGCAGAGCCTGGGCCTATTCTACCTCAAATGCAAGAGCTTAGCCAAAGAATAGCCAACAGTATTCCTGCCTAGGAGTCATGATAAATAGTTGAATGCCTGAAAGAAGCAATGCATTCTTGGCATGGGAAGGGGTTGGAGAGACAACATTCTACAAAGCAAACTGGCAGTCACAACAATTTTTGGGGGGTCAGGTCATGGGTCCTGAACTCTGACCCTGGGCGCTGTCCCTCAGCTCTTCAGCTCAAGGCTAGCACTCTACCACTTGAACCACTTGTGAGTTATTTTTTTGCTTATGTGGTGCTGAGGAAACGAACCCAGGGCCTCATGCATGCAAGGCAAGCACTCTACCACTGAGCCACCTTCCCAGCCCCCAGTCAGAACACTTAACAACTTCTCCTTTGGACAAACTGACCTTCTACAAAGTGGCAGTGAGATAACTCACCTAGTGAATTTTCATATATGAAGGAAGATTTCATGTCTCACTACACAACTCACTTGTAGTCAAAGAGAGGGCCATTCTTTTGTGTACTCCTTAGGCCCAGTCTCACTTTATCTCCATCTTAGACTTTGCCCAGACTCTATTCCTACCATAAGGTCCCTGATGTGGAGGAAAGTGTGATCTCTTGGCATTTGACTGGCCCTTTGGGAACCGAGGCCACTTTTAGTTTTGAACCTGTTCCTCCTTACAAGGCTGTGTTGGCTGGTGGGAAAGCTCATTCTCAAAATTGTGCCTTAGTACCAAATCTCTTTAGCGAAGTCAAGGAATGACAGATTCTGTCTGAGGGAGTGAGTTTCTCCATTTCAAAAGAGGTCAATTAATATCTGATACTGAGGCCCAGGTGGAGGTCCTTCACCAAATCCTCCAAACTGGAGTGGATGTTAGCTCAGACTCCAGGCCATCCGCCAGCTATTTCTCATGAATAAAAAGGTCACAAGAGTGGAGTTCAGAAACAAAGAGAAATGAGAGTAGCAGAAGAATCATTGGCACGGATAGGAATTAGAAACTTTGGGTGCAAAAAGTGCTCAGAAAATATAGGATCACTCATATCATTTGGGAATCACATCATAACATTAGGGACTAACAGTAATAAATTGCTACCTAAATTAGTAACTCCACTGCTCTACATTAATAGTGTTCTGTCAAAAGGTAGCTGTCCTAGCTCTATTTTGATGAGGAAAACGGACCACATTCTTTTCTCACAAAGTTCTACTGAGTATCTTCATCTATACCCCACGTTGTTCTTACTCACTACATCTCTGTTACTTTCCTTTGCTGGATTCAATCAATGAGACTTGAATGTGTTATCATCTTCAGACATGTAATCACATTTTCTTTTAATTCATTTGTTATAAAACAAATTATGTGGAAACATATGTCTATAGTACATTTTCTTCTATGACAGGTTTCTGTGATGTTATTATTTTAATAGTTTCATTTTTAAAACATGAGGAAAATGTTTTGTTACAATTAGCACTAATTAGTTGCACATATTTTTGTATTTTTCTATGTCTGTGTATTTGTTATTAAGCTTCTAACATTGTCTTTTCCCCCAACTGTTGCCTTCTTAAATTGCTTCAATAATAATAAATTGCTTCATATAAACTATATATGATGGCCTTGCATGTGTTCATTGGTATATTTAAATTTTGATCTAATATCCACATATTACAGGATATCTCCAACCTCTTGTAACTGCTCTGAAAGTCTATATAGAGGTCCCTCATTAAAGCAAAAACAGAATGCCACAAAACCCTATGAAATTAGGATTAGGTATATATCCAAAAATATTTAGCAATGATACAGTAGAAACATTCACTTCTCTTATATACCTGAATAGCACATTTTCTTTATTCCATCTTTTTTGTGCATCTAGGTAGATTACACAGATTGGTTGCTATGAATATTGCTGCCATTATCATAGATGTTCATGTTGATTTATATTCCTTCAGTATGTATCCAAGGGGCTGGGAAGGTGGCTCAGTGGTAGAGCGCTTGTCTTGCGTGCCTGAGGCCCTGGGTTTGATTCCTCAGCAACACGTACGCAAAAACAAAAAAGCCAGAAGTGGCGCTGTGGCTCAAGTGGTAGAGCGCTAGCCTTGAGCTGAAGAGCTGAGGCACAGCTCCCCGGCCCAGACTTCAGGCCCCATGACCGGACCCAAAAACAAAACAAAACAAAAATATGTATCCAAGTTGCCGTTAAGTTCATCAATATATGTGTCTTTTTGGTATTGTGTAAATTTCCATTATGATCTCCATATGGGTTGCCCTAGTTTACAATGCCCCAAAACCAAATACAGTTCTTGATTTATTTCAACCTCTCCAGCAGTTTATTTATCTGAGTGGTGATAGCTATTCTGGTGTGTAAGATGGGATCTCTGTAACTTTCTTATTTATTTTTCTATGTATTTCCTATGTGGATAAGAATATCAAACATTTCATTTATTTATTAAACACTTAACAGTTGTACTTCACTCTTGCTCAGTGTCTTTCTTTTTCTTTTGGTATTTGATCAATTTTTAAGTTCTATAATATTTAATTTTTTCCCATACTAAATACTCACTTTTGTAAAAAGATTTTTTTCATTACAGTAGTGCACAATTAACTAAAAACAAATAATTGTACATATATACCACTGGATGTTTTTGTTTTTTTTTAAAGCCAGGAAATTGTTACAATAAAGATGCTGAACTTCTTTTGCTAAATAGACTGAAAGGATAGTATCTCATATTAGCTTAAAATAATCTCAGAATTAACAGTCACAGCCTGAGCCACAACAGTCTCAGCTAAGTAAAACCACTAAAACAGCACAAACTGCATTTAAAGACAGCAAAGGGCTGCATAAAAGTTAGAAGAAAGACACGACTTTCAGGAAGCAAATGCTGAAGTTCACAAGCAGACCTTAGGAATCTGAATATCAAGAAGAACAAAGGATAAAAATATATGAGGACAATTTTAGAACTCAGAATTCAGAAGGGGAAACAACCACTAGATAATAAAACTCTATGCTAAATGGAAGAAGTGTTTTACCCCAAACTTCAGCTGTGTCTGACTCTCTCACACCAAACACACACACACACACACACACACACACACAAACCTAGTGAGAAGCTTTAGCCAAAATACAGTCATTCTGGACTTAGACTTCATTTTAAAGTCCTTTACCGAAAGTATCCATTGTGCAGGCCTTTACTGAAAGTACCCATTGTAAAGATTTTACTGAAAGTTAGAACTTAGGTATCTGGAAAAACTGAAATGTCCCAATAACTTTCTGCCCATAACTTCCCTAGCAATAGCCATCAGCGGATGACAGGTAGGTACCTAAATTTACAGATGTTCTTCAGATAGCATATTTAACATAGTTTGTTGCGTACTGCTTAGCCTGTGCATGCTCGCCAATAAGATTGTGACAATATTGACTTACTAAATGCCAACCAATAATGTAACTGCCAAGATAGGGGACCCCTTACCTCAACCTTATACCCTATAATAAAACCCTCTTAACTGAAGGGTCAAGGCTCTCAACTCTGACCCGCTGCAACTGTAATGGTTGTGAGACCAGTCTCGAGCCTGCAATAAATGACTCTTATGTACTTGCATGGGAATTGGCTCCTTGGTGGTCTTTGGGGATCCTTATCTCAGCACAAGACTATTGTACACAGAGAACCCCAAGGGCAGCTTCATCTGGGACAATGAAGCTTTTTCCTCTTACTTAAAAATAATCAAAAGTGAATGTGCAGTTGGATCTACAGCCACCCCAAACCTGAACAGGAGGAGTCAAAGGATGCCTTAGGCTGCAGGACAGCCTTGGTTACCCCTGGCTTGCTGTGTAAGAATGCAGTTTGTGGTCCCCTAAGCAAGGGTGGCCAAGCTGAAATGGGGGTATGCTTTGCCTGGAGGATAGCACCGTGTGAGCCCTGCATGCATGGTGAACCAAAGTGGGAAACACTGTGAGCATCTCCAGGATGGCCTCTCAGAGGCCTGGAGAAGTTGACTCCTTTAGTTGGACATGGCATGAGGTAGGAGGACAGGGGGAATCCAGAAGATGGGAAAGGCACAGGACCAAATGAGCCTCTCCATGGAGACTCCTCAGCCATGCTAAGGAAGTTCCCAGCCCACACATGGTGGCCACCACACAGGTACCAAGAGGCCATTTGTCTAGGGGGCAGTCCCAGGTCCTGATCCAGAGCAAGAACTTCCCCATTGGCCCTGGGTCTGGCTGAGGTGGAGCAGTGCCCACCAGCCATTCTTCCTCTGCCCTGCTTCACCTAGCCTCCCAGCAGCTGCCTGGTCCACAGCACCCATGCTAGGCCAGCTCCATGGGGCAGGCCAAGGCTATGCCAGCGATTCCTAGTACCTGCTTCAAGGGGAGACTGAGGCCTAGCCCACAGCAGAGCTGGCCCTCACTAATTTACAAGGACCTTCAGAGAGGCATGGCCATCACCAGACCAGCACTGCTGCCCTCCCAGTCCCCAGAGTTTACCTACAAGTCCCTGCCTTTGTTCTTGAAATTCTTGAGCCCCTGGTTGGCTCATTTCTCATTATCTGTTTAGGTGGGATTTGAGAATCCTGACAAGTACTAAAGAATGAAATACTTTTTTTTTTATAACATTTCTTAAGAGATTTTGGCTCTACATTAATTATCATAGAAATTGACCTTCAAAAACTCTATCGGTGGGCCTGAGTCTTAAGGGCACCTCCAAAACTAGAGCAGAGAATCATCAACCCGGATTTTTAAAATTGTTATTTTTAAGGTAGTTACATACGGATCACCATTTTCTAAGTCAGGTAATGAGTTCATTTCTTGTTTGACAATCCCATCCCTTCCTTTGCTCTCTGTCTCTTATTTTCCCTTCTCTCCCTGTCCACAGTGGTATATTTCATTGTGAACATAATACCTACAGAGTACACGTGCTCCATCTGTTCCCCTGTTTCCTTGAATGTCTCATAAATGTCCTCAATGCTCATAAATGGATAAACAAGAACAGAAAAATCCCTCTTATTTCCAATTTCTGGAATTCATTTCAATATAAACATCAGTCGTTTTATGAGAGTGTCAGGCTCTGTACACACATACTGAACACTGATACTTCCTGTACTGTCATAACTCCCACTGGATTTGAAGGTCCACAAAGGAATTCTTTTCACTTTCCACACAGGAAGAAACTGAGATTCAGAAAGATTAAGTAACTTACTGGAAATAATGGGCTGAGCATAATGGCTCATTCTTATGACTTACCTACTACAGAGAGTAAGATTTGAAGATCACAGTTGGAAACCAACCCAGGTTGACATATCCATTACATGTTTATCTCCAGTTAACCAGAAGAAAGTGAGAATTGTGTGTTTCAAGTGGTAGAGCTAGAACACCACCAGACTTGAATGAGAAACCTGAAGAATACTGTCAATATCATTATTTTTAAGAACCAATGCTGTCCCATACATAATCAGACCCCCCCCACATATTAAAATAGATAGTACTGAAATCCAAATAGATTTTTATTTTTAAAGTTTTATTTTTATTTTTAGTGAGGTTTGACTGGATAGTTTCTACTGATGAGCCACAACTTAGAATTATGTTACAATGCTACCCATGTCTGTATTCAGAGAAAAATTCTCCTAAATCAGTATTCCTCCTTTTCCAGCAATAATAAGTTTTCTATTCCTAGTCCAGTTTCTTCTTTTGGGACTCAATCTCTTGGACTTTTCTGTCTTGCATTGTCTGTAAGTTCATTGATCCAGTAGATCTCAGCCATCTTAATAACCTGGACAGAACCTGCCTTGGGAAAAGTGTTCTAAGTTCACCATTCAGTGGTATTTGTTAGTACTCACCCATAATCACTTTGTCTTCAGAATGGGGAACTTGTTAGGTCCAGGAATTGAGGGGATGCACTCAATGTGTGCTATTTCATACTTTTTTGATTTAATGGCAGCTTCCACCTATTGTCTACTTTAAGCATTATGTGAAGAGAAAGATTGCCCCTAAGAGACAGAAGCACTGTACTAACTGTTGCTCTCAAAACACAGGAGGAAGGAAAGAAGTTCTGAAGAAGCCATGTAGCCTAGACACTGAGTTCTTAGAAACTCAAGCTGCCTTTTATCTTATCTTCAACAAAGAAAATGGAGCTTGTAAGCTCCATTTATATTCCTGAGCATGGGGCTCCCTTTCCCTTTGTACTTCTGACTCTTTACATCAGGGGCAGGTGGGAAGATGTAACAAGAACACCTAGAGTTTGGGCCTGGGATTAAAAACTCCATTTTGTGATCCACTGCTTGAATTGGATCTGAGGGGCTGAAGGAAGTTAGGTTAGGAATTCAGAAAATTATAATTACTTGTAAGTTTGCTACCTAAACTCATCCCTTCCCACCCCTCAGAATCTTATTTCCCAACTGTATAGACACCCTTACACTCTGTTTCTGCTTCTTATGTATACTACTTTACAAATGGAGGTTTTCTCCCAGGCTCAAAATGATTTCATTGATGAGGGCACTGTGTAATAGGCTAAACATGGTTTGTTCATGTGTTCATATCCTAGGTAGGACTAGTAAGTGCTAAGTAGTAGTCAGGGCTCACTTGCTACCAGTGGTATTGCTCTGAGGAATTACTGTCCATATTTCCTACAGTATATAGTAAAAGGCCTCTCAGAAAGGCTCCAGACCCAAACTTCTTGAGTCTCTGTGTGAGCTAATCATCACTGAGCAACGATATTCCATGGTTTGTGAGATATTCATTTCTGTGAGAATATGCATATGAGGGTCCAACAAGAGAGTTACCTGGAAGGAAGCTCCTAGAAGGCAAAACGCCTACTAGGACAATGGAAATCCATGGTTTTGCATGTTTAATGTTTAAACCTGTGCATTGAACTAACAAGAAAAAAATGAACCACTAAGAAACCTGCCAATTATGCCAAATAAAGAGATATGGTGAAGGTCAGAGAAAGGACATGGATTTAATGGTAGGAATGACAAGACAACATCTTAGCTCACCTTCAGAATATTAATTCATACTCACCTACTTTTCTATTCACCCATGTCATTAGGTCTGAGTTGTATGTAGAGTCCTCAGGGCCTTCAGAACAGGAAGATCTAGGATAGAGCCTAAGATTAGTCTGCCATTTTGGACATAAAATAACCAGTTTGATGAAAGATCTTAGTAGTGTCCTACAAATAATGTGCATTCATCCTACTACATTTGGTAAGTATCCCCTCACTAAATTATCTTTGGTTGGGTCACTTGCTGACATAGAAGCGGTCTGGTAGCTCCATTGTGACTTCACTGTATTCTGCTGAACCAGAAATGGAGAAGGAGATTCTGACCACAACACATTTGCATCTTTCTCAATGAGCAGTGAATGGCAGGGGAGTATTTAAGGTGCTCCCCATGTTCTCAGTTAGCTAGTACCACCTTGGATTCCAGCTGAAATCTTGATAAACAGATACAGAAGTTACATGTAGCTTGTTGTGGCAGATTCACAGCTAGAGAGGCAGATGAGAAAGTGGAAGGGCTTGGTGTGAAAGTCACAGGTTGATATGAAGCAGAATTCAAAGGATGTGGAGATGAAGGGAGCTATCTGGCTGGAAAAGGAGAGGCAGCTAAAGCTGATGAACACCTAGAGAGAGAATATAGAGCAAGTTGAGACCATCTGGATATCAAAGTAACCCAGCTGAGGTCCAAAAGTCTGGCTCTCCTGAGCCACAGAAAGAAGTTGGAAGAGTATCAGCAAATGCTCTTGCCCATGTTTAAGGATCACCCAGAATGTCAGAGTAAGATTTGGTAGCTTCCCAGAGCACTGCTGCTGAGCACATTTCAGATCCCTTGGTATCATGATAATTGATATTGGAAAGGAGTAGCAAAAGTTGTATAAGGTGATTGCAGCTCGCTATGCGGAGCCTATTCTGCTGGAATGTGGAGTGTTCTCTCTCAGGATACTTAGGGCAAAGATCCTATAGCTGGTGTCAAAGAATGCAATCTACTTGGAGTAGACATTTATAGATGGCACTTACCTGAACACAAGCTGATAGTGAGTTGTTAGAGGTAGTTTCCCTAAAGATCTAACAGCCAAAACTGGACAGGCAAACCCAGAGCTCTGCACCACATCAGTCCACCATGCCAATTGCTTCCATCCTAGTACTGGATACCCAGTTTGGACACCCATGACCTTGTTACCCTGATTGTGCCCCCAATCCATTACAACTTTTATGCTTTCACTTTGTCTATACTTCCTTGTCCCTGCTAAACAGTTCTGAATGCTGTTGCTACCACCCAATTTCCTGACATTACACCTCACCAATTACAGTAACAGTTACCCTTTCCCTGGTATCCTAGTCTCAACTACTCTTTTCTGCTACCCATAATTCATAACACCATGATCACTGACACCCCTGTCTCTGATACCCCATTCCCAAACAAAGCAAGGGAAGAGTGGGCACAGACAGTCAACTTGGGTATTCCTCTTGCAGGCACATTGAGACAAGTTATTTCTCAGGTATTTAACACGAGGGACTAACTGGCAGTGGAAAGAAAAGAGGTTACTCAGAGGTGACTAAAATCCAAGGACATCACTTATATCTTGTTCTAGGAAAAGAAGGCCCTAAAGTGAAAGTTAATGAGAACTGAAAATTTTACAAAGAATATTGGGCATGATGCAAAAGGTTTACCTTAGTATCTCCTACTAGTGGTCTGAATTATTTTATGACATAGATATGTAACTACTTTGCATTTTAAAAGTTATATGAAAATGCACATTATGTAGTACTTATATTAATTGATGGAATAGTTGCATAGGATCACGTTAATGATATTCAATATTTTATGTTCTATAATATGCTAATGAGGCTGCCTTTGTCAATATGAATTGAGCTCTCTAACAACAAATAGAATTTCATTGTCAATGTAGTTACAGATGCTACTACAAAAATGAAAGCTGGAACAAGAAAACTGAATAAGCTACAAGTTTGAAGGGAAGGGGTCAGTGGTAAGGGCTATGATAAAAGAGAAATTCTTCACCATGGAATCTTAGAATAATAGAATGTGTTTTGCTGAATTACTAACTTTTAAAACCTTCTTAGGAAGCAAAACTTTTTTTTTATTCTTGCTATTTGGAAACTCTTTAATGAATGGTTTAACAAAAAATTATCAAAATGACTTTGAAAATTCAATGATATCTATTATCAGAATAACATTATACTCAAAATTGCCTTGAGATGCAGGCAGGCTCCATTCCTTTTCTACTAAATAAATGGAAAAAGCTTCCTTTTGAATGGTTGGACAATCCATGCCACTTGTTCCAAAACAAGAAAATATACTACAGAAAGAAAAGAGGAAGGAGACTCAAGGCTGCTGAAATTAGCATATCTGCCATTTGGATTTTAATGAGATTTTTCTACAAAGAATAAGATTTTCATCTTAACATAATTTCAAAATGGATGTGTTACAGGATAGCTTCCAAATGTAATATTTAATGCTGTTGGATTACTTGAAGACAAAAAACTTTAAATTTCAGAAAAACTGTAATGTTCCAATAAACACATAGAAGAAATATAATTTAAAATTTCATGGTTCAACGTAAACCCTGACAGGAAAGTGTGAGAAATGCTTATCTAGAAACCTGAAGTGGCACTGTGGCTCAAGTGGTAGAGGGCTCCCCTTGAGTTGAAGAACTCAGGGACATGTTAACACCCAGGTCCTGAGTTCAAACCCCATGACTGACTAAAAGAAATTTTAAAGAATTAAAGCATTAGGGCTGGGAAGGAGACTTAGTGGTAGAGTGTTGTCTTGCATGCATGAGGTCCTGGGTTCAATTCCTCAGCACCACATAAGCAGAAAAAAGTGAAAATGGCACTGTGGCTCAAGTGTTAGAGCACTAGCCTTGAGCTGAAGAGCTCAGGCACAGCGCCCAGACCCAGAGTTCAGGCCCCCCTTCCACCACCTCCACCAACAACAAATTAAAGCACCAAACGACCTGAAGATGTTGTACAGAATAATGAGTTTGGCATTATTCATTTACATGACTTAGTGACTTGAAACCTAGTTTACTAGGGGAGATGATGGGCAATTTGTGTGTTTGCCAAAACCTGCAAAATTATTTCGTACTTTCCCAAGAAGGAAGAAAGGAGGGAATAGGGGGAGGAGGGAAGGTGTTTGGTGACCTTGCCTTTTGGTTCAGTGATTGTTTTCTGGGGTCAAATTCAGAGAAATTCTGCTTGCAATCCTAGTTGAATGGGGAATGAAGAAACCATGCCCTGGAAGGAGTTTTGTCCGGTCCTTAGCCTGGTTCCAACCACCACTGGATAATCCAAGTCCCATTTCTGGACCAAGATGCCTTGAAGAGTACAGATTCACTGGGCAGTTGGACCTAATCACAGCCAGAAAAGGCAAAAAATAATGCAATGCCCGAGGGCAGCACTGGAAATCTACATCAGGCAGAGATTTTTTTATATATTTTTATTGCAAAAATACTGCACAGAGGGTTTACAATTACATGAGAAGGGTAATGAGTATATTTCTTATCGGGCATTGTTACCTCTTCCTTTGTTTTTCCCCTACTACCCCTTCCCTCCCCACCTCTCCAACTCCTCCTTCCTTGACCCCTGTCCAACATTGTAAATTCATTTTCGACACAGTGTCCTGTACATCTCATCATCACAATGGGTCAACCTGCATCCCCATTTAAGCATTCTGCTACATCCCTTCCAGTCCCCAACTTTCAAAAATGTATATACATGATGCAGAACACTGGAACCAAATACAGTGAAAACAGGGATTATACCATGGGGGGATGAACCTACAAAAGATTCACATAGGGCATTATAAGTATATTAAAAACAAAAGCCAGAAAGGAAAAACCACTTGTGTCTCTGACTTGGGTTACATTTCATTTAACATCATCTTATATGGTCATATTTGCATAGCCTTTGATCTTCTCTGCTTGTCTTAAATATGTACTAGTCCTTGCAAACAAGGGAAAGCATGGTACCTATGTTTCTTTGGGTGTGGCTTACTTCACTTAATATAATTTTTACCAAGTCGTTACATTTCCTAACAAATGGGGAAATGTCATTCTTTGTAATGGAGGCATACAATTCCATTTTGTGTTTGTGTCTATGTATGTATGTATATATATATATATATATATATATATGCATATCACATTTTCTTGATCCATTCATCTACTGAGGAGCATCGGGGTTGATTCCATATCATAGCTATGGTGAATAATGCTGCAATAAACATGGTTGCGCTGGCAGCTTTGGTATGATCTTGTTTGTGATCATTTGGGTAAATGTCCAAGAGTGGGATTGCTGGGCCATAGGGGAACTATACATTGAGTCTTAGGAAGAAATTCCATATGGCTCGGTTAAACAAGTTTACAATCCCACAAACAATGCAGTAGGGTTCCTTTTTAGCCACATCCCCTCCAACATCTGTTGTTATTACATTCCTTTTTTTAAATTCTGAAAATACACAACAGAGGGGTTACAATTACATGGGCAAGATAATGAGTACATTTCTTATCAAGCATTGTAGCCTCCTGCTTTGTTTCCCCTTCCCATCCCTTCCCATCCTCCCCCTGCCTCCCCAAGCAGTCCTCCTTCTCCCCCCACCCACACCAAAGTTGTAAAGTTCGTTTTCAACATAACGACTTGTACATCTCATTCTTGCAATTGGTCCACCTGTATACCTATTTAAACGATTTGTTTTTTCCCTTCCCCTCCACAAATTATACCGACATCAAATACAGTGAAAGAAAGGGTTATACCTTGGGGGAGAGACATACGAAGCAACAAAGAAATAATATTATAAATGTGTTAGAAACAATCACATGAAAGAAAAAAAAACATTTGAATACATATATTAGGTTTCATTTCACAAACATCAACTTATCTGTCCGTTTCTGCTTGATCCAGACATATACTAGTTATTGGAAATAAGGGACACCATGGGACCTATGTTTTTATGGGCCTGGCTTACTTCACTTAATATAACTTTTTTCCAAGACTTTCCATTTTCTAACAAATGGGGCAATGCTATTCTTTCTGATGAAGTCATAGGATTCCATTGTGTATATATACCACATTTTCTTGATCCACTCATCTACTGAGGGGCATCTGGGTTGGTTCTATATCTTAGCTATAGTAAATAATGCTGCAATAAACATAGTCGTGCTGGTAGCTTTAGTGTGGTCTTGTTTGTGAACATTTAATTCCTAGGTATTTTATTTTTTGTGTGGCTAATACGAATGGAGTTGCTTTCTCACTTTCAGCCACTTTTCTCATTGTTGGCATACAGAAAAGCCATTGATTTTTGAGGGTTAATTTTATACCCTGCTACTTTTCCAAAGTTTTTAATCAGCTTGAGTAATTTGGGAGTGGAGTCTATGGGATTCGATCTTCTGCATGGTCTAACCTACTATCAAGACTTTCTATTTTGTTATTTATTTTTTTTCCTTCTAGTTGGTCAGCTTTGATGGCTTCAAATTCTTTATTGGAGCTTTGTTTTCGATCTTCTATGAACTTCTTTACTTCCTTAATTTGGTGTTCAGTGTTTATTCTCCAATCACGTAGTTGGATGGTTATTGTTTTCCTGGACTCCCATTCCTTCTGTTGGGTTCCATTCAGCATTCCCTTTTTGTATCCCTGACTTCTTTCAGTTCTCTGTTTATGTATTCCATGAATGCCTTTAGTGATCTTTGTGTATTCTCATCTTACTCTCTCAATTCCTGTATTACTTTTTGATTAGCTTCCTCACAATCACACAATTCCTGTAGTTCTCTTTGAGTGTTCTCAGCCTGCTCATGCCATTCCTGACTTTCTAATTGACTGATCTCAGCCTTCTCATGCCATTCCTTTATTTCTCTTTGTGTGTTCTCAAGCTGCTCGTGCAATTCCTGTATCAATTTTTGAGTAGCTTCCTCACGCTCATGATATTCCTGTATTGACCTTTGGTTTGCCTCCTCTCTCTCCCTATCATGCTCATACAGAGTCCAATGCAAGTTTTCAAACTTTACATTTACCATGATTACCAGTAGTGTTTGTAGAGCTTTTTGGAAATTCTCCTCTGGATTATTCATTATCTGTTCTGTCCACTTATTATCATGAGTGGGAGTTGAGATACTCGGACTTGCCATTTTTCTTGTGTTTTTCTGTCTTGCTCTGCCCATTTGGGATGGAAGGAACACCAGTTTTTTGCTAGAATACTAGCTTGATGCAAGCATCAACCAACGTCTGTAGTTGCACAGTCAAAATTCTGCAGATACTATCTAGTTCAACAGATATATCTATTCAACATCAAACTACTCTGTATTAATTGACTACAAACGACAAAGAAGAATTTGGCAAACCAGAAATAATTAGGTTTAGGGAGAGATGTGCGTAAAAATAGGAATAGAGGGATGTGGAAAGGCAGAGGGAGAGTTCACTAAACTAAGTCCTAATCTCAAAGTGGGAAATAGGTTGGATAGAATGATAGTAGAGAGAGAGAGAAAAAAGAAGAAAGAAAAAGAAAAAAAGAGATAAGCGAAAATAGAAAAGCAAAAATTAAAGAGTGCAACAGTTAAAAATTATGCAAATAAATAATGAAATATTCAGAGAACAATGTGGATAAAATGAGAGAAGGGAGGGATATAAAGGACATGTGAAAAACATAAAAATAAAAATGCTTAAAATATTATATAGGCAAAAGAAATAGTACTGCTCTTAAGGAATTTAATTCTAAGAGGTTTTGAATTGAGTAATAAATTTCTGGATTAAGTATGTACATAATGGCAGATAAGGTCTAATAATCAAATATGGGTATACCTGAAAATGAGCAGAACAGCAATTAAGTCAAGCAAAGAAGAACAAAGAAAGGTGAAAAGAATGAGAAACAAAGAAAGAAAGGATCAAAATGTTAGTAGAGCTAAACAAAAAAAAAATTAAAAAAAGAAAAAAAGCACACAAATATATACCCCTAAAATACAAAAATATAAGAGGAAGAAAAAAAAAGTTAATAGAAAACAAGTTTTTAAAAAAAATTTAAAAATTAAAAAAAGTTTTAGAAAAAAATTATTTATAAAAGGTACAAAAAAGAGTTCTTTGATTTTTTTGGGGGGGGGGGTACAGAAAGATCCTGTATCTCCCTTGTGTCCCTAACCAGTCCCTTGATGGAGTCTCTGGTCTGCTTTTGGTGTTTGATTTTCCTGTTTGGTTTCTTAAATCAGTTTGTTTGAGCAGGCAGAAAAATGCTCTACTTTACCCAGGATTTTGTTATCCTCCTCCCAGCCTAGTTCAGTGGGAGGGAGACATGTTTTGAGTATCAAAAAGAGGGAGATGGCTGTTTCCTCTAGTTTGGAGATGCTGTTATGAGGCTAGGTTCTGGGTAGAGTTGAGGCCTTACAATAAACTGTATCTTTTCCCTGAGGGTCTATCTTCTGAGACACAGAGCCCAGCCTAGATCCATTTTCAGGGTTTATGTTTACTGAGTTTCAATTGATTGTTAAGGCTTCTGTAGGGAGGGGCAGCCTCTGGCTCTATTTACCCAGTGAAGAAAGCCACTCCTGGGTCTGGTGGCTCAGGCTGGGAGACTTTTTCCTGGGTGGAGCTGAGCCTGGCAGGTCAGGTTAAGTTCCTGTGACCTGCTAAATGCCTCTAGTTTTCTTCCAAGGCCTGAGTTGGAGTTAACAGCTCAGCCAGGCCTTTGTCAGTATCAAACATGGAGATCTCTGGTAGTGGAGGGGGAGGGGTGGCCTTCCCTCCTCTGCTCCCTGAGAAGGAGTGAGGATGTCAGGCTTCTACTCATGCCAAGTCTTGGTTCCTGGGTAGTCTCTGGTCTGCGAACCGCAGGATGAAGATGTCTGCTCCTTGTCAGTTCTTGCTGGTGTTGAGTAGAATCTGCTCACCTGCCACATCTGGCACCTTTGTCTCGGACTCTCTGTGTTGGAAGTATGGTGGCTATGGCCGCCGCTACTGTTGCAGCTGCCAGCAAGTGCTCAGATCTGTCTCTTTTTCTATATTTTCCCTCTCTGGTCTAACTCTCTGTACTATCATGGCACACTTGGTGGGATTCTCTGGCTTAGGACTGTTCACTGGAACACTAAAACTTCTTTCTATGCAAGAGCTTGTTTAGCATCCAGTTTCTCCTATATTTCTTGATTACAACCATTCTAACTGGATTGAGGTGCAATCTCTCTTGTCTTGATTTGCATGTCTTTTATGCTAGAAAAGTTGACCATTTCTTCATGTGTCTAATGGCCATTTTTATTTCCTCTTCAGAGAAGTCTCTCTTTAAGTATTTAGCCCACTTAGTTATTGAGCAGTTGTTTCTTTGAGGATTTGTTGTTGGGGAATTGAATTTTTTGAGTCCTAAATATATTTTAGATATAAGTCCTTGTCTGTTTTATGACTCATGAAGATCTTCTGCCGAATGTGGGCTTACTATTGATCTTGCTAGCTATGACCTTTGCCTTGCAGTAGCTCTGATGTTTCATGCAATCCCAGATGTCCAACCTTTCTTTTATTTCTTTTGTTTCCGGATCTCTATTAAGAAAATTTCGTCCTGTGCTAAAAATCCCTGAGTTTCTCACATTCCTTCATGTAATGTTTTCATGGTGTCTTCTTTTATTTTGAGGTCTTTGATCCATTTGGAGTTGATACTTGTGCAGGGTGATATATACAGATCTAGCTTTTGTTTTCTACAGGTATTTAACCTATTTTGCCCATAGCAATTACTCAAAAGACTGTCTTTCTTCTATTCTCTATTTTAGCTCACTTGTGAAAGATTAGATGGCTATAGGTCAGTGGGTTCACGTCTGAGTCTTCTGTCCTATTCAATTGATCGTCAGATCTGTTCTTGTGCCAGTACCTAGCTTTTCTTTTACTATGGCTTTTTAGTAGAGTTTGAAATTTGGAACTGATATTGTTCCAGTACTGTTCTTTCTGCTAAGGATTGACAAACCTACAGCCAGCATTATACTTAATGGTGAAAAGTTAAAGCCATTTCTTATAAATTCAGGAATGAAATAAAAATGTCTGCTCTCTCTATTCCTCTTCACCGTAGTATTAGAATTCAAGCTGGGGCAATAAGACAAGATGCAAACTTAAGGGGATCCAAATAGGGAAAGATGAAGTAAAACTCTCCCTCTTTTCAGATGACATTGTCTGGTATTTAAAGAACCCCATGGACTGCACTCCCAAGTTATTTGTGCTGATCAGAAACTTTGGCAAACTGTCAGAGTATAAAATTATCCCTCAGAAGTCAATGGCTTTCCTGTATTCTAATCAAGATAAGAGTGCAGCTGAAATTAGGAAAGCAACCCCATTTTAATAGCCACACAAAAATTAAATTCCTAGGAGTTAACTTACACTTTGAAGGTCCTCTATGATGGAAACTTTAAAAACCTGAAAAAGAAAATTAAAGCAGAAACAAGGAAGTGGGAAACCTCCCAAGCTCATGGATTGGAAGGATTAACATCATGAAAATGGCAATACTGCCAAAGGATACATCCAAATTCAATTTGATATCTATCAATATCCCAATGTCACTCTTCAATGAAATAGAAGAAGCTGTCCAAAAGTTCATATGGAACAATAAAAGACCCCAAAGAGCCCAGAGGGTTTTTTTTGTGATTCTCATTTTATATTACCATTTTGATTCTACAAAGTAATCTATGGATTTTAACTTTCTTCCGTCCCTTTGGATAAAGCTCACAAAAACCCTGCCTCTAGCTCCCAAGACATTTAATTCTTAGGTCTGGACAATTGTTCCTATATAGTGAATTATTTAATTGTATTTTGAACGTATAATACATGCATATAAAAATAGCACACTTTGATCTCATGAGAAAATAGTCTTTTCCCCTCTCAAATTTATTTCTGGAAAGGCATTTTTAGAGAGAATCTGTTTTCATTTTAGATGAAAAGTTTTAGGAAACTATGTTCATAATCTGGCTCCTCCTCCTGCACCTCAACACCTAAAACACAAATTTCACAATGCATTTACAAGAAACAATACAAAACCAAACACGGGGAATGCTCAGATGCAGAACATTTTACAAAACCCAGAATATAACTCTGCTGTCTGAGGGAGGGGATCTCTGAGTAAATTAAAAAACAAACCCAAAAGAGAATCCAGGAGTACCGGATGTGAGTGTCTCTGGCTGCTAATTAATGTACAAGGAGCTTGGAAGGGCTTCCTAAGCCTGCTGGAGAGTGCGTGGAGGAAAGTTTCCTTGCCAGCCTTAGCACAAAGTTGGCATCACGAATCCTGGGCCTGTCCTTCTTGTGTTCTCCCCACAGCAAGCAGAATCATCCCCTGTTCCACGAAGGATAAATACTGTACAAGCTGATCCACAGAGTGGCTTCTGTTCGTTCTGCACTCCTTCCTAGGTGGCGGCCCCTGTCCAATAGTGTGTATGCTCCCAGGGGCAGATCCTCAGGGCCCAGGCTCACGGGACAGGCAGGCGCTACATATGAATCAGTGGCACAATGTCATTCACTCAGCAGCCTCATTGTTGCTTCCCTAGCCCAACAGCAGGCACACCTTGATCTTCTCCCACAGTCCCAGGTGAGGTGCCTGCAAGGACCTGATTTGGGCAGGCTGCCCACTAGGATCCTAATTCACCAGAGGGACCAGCATGACAGATGAAGTGGAGTGAAACACATTACTGTATGATATATAATGGTATATCCTTCAGTCTCTAGTCCAAAATCATTGAACTTGATACTAGCAAGAATGGATTTTATTGGTTGTATTTATAAGGCCACAATGGCAAACTGAAATAAAAGTACAACAAAACTCTTATGCATAAACACATGATTAAATCTCAGAAATTGAAAAATATGTATGTAAGTAGTGCAAATGAAGTTATACTAGAATGGTAAAATACACACAAAATATATTACATTAGTTATATTCAAAAGTAAAATAAGTAATTACATTCAGAATTCCTACTGGATAAAAAATATTACAATGGTTTAACAGGGTGAAGTGATATAGGTTATATATTTCGTTTTTATAAAACGTATTTATATCTCCCAGTTCTGTTTATCTCAGTGAAGGAAAATGTTAAAGTAGAAATTATATGTGGCACCTCTTGCTTGCAGTACCATGAAGGGGAGTGGCACTTCCTAATGGGTGTCCTGGGATGAAACCCACACTTAGCCCAAGTAGACACATCAGAGATCTGTGTGGTGACCCTGAGGGGGTCCATGACCCCACATTGCTGCTGCAGTAGGTGCAGCACTTGTTGCAGTGGGTTGCAGCCAACAAGGCTCCATCAGTGACCAAACCAAGCAACCCAGACTCAGGTGCCAAAACCAGGGGAGAAGTCAGAGTAGACCCCAAGTCCTGCGAAGGCCAAACTCATTCCCCTGCTTTGGAGAACAACCTGGGTAGGGGGTGAGCCCATTGCCTCCAAATGGAGCATACCCGGACTGGCACCCAGAGCTGGGCCCATGTGGCCCAGAAGGACGATGGAGGGGGCTTCAAAGCAAAGTCAATGGGGCTTTAGGACCCCTGGTGCTGCAGCTGGTGCACTGCAAATCCAGGCTCCTCTGGCACTGATGGAATATGCATGGATGGACCTGTAGACGAGACCACAGAGACCAGAAAATGGAGGTCCGCAGAAATGTTGAAGGAGCTTCACTTTGCTGAGCTGCTGCAGCTGTCACAAGCCTGCTGGCAGAGGGGCCAGCACATGGCTCCAGTCCCCAGACCGCCTTAAAGACTGATGAGATGAACCAAGCCTGCGCTGCCTGGCCCCAAGGGGACAGAATGCATCCCAAGCCTTCCTTCTCCCATGGACTCTGCAGTGTAAAAACATGTTGTCCGCCCACCCCACACCCATGGGTCAGCCAGTGACCCCAGAACAGAGTCTCCCTGGGATGGCACACGCACTCAAGACCACTGCAGACCAGTACCAGACAGCTGGAGGAGGAGAGGGCAGCAGTGGCATCAAATGCAGCACCATGGCTGCCAGCTCCTGCATGAAATGGAGCAACTAAGACTGGGCAGTTAGGTGGACAGGTTGGGCCAGGCTCATATGGCAATCCTGGAGAGCATGCACACACATCCATTTACTGCACATTCACCACAAGGGAGGGGTTCCCACTTCTCTACGGGTGAACTGAGGAGGCACCCACACCCACAGGAACTACAGAAATGAATGTTCAAGTGGTGACTTGGAAAGGGCTTCAGGGCATAGCCTTGGAGCACTGAACAAGTGGCAAAAAAAAAAAAAAAAAAAAACCGAAAACCGTCCACTAAAACTTTTCATCAATGATAACATATTATACTTTAAAAAGAGTTTTACTTTCCTCTTGTCATATATTTTTGCATGGGGCCCTCTGAATTAACCAGAAATCTCCAGGATTTCTTCATGCACAGGAATACAAATAAATATAGCTTCTATTCTTTTTTAATTAAGGGAGGTTGCATTTAGTTCTTTCCCATGCTTGATTCATGAAAAAGAAATCCTGAAGTATATCTGTAAAACACCAAACTCAGGATTTCTTCTGAACTCCTCACTGAAGAAAGAGAATAAAATGACCGAACAACAGGTATCACCCATATTGTCACTGTGCTAGTGGTCTCTCTGATTAGAAAATAATCCTGCCATGCACATCCAGATCACTTATGCAAAATATTTTCCAACAATTCTTTTATTATATTGCATTTATCTTCCTCCTCCTGCCTCCTCTCCTGCTCCTCTTCCCCAGGGTCCTGTTACCTTCTTCCTTCTTTCCTCCCCTCTACTTTCTACCTGTTCCCTCCTCTTCTCCCTCCTGCTATGCCCTTCCTTCTCTCTTGCCCCTCCCTCCTCCTTTCCTTTCTTCTTTCTCCTACACTTTCACTTTCTTCTACTTCTTTATGGTCCTGGGAGTTGGACTCACACTAAACAGATGCTCTGCTTCTTGCTACAGGCCTCCAGTCTAGACTTCATTTCTATTTTTTTGCTGCAAACCCAGCAAAGACTTTTGTTTCTGGATTTAGTTCATTGAACATATTCTACACCATAAATATGTGCTACTTCATATATTGTGGCTAATAGGTTTGATTATGCTTTGGACTTCAGTTAAACACATCAGAAACAGTGTGTTTGAAGGCAATCTAATGAGATATTGTTACTCCCACATTAATGAACTGGTTACTTTGTATCTTGCACAAATACTTCCATATTGCTCCCAGTTTATTGAACTGTCTGTTTGTGGTACCACCCACAGTAACACTAACCCAAGGATTGCTGGGGATCAGAATATTAAGTCAAGACAGGAAAAATCCATGAGATACATATCTCAAATTAAGTACTAAAAAGCCAGAAGAAAACCTGTGCCTATGTGGCTTAGTGCCATAGTTGCACAGTATAAGCTGACAACAGGACCCAGGCCTGAGTTGAAGACCTGTGGTGGATGCACACACACACACACACACACACACACACACACACACACAATTTCCCAGGTACAGTAAGTACAATATCTGTTTTCCCAATAACATGTCTGAATTCCTATCCTATGTGTTTGGATATTTTTGAAAGCTGTATTATCAACATATCTAATTTTAATAAATGACAACCTGTTCACTATTATTTAATCCTGGTTGGAAAATAGTTTGACACATTTTCATGTAGAAAATTGAGTTTTTTCCCCAAATCGTGACTGGCTTGGTTTGTAAGAATGAAATAATTGTGCCTTTAATTCATCAGTTCATAAATTAGAAAAGTAACCCTCACCCTAGAACCAATTGCCGTTGGATTCTAAAAACCACAAAAATACATTAGATTTATTCATCCTATATTTGATCCAACTCATCTTTCTTAAAAATAGTTTGTAGTTTTACTCAATATCTTGCAATTTTCTTAACCCGAACCCTAACTGGAACATTCAGGCTAACCCTGACACTAATCATACCCTAATCCTAATATTAATAGCAGTGTCTTATTTCATAGTCAACCTAATTCTAACTTGACTTTTTATTAGAAGATTTACTTTCAGTTTGACCTTAAATTTTCCATTTCCCTAATGCTAACACTAAGTCCAGCTGGAAGTGAAACCTAACTTTCAACCTAATGATAGTCCAAAATTAATGTTTAAGAAAAATACTCTAGTTTTTATTCATTTTGAAAACTCCAGTTTGCACTCTGGAAATGTGTTTCAATTTTCCGTAATTCCCACAAATTTCTTGACTCTACCTCTGAAGTTATCTTGTTCCCTAACATGAACCATTATATTACCTGTCTTCAAATTCTCTTATCAGGAAAAATACTGTATGTTCCATTGATCCTACCATTTCCTGAACCACTGTATCGTAAAACAATTTCAGATTAACTTATCATCTTGTACATTATTTAATGCTAACTCTCAACCTAAACCTGGCTGGAAAACTTTCATTAATCATTATAAGAATGATCACTGACAAATAAATATAATGATAATGCTCTAGTTACTATTCAATCTCACATTTTTTATTGTACTTGTTAGTGAAAACTCAATTTTATACTAAAACTTTCCTATTCATAACACGAATCATAATTAGAACAAAATACTGACCCTGATCTTAATCCAAATTATATATCAATACTAATACTAACACACGTACACTAGTTTTGATTCATCCTAACTTGATTCAAATAAGCCTTCCAAACAAAGGTTTCCATTATTTCTAATATCTTAGTCATTTTCTAACCCTAAACTTAATCTTAACTGGAACACTGAGAATAAATATAAGCCTAACTGCAAGTAGATTCTAATATTAATAGCAATATTCTAATGCACATTCATTCTAAATATTACCAGGCTTATTCTAAAATTTACCTTAAATTTGAGCTTCATTTTTTTTCTCCTTCATTCTAACCCTACCCATGGCTGGAATCCTAACTATAACCTTAACACTAATGGTATCCCAATTCTAAAATTTATGAAAAATGATCATTTTGTGTCATCCTAACCAAAATTCCACTTGTAATTCTTGAAATAAATTGCAGGTTTTCCTAAACCCTACAGATTTTCTAACTCTTATCTCTGAATCTATCTTATTCCATAAGAGGAATACTATCCCCATTGATCTCAAATCCTCATATTATTAAATACATTGTACTTACATTATCCCAGCTTTTCCTGAATTCCTAAAACCTAAAATAATTTCAGATTTACTTAACATTTTTCCCATTACTTTTTTTTTTTGTTGGTTATGGGGCTTGATCTCTGGGCCTGGGCACTATCTCTGAGTTCTAGGCATGGACACGACCCCTGAGATCTTTAGTTTAAGGTGTGCACTTTACCACTTGAGCCACAACACCTCTTTCTGATTTTCTGGTGCTTAATTGGTGCTTAATTCTCAGAGACTTTCCTTCCCAGGCTGGCTCTGAACTGTAATCCTCATAAATCAGTTTCCCGAGTAGCTAAGATAATAGGCGTGAGCCTCCAGTTTAATCCATTTCTTTACTCAATCCTCAAACCCTTTAACCGGAAACCTAATCCTAATCACAATCTGACTTAACACCAAATGGTTAATGTAAGGAAAATTGTACAGACTCTATTCAATCACGTTTTGCTTCTACTTCTTAGTGGAAAACTAAATTTTACCCTAAAGCTTATCCTTCCCTATCCCTAAGAAGAACTAAAACAGCAACTCACACTTTAAACCAAATTATAGCTGAATGTTTAAAATAACGCCTACACTGGTTTTCATTCATTCTAAATTAGAGGCCATTCATTCTTCTTAAAATATGTTGCAGTTTTACACAATAGCTTACATCTTTTTTCTCATCATAACTCCAGCTCTAACTGGAACACCTTGTCTAATCCTAAGCCTACATATAACCGAATTGTAATGTTAATAGCTAGCCTCTATTTCACATTTATCCTATCTCTTGCTCAGCTTTTAGGTCTAAATTTTACTTGTGTTTTGAACCTAAATTTTTAAAGTGCTTTTCTATTTCCTCTCAAGTTTTATTTTTCATTATTTTTTTAAATTTTATTTTATTTTAATGAGGCTTACAGAGGGATTACAGTTACATGTGTAAGGTAATGAGTACATTTCTTGTTGAGCAGTGTTACCCTCTTCAATGTTGTTGTCCCACTATCCATTCCCTTTCCCACCTCCCTCACTCTTCCTTCCCCATGATGAAAAGTTCTTTTTCAATATAGTGTGTTGTGAGTATCATTATTGCAATGGGTCATCCTGTGTTGAACCTAATTTTCTATTTCTCTAACCCTAACTCTAAAATCTGTCTGGGATCCTAACCCTAACCATAATAATAATATTAGCTCAATTCAGAAGTTAGCAAAAAATACTCGTTTTTGTTCATCTTGTTAATCCACTGAACATATTGAATTAATTTGCACTTCACCTTAAATTTTCCAAATTAGATTACATGGGCATATATAAAGATGTAATTTGATGTGAAAAACAGAAGATCTTTGGAGGAAAGAGTAATTAAAAGGAAATAGAAGGAGTATAATCAAATGTTTTAAATATATTTTGGAAAGAGCATAATTAAACTGCCACTTCTGAAACATAATAACCATTAACAAAATAACTAAAAATTAATAAATAAATAACACACTGTCTTCCAATATTCTTTAAGAGAGCCATGATATGTCTCGTGAAAGAAATACTTGTATTAGATAAACTTTGTTCATGCTTAATTTATATTGTTATTGGCCAATTAATTAACTTAATGAACAAAAATTTATCAAATAATATTCCATGACAAAAAATATAAAACAGTTACTTCTTAATTGTTTGAGAAAAAGTTAGGAAACTAAATTTTTATTTCCCTACAAGGCAATGATTTAGGTTTACTGATCTATTATTTGTAGTATGTTTAGAGAACATAATTGGCATGAAAAACAACTGTATATCGTGTCTTGGATGAGGGATATTTAAACATTGTCTTGTATTCAAATGAATACTTTGTTTTACTTTTTAAAATAAATGCAATTTTATCTCCTTTCAGAACAAGTACTTACCCTGCAACTAGGTATTTAAAAGCTAAATTTTCTATGTTTGATATATGTAGCTCTACATATTCAGAATGACATGATTTTCCTATTCGTAAGTATCTATCCTCTGGGATTTTTGCTTCATCAATATAAATTTTCTCATGAGGTTGTTGTGAAGGCTCCAGTAACAAGTGTAGTCAAAAACATTTCCTGAATTCGAAATTTTAAATCTAATCATTTTTAGTCTTTGATTATATCAATTATTGTCTCTTCAGAGCAATTCAACGAAAATAAATGCTACTTTTTAAACATTTCACTCACATTGTAAATAATATTATCATAGTTCACACAGAGACTAATCATTTCAAACTCACCATATTTGAAGATCTTATTGTGAAGAATGTAGAGAGTATAAGAGCCTTACACTCAATAATAATTTTGGTTAAATTAAATTAAGTACTATATCTGGATTTCTAAATTGGAGGTAAATCACATGGAAATAGGAAAATAAGAAAAATGATTACTTTGGGATCATTTTTTTCTTAAATTTTTTTTTTATTGTGAAAATACCTTACTGAGGAGTTAAATTACTTGTGCAAGGTAATGAGTAAATTTCTCATCAAGTATTGTTGCCTCCTCTGTATTTCCCTTTCCCATCCAGGAAGGGTGGAGATGGAAAAATCTCCACCTCCCCACCCCTAGCCAAAGTTGTAAAGTTCGTCTTTCGACATAATGTCTTGTACATTTCATTGTTGCAATGGGTCCACCTGTATCCCTAAAATTATGCAGCAAAGTATCTCTAATAAATATATTTTTCAATAAAATGTTTCAACCCTTAGTAAAGTGCACTATACTTTAATATAAATTCTATCTCAAAATAGAAATTCTGCAACTAATTTAATGTATGTTTTCGTGCACAAAATGCTGTTACTTCTAGTCTTGTTATGTGATTTTATTTATATTTTGTAGTTGTGACATGATCCCTAATTTCATTTATTACAAACTTCTGTAATTATACAAATCATGCCTGTACACATTAATTTACGTAATTTAATACACAAAGAAAATTAACTTTTTTCCTGTCTCCCACAGGTAAGGATGAGGTGCCTACGTATATTAAATGAAAGCATTCCAAAAGAGAGTCAGTGTGGAATGTAAATTTGCAACATAAGGATGGGATCATGAGCACTTTCTACTTGGCTGAACAGGAATTCTTGTTTCTACAGTACTTTCTTACCATTTAATCATACAGGGAAAGCCACAAAATTTGAAGTTCATATGAAGGAATTACATTCCTAAAAGATGGGGGCAACTCTGCTCAATAGTTCTATCTTATCACTAGCCCTTTGTGCTTGCTGGCTGATCTATTTCTCTATCATATGTTTCATGTTATTAAGTATATTAGCAAGTCAGCTGTCAGTACATTGCAGGAGACTATTGAAATCAGAGCTATTGCTGTGTAATATTCAGAAGAGAGGAAAAAAGATATATTGATCTCCAATTCCTCCCTTTGGGCTTCAATATACTAATTAATTGTCAAAACAATCGCCTTAGATGTTAGTTTATTTTCCCTATTTAATTAGAGATTAAGCAAGTGTTTTTCACAGTAAAAAGTGATGACAGTGGTATCAGAGCTCTGATATGAGTACGTCTTCCCTAACAAGTAATCCTCTATGGACTGTAAATATGGAAGCCACACTAAAATTCTCCCTCTCTCTCTCTCTCTCTCTCTCACACACACACACACAAACACACACACACACACACACACACACACACACACACACACACAGCTGCCACCCAGAAACATCAGAGATCAGTTCCATTCCGTTGTAATTATAGTTGATTGATATTTGCTCCATTGGTTTTTCTTTGCTTCAGGATATTGCCTGGACCTGTATGGTTCCCTCAGATCAAGTCCCTTGTTCTTAGTGTACTGTGTTTTTGGATGCTTCAGGCCAATTAACAGTACACTGAATACAATATCTTCAAACTTGACATTAAGTCAAACACCATGAATTCATACTACTATTCCAAAATACTAAAATGTATTGGATATAGAGACCAGAAAAACATCCACCTTGTTATTTTAGTAAGAATTGACATCATGAAATAGAAGAATATTGATGAAGAACTGAGGTAAGAGAACGGGAGTTTGTGGGAAAATGTAGAACACTATGTGTGTTAGAGATACAGAATCATTTTCTACAGGCTCATTTATTGAAAGCTTGTAATCTTATATTGGAAGCTCAATTCACATATACAGTTTTCCAGCTACTTTGCTTACCTATCACTTCTGATCACAAATCCTCTTATGAATTTGTGTAGTTTCTTTGAATAAATCACACGATTTGCAGGTACTTCCCACTTTAAGGAAAGACTGTCTGCTTCTACAACTTTCATTCTATGTGACAAAGCCTTATTTTTTGTTTCCCTGTTTGCTGAATAAATGTATTCATGGAAACAGGATATTGACAGCAAATCTGGGTGTAATTTTCATTTTTTAACTTTCAAATATAATATAGATTTTGTATTGACTAGTCATTTTCTAAAAATGAGTGATATTCATGAACAAAATATATTGTTGCCTTTAAGTCAATTGAGAATGGCTGTGGTGTGGTGTCAAATTGACTTAAATAATATATTATTCATGTATAAACATGTGCATTGCACTTTTTTATTTTTATTTATATAAAATAGTTCCCAAGGGTTTACTTTAAAGAGATAATGGGGGTAATTGCCTTCCTGTTCCAAACATTATATTAACTTCAATTAAAATACTAGAAACACATGGTGTTTACAGTAGCAATATAAAATATGGGAAAATATTTCTAAAGATAATGATTTATTGATTAAAACATAGAATAAAGTAAAATAGTCAGGTCTCATGCTAGAGAATGCATAAATTTCATAGGAATGTAGCTTAAAAGTTGACTCAGAAATAAATTCGTATTAATATTACTGAGATTTACATCACAATACAAGCAATATAGGTATTTTAAGGAAGTGGTCATTCAAGGCCCTAAATAGCTAATGGATGAAGAATGGAATTGAAAATAGCAGAGGAAAACAATTAAACATGCAAGATATTGTGATTTTATAATACTAATATGAAAGAAATGGAACTTTTTTCTTTCTCAAAAAGAGGTTTTGCCAGTAATTTTAATATAAGGCCTCAGTTGTAATGAGTTTAAAATCTTTTCCTCCAAGATATCCAAGAGTACTATACTCATCCTCTAAAGAGTAAATAATTATTTTAATTAGCTTTGCTTAATATTAATTTACATGTAGCAAATAGGTTAAAATATCTTCTCTATTTCTCTCAATATAATAACATACATTTCTGTCCCTTTGTGTTTCTTCATGCAATCCTGAAATCACTACTTAAAGTAACACAAGCAGAAAAACAAAAATAACTTCCACAACCATCACAAATCCTAAATTATGTGAATAAATCCACAATATAAAAAATAAATTTGAGAAAGAGGAAAAACAGTGGCAGAATAACAACAGAAAATTATCCTAGCAATCTCTAATGAAACAGAGATTTAGAGTCCTAGAAGGTACTCCACATCTAGAGGGTCACACCAAGTCAGCTATAATTATAGATATACAGCTATAAATATAGATATAATTATAGACATACAATTCATAAGACTATTATACTGTCTTCACAAGAAAACAGAAATTTATGAGAAAGTTTCCCATCCAGGCAGGTGACTGCTGTGACTGTGTTGGCCAACATATTCAAAAGCACATCTGCAGTGTGGAAATAAAAGGGCCACATGGAAAAAAGCAGGAACAGAATTGTACATCAGAGAAAGTTACACATCAATACACAGAGAGTTCACCATACCACTGGACAGTCCAAACTGTCACTGGACCCACAAGTATTAACATCACAACATCTCACCACAACTGATTTCTACTCCCACATTTAATTGTCTGGACAAAAACCTAATTCCAGAAAAACAAATCAAAACAAAAGACCAAACAAACACCTGGCAAATCAACCAAGAATATAGAGAGTCACCTATTAAGATCATAGATTCCTCAAAAGAAAACCTCCAAATGGACGGAACAAATTAGAAAAGTACAAAAGAAGTTATGTCAAGGTAGTATAATTCACACAGTAAATAACCAGGCATTAGAACAGACAATCAAGGAACTAGAAGATAGTTATCAAAATACATTAAAAATACTGCTGAAAATGTGACTAATGGAAAGATAGAAACCTTTATAAGGAAATTTGTGAATAAGATGAGACCAACCAAAGATTAGCAATTTAATTAATGGAAACTACAAACAGAAAGATAAATAAATTCTGAGAAGGCAAACAGTCCAAGGAAAAAATGGATGCCTAGTTAAAAGATATGAGAGAAGACACAACTAAGAAAACCCTTGCAACCTCCCCCCCCATCCAAAGAAAAAATGTAAAGAAAGTACATACAAGACCTAAAATAAAGCTTTAATAAAGAGATAGAAGCCCTAAAAAAATGAACAATTAGAAGACAGGGAAATCAAAAACAAAATAGAAAGTCTCCCCAGCAAATAGATGACATAGAAGATAATCTCAGGGTCAAAGACAGAATAGGTCTAATACGAAAGAGGAAATAATCATTTAGGACAAATCGAAGGAATAAGAAATGATCTTGCCAGAACTTCAAGACTCACTTAGAAGATCAAATTTCGGGGAGATAGTTATAAAGAATGAGAAGAGCAGGAAACTACATGGAAGGGAAACATATTAGAGAATTCTAGCAGAGAACATGCCAAACATCCAAAAAGATAGCCTCATTCAGAAAAGAGAAGCCTTTAGAACACTGAATAGATAATTCTAGAACTGAAAATCCACTACCACATCATAATCCATTAGAAGATCATTAAATACCAATAATGGATTCTTAAAGCTTCCATAGAGAAAAGATTATTTATAAAGGATATACATTCAGAATAAATACAGATTTTTTAGCTGATATGGTAAAAAGGAGAGCCTGGAATGATATATGACAACTAACATATTATATGACTATATGATATATGATATATGACTACTACATCATATATGACAACTATGAACAACTACCAACCGTGAATATGGTCCCAAGCCAAACACTCCTTTACATTTAAATGATGTATAAAAATATTTAATGACAAAGTTCCAGAGCCTGCCAGCAACGAAAGGAAATCCTGAATTAGGGGGTGAGGATGGGGAAAAATAAAGACATAAGACAAAGGATGAGGTGGGGAGGTCGGCAGCTCAAGACTGCAGCACCGTTTATTTTTAACATTTTTTAATATATACTATTAAAAGTCAAGAGGTAACATAAGATTACAATAGTCCCAACAAACAAGGAAAATTTTAATGAAACCAGAGTGTAGTAAAAACAAGACAAGTTCAACTGGTAGAAAGTAAAACAAATTCTACAGACATAGCAAAGCAATCCCTGCCACCTGGTGTTTTTAAGTAAGCCAGTTCCTTGTACATGTCTTCAAGTGAGCACCAGGGTCAAGATGAGCTTTAAACTTTATTGTCGGCTCCCAACATCTCCCCCATTTTGTTTAAAGAAGCGAACCCGCCTTTCTTAGTTTGGGTGGATTGCCTTGTCTGTCTTACCCCTCATAGGGAACTTCTTTAGAGTGAAGATGAAGGCCCTGTCTTAGGTTGGTTAGACTGGCACCCCTTCTTACCTGTCTCTGGCTATAACACCTCTCGGGGGGAATTTTTTTATATGGAGCTTGATCTTATGTAGCTAGCTGGCTAAAATCATAAAAGAATTTTGCAGTGTATTTATAAGGAAGGCATAGACAAACCATTAGCAAAAGCATTCCCAGGCCAAGCAATGATATTAGCAATCCTTTAACATAAGTCAGGGAAGGGATATAGTGTTGAACTTATTTAAACAATTTTTAACAGTTTTTGTCACTTTAGAGTCCAGAGTTAGGGTTTATGTAGTATTATGAGCAAGCTAATTAAGATAATGGGCAGTTTGTACATTATGTGTTAGTGCCACAGCAGCTGCTGCTGTGGAGGCAGCTAACGAAATAAAGGCCAAAACATCAGCTACAAGTTGCCCAACAAATCGATGAGGGCGCATTAGTTCTTTTAATTGTCTTAACACCTGAATGCCAGAATCTTTATACCAAGTTTTAGAAATAATTACAGGAAGCATGATAAAAGATGGTTGTCTAACAATAAGTATGGATTTAGTTATGCCGCTATATGAGCAATTAGTAAAAGAACAATTAATAGCAGGAAACATTAAAGTAATTAGCTCCAACAGAAATATTAAACAGTCCATACATAATGACATAGGGTGCTGATATATAACTCATAATTTTTTTAAATTTTATTTTATTTTATTTGAGAGCATACTGTACAGAGGGGTTACAATTACATGGGCAGGATAATGCATACATTTCTTACCAAGCATTGCAGACTCCTCCTTTGTTTACCCTTCACCTCCCTACCCAAAAAGATGAATTGGGTCAGGTTATGTTGTTGAGTGTAGCCACCAGCATCCAAACATGATGTTGAGGATGCCCATTCATCCACCACAGTCCAAGATTGTACTTATTAGTAAGAATAGCTCCAGAGCAGTTCATTAATTGACAGTTAGTTCCAGAAATATTGGTAACAAATGGCTGTATATGTCTGCACTTTATTGGATGAGGCTCTCCTGTAGATACTACTATTTGTGAAGAATTAATGCAACGCGGTATCATATAGGATGGAGTAGAATTTGCATGAACTGGGTGCCCAGTTGGTAAAGATGTCATCTGTATATTGTATATTTGATTTTTGTCTTGGATCCAAATTTTTTGAGTCCTGGCTAGCATTATAATACAGCCTGGAATGGAGCCTTTAGAGCTGGTGGTAAAGCATAAAGGAGTTCCAATGCCTGAAGCTGAGATACTTCTGGTCTTGGTGTGCTGGATGAAGGGATCGGGGCTGTACTGTATGCTGATCTATTGACGTGAATGAGTACTTCAACTCCCTCCCACAATCGGGGGATAAGGCATGTAAGCCCAATGTGTCAACGTTTTTGTCATCTGAATGAGACTCCACAATCCTAAATGAATGCTCAGGCAACCAGCGGGATTTATTTTCTTCCTGCAAAAAAACACAAACATGTCCTCCACCCCATGTTAAAACCGCATAGGGCCCCATGCCAATCACCTCTTAAAGGATGCTTCCACTTAACTTGCAAAATCTCTTTGCTCTCTTTTTTCCCCCCAAAACTGCTATGCTGTGGAAAGGCCATTATAATCCAAACTTTAAAAATGTAGTACAAATAAAGCATTAGAAGAATATTAACAGGAAAGAAGTGGTATAATTTCCCCCTTTTGATTTAAAAATTTGGTGTTTTAACAGCCCATTGTCTTGTTTAACTATTTCTTGTCCTTGAGGAATATAGGGAATACCTGTAGAGTGAAAAATCTGGTAAGATTTATGAAAAGCTTGTCCAACATATCTCGGACCATTATCAGTTTTAATATGTTTAGGAAGTCCCATAGTGGCAAAGCAGTGTAGGGAATGAGAAATACAATTTTTGCTAGTCTCCCCGGCAAGAGGAGTAGCCATAATAAAATTAGAGTAGGTTTCTTTGGGCCTGGTCTAATTTTATTATGGCTACTCCTCTTGCCGGGGAGACTAGCAAAAATTGTGTTTCTCATTCCCTACACTGCTTTGCCACTATGGGACTTCCTAAACATATTAAAACTGATAATGGTTTCCCTTATTTGTAATATCTAGTATATGTATGAGTCAAGCGGAAAAGGTCAGATAATGTGATGTCAGGAAAATGAACCCTTAGATGTGTATTTTAATGTTTTTTTCTTTCATGCATGTGTTTCTAACACATTTATAAGATTATCTCTTTGTTGCTTTGTATGTCCCTCCCCCACAGTATAACCCCTGCTTTCACTATATTTGATGTCAGTATAACTTGTGGAGGAGATGGGGAAAAACCAGTTGTTTAAGGATACAGGTGGACCTCTTGCAACAATGAGAAGTACAAGTTGTCATGTCCAAAACGAGCTTTACAACGTTGGTGAGGGGGGGGGGTAGGAGAAGGATTGGGATTAGGGGGGGAGGGGGGAGGCTGGGAAGGGATGTGAAGGGTAAACAAAGGAGGAGGCTGCAATGCTTGGTAAGAAATATACGCATTATCCTGCCCATGTAACTGTAACTCCTCTGTACAGTATGTTCACAAATAAAATTAAATTAAATTAAAAAAAAAATAAAATTAGAGTAGGTATATGGTAACATGGACAAAGCGAAGCCATCCAAAAGAAGGAATCAGGCAGTTTAGTCTACTTTCTTCATGGTGGAGGTGGTCAGGGTAACGATGTAGATTTTTTTATGTGATTGTCAGGCTGTAGCAGCAGCAGCAACAGGGTCTTTCAGTGGCTCCAAGGGACTCTCACAACACTTGCCGAGCTGTAAATTTCTACACAGACTGTTAAGGATACAAGTGATACATAGGCTTGGCAGGCTGTGGCCCCACTAGATTTTAAAACTATTTAGAAAATAGCCCAGGACAATTTACCAAGATGACAATCTTTTTAACTAGATAGATTTTTTTTAATAAGGCTGATTTTTAGGCAGATATAGAGGGCTCAGGCCTGTACTACTATTTTCCATGCCTTTTTCTTCTGTTGATTTTGCCACATTTTTTTAATAACTCTGGTCCCTTGGTTTAAAAAGGGATGATGGGTGAAGATTTATCTTTTGCAACTTTTTAAAGCTGACTTAGGGGTGTTGATCCTACCTAACCAGGAAACTATAACCTTAGTCTATTTTACAAAGAGGTTACCAGGGTTAGATGTCATGAAGAACAATATTTTAACTTTTGACAAATGCACAGACATTTTTTTTCTGGCTACAACAGTGCAGCTTGTTTAGCACTCTGATTTGTAAAAGCATCTTTAGGAAGGTGACCTCTAGTGACCCTAAAAATGTCTCAGTCACCTGTGCAAGCCTTTAGACATATGTTAATAGAAACACACTTTCAGGCTTACAAACTTTTTTTTGAACAGATAAATTTTATATAGCTGGTGTTAGCTCAAATGTTATTGCCAATTAGGGTTTTTGGCACATACAGGGGTTGGGTTTGAACCCATCCTCCACATTTTATAATTTTAGCTTTTTAGTACTATCACAGATTACTGACAAGTTCCTGTCCCTACAAGGTAGATAGTCATGGACATTAGGCATGCTTACAAACTATCTTCCCATGACCTCCTGGCTCTGACCAATTTTTGAAGGGCCATGCACAAATGACTCTAGGATCTGACATTTTTGCCATCCAAGCAGTGGCTTACTGCCTCTGGATGCTCTTCCATTGTTTTGGTCCAAGGAATGTCTTCTCTACACTGGGATAAATGTCTTATTTGCATTTCCAGCTGGTCGCCGGACTCAAACGTGGGGCCTGAGTGCTGACCCTCAGCTCTACAGCTCACGGCTAGCACTCTGTCACTTTGAGTCCCAAAGCAATTCTGCTTGCACTTTTAGTACTCTGCTGGCTGAGTAGAGGTGACAGTCCACAGGGACCTTTTTCTGCCCGGGCTTGCTTTGAACAAGTTTGTAGATCAATGAGTCTTATAAAAGGCCATTAAAAGCAATAAGGTGGTCAACATAGAAGTAGCTTATAAGCATGCTCTTACCTGAAACATATTAAGAGCCAAAGTTACATCAGACAAACTAGTAAGAATTTTTTGTGTTTTGTTTTGGGCTTGCTGGAAACTTAATAAACCTATATGAGTAAAGTGGAATAGGAATTAAGCAATTATTTTGATAATCATTATTTTTCCACTTTGAGGAAGAACAATTTTACTTTTAAACTTTATATCCTCCAGAAATCCATTTCTAATTTTTAAGCCTCATATTAATCTCTAATTATATTATATTTTATGTTTTAGTTACATTTAAAAAATCCTTTAAAATCTTGAGGCCAAGGGTCACTTATTGTTTTTTGGCTGTTTGTTTTAAAACAGATACACATTAAAACTTTTAAACTTAAATGACAAATTTTTAATGTAAGAATTACAATCACCATTCCTGTACCAAGAAGTTAGACTTAACACCTTTATGACTTTTAAAAACATATCCTAATTATAGAACATTATTGAAAGTAAGTCACATTATACAAATGTTTTTAACCCTCTTTTTAAGTCCAAAGGGCAATTTTAGCAATAGTAATCAGATCATCACATCATTAATTTTTATTAGCATGTTTTTAGTATTTATCTGTACTGAAAAAGGACAGAACAAACCTGGGCAACTTGGCCCCTAAAGATAGGTTTTTGTTGTTGGCTTTTAAGTTTTTTTTATCTCTTGGATTTTTGAATGAAAATACACAGTTTTAGGCAGACAGAACAGGTAATGTTTTTGACAGTGGTAAACAAACTTTTATATTTAAAGGTTTAATATTTATTTTCAATTTTTAGCAAACAGAACTAAATTTTAAACAACTAATGTATTTTTAAGCCAGATGACTTGATTACAGTGTAAACAGCCTTATGTATTTTAAAATACCAGATTTTTTATTTTTAAATTAAAGTATCCTTAAAAAGTCATTTAAAACAATGTGAAAATTTTTTTAAATTTTTGGTAATGTCCAAACCTCATAATCTTTTGCATGTTAAATTTAAACTCACACAATTGTTATAGCATGTGGACAATTTTTATCTTGAACTCTTTTACAAACACTTACAAAACACACACAGGTCTTAAAGCACATAAAAATTAAAATCATTTGTATGTATATTTAAAACTGCTACCAATTTTAAAACAGAACTAGACAAGACAATAACCAAAGGCTGAGTTGGGGGCTAATGGGCCCCCAGTTTATCCCTACCTCAGAAAACATAACGAAAACACACCGAAGTAAACAAGACAAAGAAGTGGCCACAAAGACAAAATTAGGGCTCAGTGAATGGGGCAACATCTCACCACCATACACAAGTGGGACTGAAATCCACTTACCAGGGGACTCGAACCCCCTTTACTCACCTCCAGAGGATTTTTTTTTTTGATTTCTGTAAACGTTGACCCAGGGGCCTTTCAAGGCAGAGGAGAATTTTTAGTCATCTTGGGACAAGGGAAAGAAGTCCCTAGCGGCCATCCCCTCAGACTGACAGGCTTTCCCCCATACTCAGACCCCCTGGGCCAAGACCCGAGGCTAAGATCTTGTTGGTGTCACTTGCAGGTGGTCAGTGGCAGATTTTCGGCTGCGAGTTTTTTCTGCCAGCCCTTTTAAGTTATTGTTAGATCCTCCAGGTTGTTTACCCCCCACTTCTGGATCCAGAGAGGGTGTAGGAGGTGGCAATAGAGTAGAAAGGGGAGGTCAGTTTAAAGTGTAAGTAACAAAGAAGGAACTAGAGAGAAACTTATTAAAAGAGGGTGTTAGCCAGTGTCCTCTGGACTCTCCTAACAGCAGGTGTATAACATAGCAAGACATATCACATATTTCTGAGTCTTAACTCTCATTATCAATAGACTTAAATTTCCAAATAGAAGACATAGATTTGATAGGAGTATCAAAAGAAAAGAAAAGACATATCCATGTAGTATCTACAAAAGACACATTTTATTGACAAAAACAAACACATACTCAAACTGAAAGGCTGGTTGGAAAATTTTCAAGCAAAGGGACACCATAAACAGGCCACAGTTGAATTACTAACATAAGATGAAATAGAATTCAAATTAAAATTTGTAGGAAGAGACATTACATATTGATAAAGGCAACTCTCTATTAGGAGGATATAACAAGTCTAAATATCAATGCCCTGAATCCTGGAGCATTCCACTTCATCAACCAAATACTACTTAACCAAAAAATCACATCTCAATACATCATTGTCATCCATGGATGATCTATCCAGGAAAAACTCAATGGAGAAACTGCAAGCTTAATAACTACATTGACCACCTAGTCCTAATAGACATCTACAGAATATACGTTCAGCGTCAGAATATACATTCTTCAAAGCAGCTCATGGAAGATTCTCCAAAATAGAACACATCTTATGTCACACAGAAATTCTGTCCAAATTGAAAGAAAAATTATTTGAATTCCCGCATCTTGTTAGGCTATAAGAGAATAAACTTACAACTAAAAAGATAAAAAAAAAAAAAAAAGGTCAAACCAATGAAGACTGAATAACACGTTGCTGAATGACCAATGGGACACTGAAGGGATTAGAATGGAAATCTGAAAGTTTCTGGAATTTAACAAAAGTAAACAGACAAATTACTGGGACACAGTTACTGCAGTACTTAGTGGAAAATGTATAGCTCTGAGTCCCAACATCAAGCAATTGGGAAAATCTCAAATGAATATTTTAATTATGTACCTCAAGCTCCTTGAAAACAGGAACAAGCCCAAACCCAAAGCAGTAGACAGAAACAAATAAAAAATTAAATCAGAAATAACTAAATAAAGACAAAATAATACACAGAAAGAATCAACAAATCAGAGTTGGTTTTTTAAATAAATTAACAGACTTGACAGAACCATACCAAATTTGACTAAGAAGAGAACTTATATAGATAGATAAATAAAAACCCAGCAGATTGGGAGAAGATCTTTACTTGTTCTGCAATACACAATGGCCTCATATCTCAAATATATTTGGAGTTCCAAAAGTTAAATCCCCCCAAAAAATCCTCAAAGAAACAACAACCCTCTTAATAAGTGGCCTAAAGGTTTAAAGAGAGACCTCTCTGAAAAACAAATATGCATGGCCAATAGACACATGAAGAAACATGCAACATTTATGGCCATAAAAGAAGTTCAAATCAAAGCAACATTGAGATTCCACCTTACCCCAGGTAGAATGACCATTATGAAGAAACCTAATAATAACAGATTCTGGGCTGGTTGGGATGTGGCCCTAAAGGAACATTACTACACTATTGGTGGAAATTTAAACTTCTTCAAACACTCTGTAAAGAAGTATAGAGGTTTATCAATAGAGCTCCCCTATGACCCAGCAATGATGGATCAAGTAATTGTCATATATATTCACAACAAAACTCTATGCATCCGTCAGATTGAATGACATTGCCCCATTTGTAAGGAAATTGAATCATTTGGGAAGCATAATAAGTCAAACAACCCAGACCCAAAGTATCATATGCTACATTTTTCCACTCATTTGGAAAAACTAGAATATGTCTAGGATATTCACAATAGCTCAATAGCAATATGCATATCACCATATAAAATGATGCTTATCGAAATGAGGTCCAAGAAATGGATACAAGATGATTGTATAGTGAACGGTTTTGAGTTATTTCTATTTAGTTTTTACCCTTTGGTTTATTCCCTGTAGTCACTGTTTTTTATTTATGTACCCTTTGTCTTATACATGTTAACCTGATTTGGGGAAGGGAAGGGAATTCACAGAAATGGTGGGACAAAGATTAACCAAAGCACCAGTGATATACAGTAGAAACTATGTTAGAAATGAACTTAACAACTTCGTAGGAATTGGATGTCAGGGTTGGGGGAAGCAGGAAAAAATGGGGAAGGGGTAACACTGTTAAAAATGTACTCATTACTTATATAACTGTAACCCACCCATCTGTATATCACCTTCATAATAAATAAACCCAAAAAACAATTTGAGAACTCACCCAAATAGAGAAAATTACAGACAAAAATGAGACAACACAACAGATATAATCAAAATTGTGAATGCTATAAGAGAGTACTTTGAAAACCTTATATCAATCACCTGGAGAATCCTGGAGAATTTGATGCTTTCCTATACTCCATCTGAACCAAGAAGTAACACATAAGAAGTAATGAAAATGAAATGTCAATAAACCACTTCCCATTCCAGAAAAAGCTAGGACCCAATGAATGTACCATGAAATTAAGGCCTGAAAAGAACTTACAATACACAGATCTAACTCTTCAATGGAATATAAAGGGAAATGGAATTATCAAACATATTCTATGAAGCTAGATTTAGACCCTTCCCCAAATTACATAGGGACTCACCAAAGAAAGAGAACTATGAAACCAACTCTTTGATAAGCATTAATACAAAACTTCTTAATAAAATTCTCACCAACCAATTTCAGCAACTAACAAAAAATCATATGGTATGACCAAATAGGTTTCATCCTAGGATTCAATTGTATTCAATACTCTTGTCAATAAACATAATACAAACCATCAGCAGAAGCAGGGACAAGAAACACATGATCGTCTATAGGGATGTAGAAATAGCTTTTAACAAGCTCTAATACCCCTTGATGATTAAAAAAGTCTGAGAAGCTAGGAATGCATGGAACATTCCTCAATTTAATACAGAGCATATATATGATAGAGATAATTAGCATTTTCCTAACGGTGGAAGCATGAAGACATTAAAATCAGGAATGAGACAAGGATGTCCACTCTCTCTACTACTCTTCAATATGGTAATGGACTTTCTAGCAAGAGCAATAGGCAAGAGAAAAACATAAAGGGCATCCAAAAAGGGAAGAAGTAAAATTATCCCTTTTTACAGATGAAATCATCCTGTATTTAAAGGACCCTATATTTTCATCCCTCAAGTTAAGTAAAGGTGATGCTAACCTTCAACAATGTAGCAGGGTAAAAAACCCACAAGAATCAGTAGTTTTTCTGTGTTACCAACTATGGGAAAATCCAGGCTGAAATCCAGAAAACAATCTCATATATATTAGCCTCAAAATCAAATCTAATCTAATCTAAACAAAACAAAACAAAACAACAAAACTAGAAATTAATTAATTTAAATAAAAATGTGAAGGACCTCTACTGTGAAAACTTTAAATATTTAAATCACAGTCTGATAATAATACAATAAGAGCTGATCTCAAGTAAAAAGAAGAGCAAGGACTGTGGGCAGGGGTCAAGGGATAGAGCACTTGCTTGTCAAGCACCAGCTTCTGAATCAAAACCCCAGTACTGCCAAGGGATAAAATAAAGTATTAAAACATAAGGAAAGTTTCAGATAATAGTATGATGGATGACATGGAGGTACACACCTGTAATCCAAACACTTGGGAGACTAGGCAATAGAATTGTGCTATATAATGACACTGTATCTTAAAGAATAACACAGAATAAAATAAATCAATCTACATTTTTAAAGACTAGGGTGTAGTTCAAGTGTAATTCAAGTAGTTTTGCATGTGCAAGGAATTGATACAATGCACAAAAATTACATGTTTTAATAACTACAATGTCAGTTTATCAATGCAGTACTCGATGCCCCTTGGCTGGAATCCCTCTTCAGGTAATGTAAGACAGTTGGTGCACCTGTCTTCTGGGCTGGACTGAGGGCGTTGCTTGGCAAACAGTGTTTTGATCTCCATTCATGGATCCCACTTACAACTCTTTCTTTAGTAGACCCCCTACAAATCTCTCCCATCCCAATAACAACCTTCTGGTTTTCAAGTGAGGTTATCTTTGATATCTCTTAGGGCTCTCCTCCCCTTTGTCTGGAACTGCTCTGCTCCTGGACCCACATTCAGCGGCTTGTTCTGAGAAGAGTGGTAGCTATTTTGCTAGCCACCTCTATCCTCTGTCATCTTCTCCTCAAATTAGTCTTTGGAATCAGTATGAGTCTGCTCAGAGGGGACAGCCAGCCAGGGCTGGCTTTGTACCATGATCCTCAGATCTCAGTCTCCTGAATAGCTAGGATTACAGGCGTGAGCCACCTGCAACTGCAGGTTGCAGGAACATTTCAGAGTAATGGAATAGCACAACTGCACATACATTCATTAGCGACTGCCCAGGGGTGAGCCAGATGCTTACACCAAATCAATGACCTTGATATTGCCTTTGGTGTCCAAAAGGATGTTTTTAGACTTAAGGTCTCAGTGTGTGATTCTATTTTGGTGCAAACAGCACTTAAAATTTGTGTGGCGAGCCTCCTGGCTTCATCCTCATATAGGTGGCAGGATTTTAAGATCTACCCCAGGAGGTATCCCCTAGTGGCCATTTCCATGATGAGATACTCATACTCTTCCTTCTCCATAACCTGGTACAACCTGATATTGTGTTTCTGCCATAACTTCTTAAAAATGTCCACCTTATTCTTTATCCCATGATGAGGACTCTCACTTCCAGAGTATTTTAAATGCCACGTCCTTGTCTGTGATGTGGGGATGGGCCAGCTTCACTTGTACATAGGTACCTTTGTCGATGAGCTCTTTCATGAGGTATTGTTTGATGGTCTCCTCCTTCAAGGAGAAAGTAGGATGATACTTTGTGTTCTTCCATCCTTCTGCTATGATGGCAGGTAGCAAATCTACCTAAAATAAACTAAATAAATTAATGAAAAACCCATAAAATTTTAAAAGAAATACCAAAATGTAAATGACAACCAGTCCCCACAAACAACAAATCATTTAGTTTTGAGTCAGTCCAGCGGATCATCAAGCAAGAGCTCCCAGCTCTGTTAACGGAGCACAATGTCTTCCTATATATCCTGCATGGCCTCACACAATGGAGCAATCGCAACCAGGCATTGTGATATCATGGAGGAAGTGGATCAATCAGAGTCTGAGGTCAGATTAAAAGTGGACCAGTCATAGCCTGCCAGCCTTGACAGCTGTTGCTAAGGAATCCAGCTGGGCTTGAGGTTACTCTGGTCATTATCATGGCATTTCTGAAATCACTCGGACAGTGGTCAAAATCCTCTGATTTTCTAGAGGACTACTGCATCTTATAAATTGCTTCTCTCGAGACACTAGCTAACAGTCTCCATTCTTGATGGCCACCTTATCCTATGTCTTGTTCCAGCAAGGGCACTGCACACTCCCTCCTTCTCATGGACAGCTGTGTCTTATAACTTCCTCCTGAGAGGACAAGTTCCTGGCTAGCTTCGAGCCACCATCCTCACAATTCACCTTGCTGAGTAGTTAGGCTTATAAGACTGGGCCATCAGTAAGTACTTAGCTCATCTCTTACATTTGAAGGAAGTATATTTGTTATAAAAGTGAATTTTAGATATTTCCTTTTAGCACTTTAAATTTGTTGCCCTTGCTGTCTAATAGTTAATCTAGTTTCTGATGAGAAATTTGTCATAATATCATTGAAGATCACTTTGGTGTGATGAGTTGTGTCTCTGTGCCTTGGGAGGTTTTTGGTCTTTGTTCAATTAGAATGTGTCTTAGTGTGGACCTGTATAATTATGTTAAATGACTTTTTTGGGCTGGTAGATTCCTGCATAGAAGGGTTCGTGCTTTCAATCAAAATTGGGAAGGTACTGGTTATTATTCCTTCAAATACTCGATATTTCATTTTTTCCCTCTGTACATTATACATATATACATTATACATACATTACATATTCACATTACATATAGAATATACATATTTATGCCTACATATTTATATCATACATACATTTATATACATATATTTATTTTTACATGGCTTCCACTTTTGTTATTGTTTATGGTAGGATGTTTAGATTATTCCTAGCTGCTTCATCAGAGTTAGAGTAAGCAAAGCTAGCCACACACTCTACTCTCTCTCTCTCTCTCTGATTTCCTGCCTCTGTCAGTTCTCTGAGCACAGAGTCATTGTTTATCTTCTAGTGTGTGATGTAATCTTTTGCAATGTCACGCCTGCACCTGGAAGACCAGCTGCTCCAAAGTCAGCCTGCATGGGTGCACCTGCCTGCCTCTGTCTTTATGTCAGAGCCCTTGAACCTACTGGGGTGGCCTTAGCAGATGCTCCCGTGCCAGGACTGATGACTGGTGACTGTGGGTGCCACAAGCACAGGCTCTTTTTTTATGCATTGGTGGTGCTTGGGGGTGTTTCCCTGTTGGTGGCTATGCTTAGAGCAAGGCTGGGGGCTGCAGAAGCCTCACTGTGGACTGACTTCTGGGTACAACAGATGCCACGGTTTTCTCTGGGCTCTTTTCAAAATACATGGGCAGGTTCAGGAGAAGAACCTGGGCTCAGGAGGCCCCTAAGCACAGGGTGGGCAATGGAGCTGGGAGGGGTAGGGTTGTCCAGGTTGGCAGGGGGCAGAAGATGAGCTTATATTAGTAGGCTGCTGGCTTATAAAAGAAAAGCTAGACTTGCTTGCTACCCAGAAATATCCCTCTAAAAGTGGTTGCACCAGAGAGTCCCATGCTGGTGGGGGAAAACTGCTAAAGACTGCAGTAGATTGACCAGGATCATTTGGTCCTGTTTTTGAGCAACTATATGGTGTCTCTGGCAGGGGGAATCTGAAGGTTCCCTAACACTGCAGATCCAAGGAAGCCAGAGCCCAAGCAGTCTCACCAGGGTTGCCCAGCTGTGCAGTGGACAAGCTGGTACATGAAACCTTGCCTGAAGGCTTTGCAGAGTCCTCAACCTGGCCCACCTACTGGCAGAGGAACCTGCCTAGCATCTCCTCAACCATAGAACTTGGAGACAGCAGATCTCCCAACTTGGACATGCAATGTCCAGCTGTCCAGAGGCTGCTGTGGTCAGTGTGGGTCTGGGAAGAGTGCCACGCCTGCTGCTAGAAGGAGCAGATGCCCCTTCCAAGGCATCTGGGGGAAGGGGAGTCCCTGGAAATGGGCTTATGGAAAGGCTGATCTGTCCATCCCAAAGAGAACACCTCCAGATTGTTTGACTGTTTGGTTGGGTGGGGGATTCGCCCCTTGGAGGCAGTGGTATTAGGAGACAGTGTTGGTGAGGTTATCCCAAAATTAAAGAAATTGCTAAGGGAGCAAAAGGGTAAGGTTTGCTGAATATCCATGGCAGGTGGAGTTGAGGTCATGGCTGCTTCTGTCTTGAATTACCCACAGGCTTTGTCAGCAGAAGACAAGTGACTGGATGCTGGCATGGAGTGCAGTGGTTTTAGCAAATTTATCAGAGAGCCCTACTTGGCATGTATGTCATTAAATAAGGCTAACACAGGGTGCAGAGTTATGGCTTTAGAGCTTGATCATTTTAAAGTGCTGCAGACACCTTCTGGAAGCTGTTGGAACTTTAGGAGGTCTGAGTACATTATGAGATTAGATGTGGACCTCTGAACTTCATCCTTGTTTTGTGACAGGGCTGAGCCCTCCCTCCCTGCTGTCCTGGTGACCTCAGGGTGTGGGCTGGTTTCTGGCAGGTAGGAAAGTTTAGTGTGTCTTTTATTCCCTCAGCCTCACTCTGAAGGGCTGTTGTTGGCAGGGAGGATTGTTTCATTGGGAGGTCTATCTTTGAGTAAGGCAATCTACATAACTCAGAGCACATCTTGGCTTTCTCTCTGAATGTTTAATTTCTGTGGAAGACTGGTGCCTGAAAGGCCTAACAGTTCAAGGCTCCAGGGGCTTTTATGGTTTCCAGATATATCCATGGCTTGTTCTTTTTCATCTTACAAAGACAGCTCCAACTTTCTCCTTTAGTCATGTTCTACTGAGCCCTTTGGCTCTGGCATAAATGAGGAATAAAGGCAGGGCTGTCATGTTGCTAAGGAAAGCAGACAGGACTGCCTTGTTGCTGAGAAAAAGTAGGCAGGCCAATCTTGTTACATAGTTTCATTTTATTTCCCAATGTTGGTAAATAAAGTCTCCAGATTGGACTTCAGGAGATGCCCATTATCATTGCTCCCTTCATTTTCCCTACTCTTAAAGTACTGCCTTTCCATTTAAATTCATTTTTACTTTTACTTTTTCTCAGAAGCAAAGAGGCAATTTAAAAATCTATATGTAATGTTAATTTTTTATTCTTGTTTTGCTAAAATACATGAAGAACATGTCAATTCAAGCAATATAAAATGGCGGCAGATGGCATGAGCTTGATTTCTGTCCCTCTACTGTTGGTCTCTTGCTCTACCCTGCGGTGACCACTGCTACTAGTTAGTTATGTATCCCTGTATCTAAACCAAATGTGCACAAAAGATAAGCTATTAAAAAGAGACTTGCCCACAGCTACCCATGGTCCCCCAAACTGCTATCTTAGTAGGAGACCAAATTGTCATTCACACTATGGAGATTTAAATTTCTACACTCAGGTTCACAGATCTGAGCCAATTCTGTGCTGGAACCACATGACTGAAGGTGGTAGCTCATTGTTCACTAAGGAAGAAGTCTGCAATAGCTGGAAATCTGCCCTCTGCCTTTCCCACTAAGTCATATATCAAGGATGAGGATTAAGGAGTTACACAGGCCTTTTAGAGTTTAATAGACTTTGGGTTTTAACTTTTGTAATTCCAAGTTTCGCTTCAGATCAAATTTTGGTCCTGCACAGCAGCAGCCCAAGAGGAAGTGATGTCCAGATCTTGTGTAAATGTCACAGACTGTTTTTACTGAATTATCTTTTTTCCTACAATCCACACCTATAGCCAGATGGGGGCTTTCTTACAGCTAGCTGACTGACAGCACATCATTGGATTTAGTTTATACCTAGTTCTGAAGCCTTGTTCTGGAATATGGCTGTTTCAGTCTTAGATTTAGAACTCCCCTCTTTCTACCCCTCTCTTTCTCCTTCCTCTATGTCCTTCAATTCAAATAATCATTTGTTGAAAAAAACGATTGGAAAATTGTCATAACTTTAAATCGTAGTGTCTACTTTCCAAGCCTGACAATTATGTTAAAACAGGTGGAGAACAAGCATGATACAAAGTAAATGCACATACAGATGCGCACACCCACACCCACAACTACACCAGATAGACACATACATACAAACAGAAACACACAAAAAAATCACAGGACATTTGAACCTTGTTTCTTAATACTTTTTTATTTTATTTATTTTATTTTATTTGTGAACATACTTCACAAAGGGGTTACAATTACATGGGCAGGATAATGCATACATTTCTTACCAAGCATTGCAGCCTCCTTTGTTTACCCTTCACCTCTCTTCCCAGCCTCCTCCCTTCCCCCCACCCAACCTTTCTGCCCCTCCCCATCCACCGACATTGTAAAGCTCATTTTTGACATGACAATTTGTATTTCTCATTGTTGCAACAGGTCCACCTGAATCCTTAAACGACTTGTTTTTCCCCATCTCCTCCACAAGTTATACTGACATCAAATATAGTGAAAGCAAGGGTTATACTGTGGGGGAGGGACATAAAAGCAACAAAGAAATAATCTTATAAATGCATTAGAAACACATGCCTGGAAGAAAAAAAACATTAAAATACATATCTATGGGTTCATTTTCCTAACATCACATTATCTGACCTTTTCCGTTTGACTCATACATATACTAGATATTGCAAATAAGGGAAACTATGGGACCTGTGTTTCTTTGGGCCTGGCTTACTTCACTTAATATATTTTTTCCAAGTTTTTCCATTTCCTAACAAATGGGGCAATGTCATTCTTTCTGATGGAGGCCTAGAATTCCATTGTGTACATATACCACATTTTCTTGATTCATTCATTTACTGAAGGGCATCTGGGTTGGTTCCATATCTTAACTAAGGTAAATAATGCTGCAATAAACATAGTTGTACTGGTAGTTTTAGTGTGGTCTTGTTTGTAAACATTTGGGTAACGCCCAAAAGTGGTATTGCTGGGTCATAGGGGAGCGCTATGTGAAGTCTTTTGAGGAACGTCCATACTGCTTTCCAAAGTGGTTGAACAAGTTTACATTTCCATCAAAATGAAGTAAGGTTCCCTTCTGTCCACATCCCCTCCAGGGTCTGTTGTTGTTAGAGTTCTTGATTTTTGCCATTCTAACTGGAGTGAGGCGGTATCACAATGTTGTCTTTTATGGCTAGGGCTGTTGAGCATTTCTTCATGTGTCTATTGCCCATCCTTCTTTCTTCTTCAGAGAAGTTTCTCTTTAAGTCTTTCACCAACTTATTTACTGGGCAGTTGTTTCTTTGAGGATTTGTTGTTGGGGGATTTAATTTTTTGAGTTCCAAGTATATTTTAGATATGAGACCCTTGTCCATTGTATGGCTAGTGAAGATCTTCTCCCAATCCGTGGGCTTTCTATTGATCTGGCTAGCTATGTCCTTTGCCATGCAGAAGCTCTGCAACTTCATGCAATCCCATTTGTCCAACCTTTCTTAGATTTGTTGTGTTTCCGGGTGTCTATTCAGAAAATTTCGGCCTGAACCAAGGAGACCTAGGGTTTCTCCTATTCCATCCTGTAATGTTTTCAGAGTGTCTTCTTTGACTTCGAGTTCTTTGATCCATTTCGAGTTGATTTTGGTGCAGGGTGATATATAAGGATCTAGCTGTAGTTTTCTACAAGTAGTTAACCAATTTTGCCAGCACCATTTATTGAAGAGGCTGTCTTTCTTCCATTCTATTGTTTTAGCTCCCTTATCGAATATAAGATGGCTATAGATCTGCAGGTTCATTTCTGGGTTTTCAATTCTGTTCCATTGGTCATGAGGTCTGTTCTTATGCCAATACCAAGCTGTTTTGATTACTATGGCTTTATAGTAGAGTTTGAAATTTGTTTTTGATATTCCTCCAGCAGTGTTCTTTCCGTTGAGGAGCGTTTTTGCTATTCGGGGTCTTTTATTGTTCCATATGAATTTTTGGATTGCGTCTTCTATTTCCTTGAAGAATGAGGTTGGAATTGGTATCGCGTTGAATTTGTAGATAGCCTTGGGAAGTATTGCCATTTTCACTATGTTAATCTTTCCAATCCAGGAGCATAGGAGGTTTTGCCATTTTTTAAGTTCTGTGTTGATTTCCTTTTTCAAGATTTTAAAGTTTTCATCATAGAGGTCCTTCACTTCTTTGGTTAAGTTAATTCCTAGGTATTTAATTTTTTGTGGGGCTATTACAAATGGAGTTGCTTTCCTAATTTCAGCCACACTTTTCTCATTGTTGGCATACAGAAAAGCCATTGATTTGGGGGAGTTAATTTTATAACCTGCTACTTTGCCAAAGTTTTGAATCAGCTTGAGTAATTTGGGAGTGGAGTCTATGGGATTCTTTAAGTACAAGATCATGTTGTCTGCAAAGAGGGAGAGTTTTATTTCTTCTTTCCCTCTTTGGATCCCCTTTATGTCTGCATCTTGTCTTATTGCTGTAGCTAGGCATTCTAATACTAGATTGAAGAGAAGTAGAGAGAGTGGACATCCTTGTCTTGTTCCTGAGTTAAGAGGAAATGGCTTTAGTTTTTCACCATTGAGTATAATGCTGGCTGTAGGTTTTTCATATACAGCCTTTACTGTATTGAGGAATGTCCCATGGATTCCTAATTTTTCCAAAACCTTCATCATAAAGGGGTGTTGGATCTTGTCGAATGTTTTTTTGCATCTATTGAGATAACCATGTGGTTCTTATCCTTGCTCCTGTTGATGCGATGAATAATATTAATTGATTTGTGTATATTGAATCAGCTTTGCATCCCTGAAATGAATCCTGTTTGATCGTGGTGTATGAGTTTTTGGATGAATTGTTGAAGTCGATAGGCCAAAATTTTGTTGAGAAGTTTTGTACCAATGTTCATCAAAGAAATGGGTCCATAGTTCTCTTTCTTTGATGAGTCCCTGCCTGGTTTTGGGATAAGGGTTATGATGGCTTCATAGAATGTGTTCGGTAGTGAGCTTTCTCTTTCAATTTCATTGAAGAGTTGGAGGAGTATTGGTGTGAGCTCTGCATTGAAGGCCTTGTAAAATTCCACTGTAAAACCATCTGGTCCTGGACTTTTCTTGGCTGGGAGTTCTCTTATTGCTGTTTCTATTTCAATGCTTGATATGGGCCTGTTAAGATGGTTTAACTCATCTTGGTTTAGTTTTGGCATATCAATATTTGGGAGGAAAAGTCCATTTCTGTCAAGTTCTCAAACTTATTAGCATAAAGTTTTGAGAAGCATTCCATTATAATGTTCTGAATCTTGGTTTTTTCTGTGGTGATGTTTCCTTTCTCATCTCTGCGTTTATTAATTTGGGTGTGTACTCTTCTTTTTCTGATAAGATTTGCTAAGGGTCTGTCAATTTTCTTAATTTTTTCGAAGAACCAACTCTTTGTTTTGTTGATTCTTTCTATAGTTTTTTTGGATTCTAATTCATTTAATTCTGATTTAATTTTACTTATTTCTTTCCGTCTACTGGATTGGGGTTTATTGTTTTTTAATACTTTAAATGCACCAAAACATTTGATGCAGTCAGAAAATCACTAGTGCGCATGTGGACACTAGTTTATCCAGGCTTTCTTTGATTTCTTGTGATTCTGGATCTTTAGTTAGAAAGTTTGGACCTGTGTTCTAGGATCCATGGTTATTCCTCTGCCACTTCTTGTAATATCTTCATGGTTTCTGGCCTTATATTGATGGCTTGGCATATGTGGACACCATTAATTTGATCTGCCTACAATTCCTTGCTTCACAGACACAGCAAAGTGGTACCTTTTCTAAGTAAGATGAGGTGGTTCATGGTTGTTTAGAAGGGGGATGGATACTCAGAAGTGTGAATATGTAAGTCATAGGTGGTAGGCTAAGGCATAATTATTTTTAATTACATTTTTCATTGTAAGTACAATGAATCCTAATCAGTGACACTTTTTTCATCACCTTTCCATCCCTGAAACTCAACTCGTTCCTCTCAGTTTTCCTAGTTTCATTGGATATGAGATGAAAATTGTGACTTCACTTCATTCACCTCCTCCTGCCTTTCAAGTGCCAGTTTCCTTATATACATTTTATTGTACTGTTAGATTTTCTAAAGTATTACAACATTTAAATTCTTTCCAACACATACTGTAATTCGTGAAATATATTTATGTATATGTGCATACAACACTCTATATGTTTACATGTAGACCTGGCTTCCACATATGAGAGATATCATGCACCCTGACTTCACAAAATTTTTTCCAGGTACATCCATTTCTTTATAAATGATGCAATATTCTAATGGATGACTAAAATTACTCCTTGTATATATACCATATTTTCTTGATCCATTCATATATGGAAGGCATTTGTGCTATAACTATACCTTGACAATGAACATAGTTATTTTGTGGCTATATTTTTCAGTGTAGTTGAACAAGTTTACATTCCCACCAACAATGTTTTGTGATCAGTCTAAAGTGAGATAAAAAAAGAGCAGCAAGTCAAGTGGTTGTGTATTTTTGTTGTTGTTGTTGTTGTTGTTCAGTCGTGGTACCTGAACTCTTGTCCTGAGTACTGAACTTCAGCTCTTAAGCTCAAGGATAGAGCACTATCACTTGAGCCACAGAACCACTTCCAGCCTTTCTGCTTATGTGGTGCTGAGGAATCAAACCCGGCCTCATGCTTGCAAAGCAAGCACTCTATCACAGAGCCACCTCCCCAGCTCGTCTCAAGTGTTTTGGTTTGCATTTACTTTATGGCCAGAGATGTAGCACATTTTTTATGTGACTACTGGCTATTTTTATTTCTTCTGGGAAGTCTCTACTTAGTTTGTTTGCCCATTTGTTAATTGGGTTGTTAATTCTTTGCTAGTGTAATTCATTGCGTTCTTTGTATATTCTAATGTAGACATGGCAAAAATCTCTGCTTCCATAGGACTTCTTTAGCTTGCTAATGATGTCCTTTGCCATGCAGAAACTTCGTAGTTTGACACAATCCCATTTTTGAATTCTATCTTTGAGTCCAGGCATTATTGAGGGTGAACTCTGTATTCCTGTTCAGTGGGAGCCAAGGTTAGCAAGGCTTATACTTTCGGAACAATCCTTCCTAGAGTTCAATCCTAGTGATGGGCAGGTATTGTTGCCCCAGTTTTACAGGTAGAAAGGTCAAAATCTAACATTTTTTTCTGATTCTTTAAGCCACACATCTGGTCAAATCATAGTCTAGAACCTATATTATTCTTGTATAGTCTCAAGATAGGTTTTCCTAGTGACTTTCTTTCTTTATATTTCTTCCTTAACTCTTTACATCTGGTGTACAATATGATGGCTAATAATCACATGGGTATGCTGAGCACTGTAAATTGTGGTGTTGTTTTGATTTTGCTGTAAGGATAATGTTCACCATGGAGATGGAACACTACATACAAAACAATCGGGGAACTATATTTTTGTTTGTTTTGCAAGTCCAGGGGCTTAAGCTCAGGGATTGGACACTGCCCCTAATGGTCTTTTGCTCAAAGCTAGTGATCACTCTGCCACTTAAGCCACAGCTCTACTTCCAGCTTTTTCTGTTTAATTGGCACTGAGGACTCAAACTCAGGCTTTCATGCATGAAGCTAGGCAAGCACATTACCTACTAAGCCATCTTCCAGCTCTTCAGTTATTTTTTAAATGCTGTTTTTTTCACGAGTTTCCCCCTTTCTTGCTCATGCTGGCTTTGAACTGTGATCCTCAGATCTGAGGTTCCTGAATACCTATGATTACAATCATGAGATACTGGTGCCTGGCAAATGGTGATTTTAACCTACTTTTAATTTTCCTTGTTGATGAAACAGCTGAGTAGATAACATAAACAAAGGAGAAAGGCAGAAGAAAAAAGCAACAGTAGTAGATGCTGGAAAAGGAAAGAAAGTAGTACAAAATTGGCAAAATGAAGTAAAGGTTGTAATTTAATTAGTACCAATAGACCAATGTTGCTTTTTTATTTTACAAACGTATAGTACTGTTACATTGCATTAACACTAGGGGAATGAGGGAACATGCAAACAGTTTAAAACATTTGAACACTTCTGTATACTATACTTATGCTAACACAATTTATTGTAAAAAAAAAAAAAAGATGCCAACAAGGCCAAGTGTGAAAACATATGCTTGTAATCTCAACTTTTAGGAGCTAAATTGGGAGGATTGAAAGTTGTTATATAGATTATGTAAAAAAAAAAAAAAAAAACTATGTCTCTGAAATAAGACAAAGAAAAAAAATAAAAGGGAAAAAAAGAACTCTAACCAAATATTTCCTGGCCAATTTTGTCAAAGAAAATACCTTCTTTTTTTTTTTTAACCTATTGTTAGGTGTCAAACCTGGAAATTTGCCCCTTGTATACAAGTCCTTTACTACTTAAGTAATGCCCCAAGCCTTCTTATTTAAACGGTGATTTTCAGTTTGGTTGGTTAAGAGTCTTTCTTCCTCCTTCCCTCCCTCCCTCCCTCCCTTCCTTCCTTCCTTCCTTCTTTCTTTCTTTCTTTCTTTCTTTCTTTCTTTCTTTCTTTCTTTCTTTCTTTCTTTTTCTTTCTTTCTTTCTTTCTTTCTTTCTTTCTTTCTTTCTTTCTTTCTTTCTTTCTTTCTTTCTTTCTTTCTTTCTTTCTTTTTCTTTCTTTCTTTCTTTCTTTCTTTCTTTCTTTCTTTCTTTCTTTCTTTCTTTCTTTCTTTCTTTCTTTCTTTCTTCTTTTCGTTCTTTCTTTCTTTCTTTCTTTCTTTCTTTCTTTCTTTCTTTCTTTCTTTCTTTCTTTCTTTTCTTTCTTTCTTTCTTTCTTTCTTCCTTCCTTCCTTCCTTCCTTCCTTCCTTCCTTCCTTCCTTCCTTCCTTTCTTTCTTTTGTGGGGATAGGCCATGCTTAACTGGAATAATTGGTATATGCCACCTCACCCAATATATCCATTTGACTGTTCCAGAAAGTTTTAACAAAGAATAAACTCTTCATAATTAACTTCATAAGTCCCATGACAAAATGTGAATGTATTTATAGTAATTTTACTTATGAAGAGAAAGGCAAAAAATCCTAAACAAAACAGAATATGTATCAGAAATGAAGGACAGTTTACATTTATTGTTTTTCCATTTTTCCTGTGTGTGTGTGTTTTCATGAAGATTTCACACAGGCTTAACACATGGTAATCAAGTCATTCTACCATCAAACTGCAAACCCACTTATGTAGTTACAATTTAGAAAATCTAATGCAATTTATCACACTGAATAAAGAAGAAATATCATATAATCTCAATAGATGCTGATACAGAAGCATTTAATAATATTTTTTATGTTACTGAATAATATTTTTAATATTACTGAAAACTCTGACACAAGCAAATAACTTTAGCTTATGTAGAATATCTTTCAAGCAGCTATGATATTCTTTAAAAAAATAGGTGAGGTATTTCTGAGAGAGATTTGTTATCAATGATGACATTCGACAATACATTTGATATGTTAACTGAAAAGAAGAAAGAAGAAGAAGAAGAAGAAGAAGAAGAAGAAGAAGAAGAAGAAGAAGAAGAAGAAGAAGAAGAAGAAGAAGAAGAAGAAGAAGAAGAAGAAGAAGAAGAAGAAGGAGGAGGAGGAGGAGGAGGAGGAGGAGGAGGAGGAGGAGGAGGAGGAGGAGGAGGAGGAGGAGGAGGAGGAGATTGCAATTGAATGAAAACACTGTAATTTGTGATGGCATGGTAGTCTGTATAAAAATACAAACATGTTTACAGGCTTACATATTTACATGTTTTCAGTAAGTTAGTTTAACATGAAGTCAAACAATACAGAAATAAAAAATCTTGTACATCTCAATCAAACTTTACAATTTAGGTTGGGGGGAGTGGAGTTGTGGAGATGGGATGGAAGGGATGGTAGGGAAAAAACAAAGGAGGGGCAACAATGCTTGATAAGAAATGTACTCATTACCTTGCTCTTGGTGCTGTAACCCGTCTGTACAGTATTTTTACAATAAAAAGGTTATTTAAAAATAAAAAATTATAATACTATGAGAGGAATTTGTAACTCAGTGGTAGAGTATTTGCCTACTATCTGTGAAGGGTCCTTGTTAAATAAGCTGGAAAATGCATAACAGACCAAAAATTTAAAAAAATTATACAAGAAGGACAATAAAGCACATGGTTTGGGACAAGTAAGTGGTTTACTTCCAAAAAAGAAGAAGCAACAGATGATTTTGGTGGTATATATATACTTGAAATCCAAACATCCATTCTTCGGTGGTTCAAGTGTTCAAGACCAGTCAGCTATAAACAAGAGCAGGAGCAGGGCTGGGGAGGTGGCTCAGTTGTAGAGTGCTTGCCTTGCATGCCTGAGGCCCTGGGTTCGATTCCTCAGCACCACATAAGCAAAAAGAAAAAAGCTGGAAGTGGTGCTGTGGCTCAAGTGGTAGAGTATTAGCCTTGAGCTGAAGTGCTGAGGGACAGTGCCCAGGCCCGGAGTTCAGTCCCCACGACCCTACCCCTTCCCCTCCCCCCCCCCAAAAAAAAAACAAAAGCAGGAGGGACATGACAGAAGAAATAATAGAGATCTGCAACAAAACAACTTCATCTGGTTGGTGAGAAGAAGTCTGTCAGGTGTGTTGTTTTCTTTTAGATAAGATTCTAACCTTTCCACCATGTGAGTATGCAGCAACAAGGAACACATTAAAGCCCTGTTGAAGCTGACCTCTCAGTACATTGAATTTTCTGGGTTCTAGATCTTGTCTTTCAGAATTTCTGTTGAGTACAAATAGCTTTCTCTAAACTATTGGGACCTGGTCTTAAGGAATTTTGTTATAGCATCACAATGGAATTGAAATACACAGCTATACCTATTTCTCTAAAGGAAGACTGATGGATTTGGTAGTAGGAGAGTTCAAGCTGAGGACCTCCAATTTTCTAGAGAGGGGTTCTACCACATAATTCCCTTACTGTAGCCCTTGTTCTTCACTTTAAACATATCATCGCACTGTCTTATGGATTTCAAGGCTTCTGATGTAAACTCTATGAAAGAAAATATCATGGGAATGATGCTCTCTTTTCTCTCACGCCTGTAGTTGTTAATAACCTGCTTCATGGAGATGTATGGAATAGGGCATTTTGCTACAGTATTAGATGATTCTGAAGTGATACCACTATTCTTTTGACATCAGTCATTCTAGATTTAAAGAAAAAGACATTGAATATCTTGAGTAAATTGATGAGGTCTTTAAACCCCAAAGTTAGAGCAGCTTTTCAGATTATGGATGCCATAAAGTATCCTACTGGATTTAAATTCAAGTGAGAAAACAGCCACTTGCATGACTCACCTCAGTATAAAACTTTCTTGGACATAGTTTCTTTGCATTTTAATGTAAATGACAAAAGTGCCAACTTACTGACTTTATAAGGGGACTCAGCATTACATAGTTAAATAGTTGTCAAAATTCACTGATTTGAATAGAGAACATTCCTAATTTGTATTAAAGTAGTAATGTATTGCAATTAATACACGGATGTGTTTTATTAGTAAATATTGAAAAGGAAAACAAGTATTTCTACAGGGGATTCATCGTGGCAATAGTCACTTTGCAGTAGGGTGTCACTATCTGCCTCCTTTCAACCACATGTTATTGCTGAGTGTGATATTGTTTTAGTTCTACTCAAGAGCTATGGGACTCATCTTGGATTCCATTTAGAAGACACCAAAGTGCATATGGATATTACAAATTTTTAAAGACCAGAAATGATCTATTTTATGGTGCCAACAATAAATAAACTCCATACCAAATAAGGATTTAATCTTATTTTAAGCAGTTGTGCAAGGGATATAATTCAACAAATAAGGACACCTTGTATGCCTTAATTATTTCTGTGAATTTTCTCTTTATTGTCAAGTTAAAAAAATCTGATCCACTTTAGTGAAAGTTTCCAATTGGACTGTTAGTCATGTGCCCCCTACACCTAGAAATACATAGGAATCCACTTTGTTTTTAGATTGTTGGAGCAAGTTCCAAGACCTAAACAAATGGTGAATGGAAGCCACTTGTTGGTGTATGTTTGGCTCCTGCACATGGCCAGGGGTCTAGCAGAAACAGACATGAGGACATCCATAATACTCAAGGACAAAACATTTGGGAGCAAACACTAGGACCAGGAAGACACCAAGAACAGAAGGCATTTTCTGATGCACTTGAATTTCCTGCAACACTGCCATGGCAGCAGCAGTGGCATCATTCTTTGCACCTTGCATCCCTGTGGAAACTTTGGCAACAGTTCTACAGGCTCAAGACCAAAAGAGCTAGTGGGTTCATGCCAAGCTGTGATTGGCCCAGTGCAGCCATTGTAAGTGGTCTCTGCACTCCTTTATAATGCTGGGAATTTCTGGTGACCTGCTGGATTCAGTGCTACATTAACAATTTTGAGTGGGTTTTTTTTGGAGGTTAACTTTGTTTTATGTGGGTTTGGGTATTTCCTTTTGGCTATTGCTCTGGGGTTTTTATTTTCTTAGCCAAGTTTAGGTAGATTTACTCCTTGACATCCTACCAGAAAGATGGGAGAACACAGTGAATTATCCTCAAGCTCTTCAGAGAAGGAGATTTTCACTGAACAAGACAGTATGAAGGAGATCATTGGCTATGGAAGGAGGAGATTTTCCCTGAACAATACTGTGTGAAGGAGGAGTTAATTGAATATGGTAGCTATGGATATATAACATTGGCTTAGCACCACCTCATAGACAATAAGGTGGTAGGGAAAATGATCCTGAATGGAGAGTTAAAACAATTGTCAGACCAAAATGAGATGGACAGGCTGGGAAGGTGGCTCAGTGTTAGATGTTTCCCTCACATGCATGAGGCCCTGAGTTCAATTCCTCAGTGCCACATAAACAAAAAAAGCCAGAAGTGATGCTGTGGCTCAAGTGATAGAGCACTAGCCTTAAGCTGAATAGCTCAGCAACAGTGCCCAGGCCCAGAGTTCAAACCTCATGACCCACAAAAAAAATTTAAATGAGATAGGCATTATTAAGATTTTCCATCAACCACACATGATCAGGTCATTCCAGGTGAGGGAGAAGGATGAGCACTAATGCCTAGCAATGGAACTGGCCATCCAGAGACCTCCTGAGATAAATGTGAAAATCATGCCACCTATTCAAGAATTAAGTCAGAAAATTGTTCAGACATAATGTGAGGATTGTACATTGCTTTAGCGAATATAGAAATGAACACTGAGACATTAAACCTAATAAGACCATGTTGGATGACAAAGGAAATGTGAAGGTCAATGACTTTGGCATGAGCATAAGGATTTCCCAAGGGTAGTTGCTGAAGGACATATTTGGTACAATAATTTTGTCCGTATAAAATATTCCTAGATGAAAATTACAATGGCTGCAAAGCAGGCTTGGAGTCTTATTTGTATTCTATAGGGATGGCAAATTTTCCATTTGAATATATCAATTTTAGCCAGATACAAGTAATTGACTTGGAGGTCACATACATTTCTCCATTCACCTGTATCCAAAATAACAAAATATCATCTTGAAACTGTAACCTGCAGACCCAAGGCAAAGGCACAATATAGAACAAAAAATGGAGATTGGATCAACTAAGTTGAGGAATATATCCTATGTCCTAATGAGCCATCATGTAATGAGCTAACCCCTATTATTCTTGCATTCATGTGTGACATGAGGTACAGCCTGCCTGATATGAACAAAATGATATTGGACAGGACATTAAATGAAATCATGGTCATCTATTTTTTTTAATAAAAAATGTCAAAGTAGAATGACCGCAGTGAAATTAAATCAGTGCCTGCTATTGTTTCATTGTGCCTATCTCCTGCAGATATACAGTATGTATATATCTCACAAATATATTACATATTAAATATATTATATATAATTATATGCATAAATATGCATCATTTTGGAGAAGAATTTCATGGAATTCTCTGCTTTTGCTTCAAGCCAACATTCTCCTCATCTGAGCCTCCTTAGCAGTTAGGATTATAGACTGGGACCAGGCAAAAGTTGTCTTAATCAATGCAGCAGAGAGCCTGTCTTTAACTTCCAAGAAATACTAGAAACTTGAAGACAGTAGAATGATGAATGTAACATAATAAGTTTAACTCAGTGTAAAATTTCCAAAGTTTATTTTATACAAAAGTTAGGGGACATTAATAAAAATTAAAGACAGATATAGATCCCAGTTAGAAGTGTGAAAGTAAGTGGAACGCTCATAAGTTCAAGTCCTAATACCGGCCCATAACCAAACATTAAATTAATTTTGTATGTCTTTTATTGTAAAAATAATGTACAGAGGGGTTACAGTGAAATAAGCAAGGTAAGGAGTGCATTTCCTATCAAGCATTGTTGCTTCCTCCTTTGTTTTTCCCCTACCATCCCTTCCCTCCCAACTCCACAACTACTCCACCCACCTCTGAAGTTGCAAACTTCATTTTCAATGTAGTGTGTTGTACATAGCATTTTTACAATGGGTCAACCTGTATGCCTATTTATTTAAGCATTTTCTGTTTTCCCTTACCCTCCCCCAATTAGAGAACTGTATATACAAGATGCAGGGCACCAGAATTAAATACAGTGAAAACAGGGGTTATACCATGGGGGAGGAACATACAAAGCAACCAAAAATCAAATGGTACATTATAAATAAGTTAGAAATAACAGCAAGAAAGGAAAAAAACCACTTGTGTCCCGGTCTTGGGGTTCATTTCACATCTTATCGGTGCTTGTCCTAGGCATATACTAGTTATTGCAAATAAGGGAAACCATGGGACCTATGTTTCTTTGGGCATGCCTTACTTGACTTAATATAATTTTCATCTAAGCCTTTCCATTTCCTAACAAATTAGGAGATGGCATTCTTTCTGATGGAGACGTAGAATTCATATATATATATATATATATACACACACACACACACACACACACACACACACATATTTTCTTGATCCATTCATCTACTGAGGGGCATCTGGGTTGGTTTCATATCTTAGCTGTGGTAAATAATGTTGCAATAAACATACTTGTGCTGATAGCTCTAGTATGGCCTTGTTTGTGATCATTTGTGTCAATGTCTGAAAGTGGGATTGCTGGATCATAGGGGAGCTCTATGTGGAGTCTTTTGAGGAATCTCCATACTGCTTTTGAAAATGGTTGAACAAGTTTACACTCCCACAAACAATGCAATAGGGTTCCCTTTTGGCCACATCCCCTCCAGCATCTGTTGTTATTAGATTTCTTATTGATAGCCATTCTAACAGGGGTAAGGTGAATCTCAATGTTGTTTTGATTCGCATTTCTTTCTTTTTGATAGAGAACTTGAGCTTTTCTTCATGTGTCTATTGGTCATTGTTATTTCCTCTTCAGAGAAGTTTCTCTTTAAATCTTTAGCCCACTTATTTCATCAGGCAGTTGTTTCTTTGAGGATTTGTTTTTCGGGATTTAATTTTTTGTGTTCCAAGCATATTTTATATATGAGGTCCTTGTCTGTTGTATGGCTAATGAAGATCTTCTCCTAATCCGTGGGCTTTCTATTGGTTTTGTTAGCTATGTCCTATGCCATGCAGAAGCTCTGCAGTTTCATGCAATCCTATTTGTGCAACCTTTCTTTTATTTGTTGTGTTTCTGGGTCTCTATTAAGAAAATTTTGGCCTGTGCCAAGGAGACCTAACGTTTCTCCTATTCCTTCCAGTAAAGATTTTAGGGTGTCTGCTTTGACTCTGAGAACAATTAATTTTGTAAATGTTGTGGGTGATAAAATGGCTTCCTAGTTGAATGTTAGTAAAAGATGTAGGCAGTCCAACAAAAGGGAGATTTTTTTTTTTGGTGTTGGTCGAGGGGCTTTAAGTCTGGGCTTGTGTACTGTCTCTGAGCTCTTCAACTCAAGGTCAGTGCTCTTCATCTCGAGCCACAGTACCACTTCTGGTTTTCTGGTGTTTAAATGGAGAAAAGAGTCTCAGGGACTTTCCTGCCAGGCTGGCTTTGAACAGTAGTCCTCAGTTCTCAGCTTCCTGAGTAGCTAGGATTACAGCTGTGAGCCTCTGGCACCAGGCTAAAAATGGGAGATTTTTATAAAAGAAAATCCCCCTCTTCATCTATGTCTAAACCTCAGATATCACTATTAGAACACTTCACTCTCAACTCATTTCATCAGACATTTGTAAATTTTCTCTTTTCCTTCATGTGGGAATACTGCAGTAAATATCAACTCAGCTGTGGGACTGGATCAATTGTATGGTAATTGCTACCACCTAAATCAGAAACTTTTACAACAAATCAATTGAAACCCTCATTTGGAATATTTTTTTTCTCTTTTTATTACAAATCTGTGCTTGATTCCTTCTTAATGTGGTAATGGACCTCGTACAGACTGATGACATTTTCTTTCTCTTCAGCAATTGGCCTTCCCCTACATGTGGTCAAATATTTAGGAATGCAAAGATTTCCATTGATAATTCATTAAGCTGACCTCTAAGAGAATGCACATTTCTGGAATTTGGTCTGCTGTCTTGTTCTTATATGCACAGGCTTTCTAAGATTTATTTGCTCTACAAAGAATTGTATTTTCCAATCTTCGTGTGACCAATTTTAGTCTCTCTGATTAGTCTTTTGACCCTCTCTCTGAAGTCTCATTTCAGTCTGTCTCATAAAATTATATTAGTTATCAGCTAAATGACTCTCAGCTTCTGTATTTTGCCTGACTTCATGTAGGCTGTGATAGTTGCCCTAAATGGCTTTGCCTACTGGAGTTTTGTTTTGTTTGGTTTTTAGAGGTCTAGGATTACTATTCAAGGTAGTAGCTTCTTGGGGCCCCATTGATCCCCAGGCCTAGAGTCAATGGGTTTTTCTCCTAAAGATATAAAGAACAGCTGAATGAATTCCTGTTTTCATTGTATCAAAATGAAGCAATCCGGCATCCTTGCAAAGCTATGGATAATCCAATGTAACTACTTACAAAAATGGTCTATCAAGATGGCTTTTCAAGGTTGACTGTGAAAAAAATGCTCATTTCCAAGTCAGCACCATAAAACAGATCACATCCCTGGGAGCAGACTTTTGGAAGGACAGTACCTCTTCCTTCCTTCTCTTATGATAGACCAAACCGTAATATTCTGCAGTTGTGGTCAGCCTTGAGCAAATTTTCCCTAGAATATTCCGTAGTGTAAAAGAGGACTAACTATCAAAATAAAGGTGAAAATACTTGTCTACTACACACTGAATTATCTAATTTATATCTGTTGTTATTTTCATTACTTCAAACATATGGATAATTTAAACTTGGGATTAGACAAGTGGCAAAATATTAATAGAATAAACATTCAGTTTACTTTCATATATTCAATATAGTACACTTAACCCTTTATGGAAAATTAAATCCAACTGTAGAAACAATGGCAGAAATATAAAATAACCCTCAATATGTATAATCAAGCACACATACACCATCAACTACTAAGAAATTCAGTCTCTCTATAAATATTTATTTGGTAGAAAACAATAAAAATTTAATTAATGAATGTGACTTTTAAGTATCATCTGAAACACTCCTCATATATATAATTTTATATAATTTTATAGATTTCACCTAGACAGGAATTTAACATGCATGTAGAAATCAAATTTCCACAATTTAAGCTAGATGAGAGTAGTCAAACTCTGATGTACTGTGTGGTATGAATATTACCACAGTGCTGAAACCTTCCACCTAATAGCAAGTCGTGTGCAATAATTTATTATTTGATGTTAAGATGAGTGCTAAGTGTAGAATACACTTTGAATTATTACATTAATTCACAGAAATGAAACAATAATGATATGTTATTTGTTAAAATTCTAATCTTCTCAATTTTACAATTCATGAAATATATTATTAAACTTAGTTGCCCTTTCTTTTCTATAGGTACTGAAATTAAAATTATATATTAAACATTCAATATTAAGAAATCAATAATAAGTAACCTATTTTTAAAATGATATACTATTATACTGTGATTTGAAGTATGGTTCTAACAAGTTATGAGGTAAAAAAAATTACTAGAATTATTAGTAATATTTTTTAGCTTACCAGCTTCTTATTTGTTTACTAATTTTGTCATTTTTTATTCTTGTTCCAAGTCATCTCTTCACCTTAATTGTTTAATTTTCAATTTTATCTCTATTGCTTTACTGATTGTGCATTTTGTTTTCCCTTTTTAGTGACTGACATCAGGCTGAAAATCTGTATGCTAGTTTATTACTTCTTATGTTAAAGTCAAATTACTGCTCTCCACAGCTGTTTTACTCTTCTTTGTATAGTACAGTATATCTCCCACTCACATCTCCTGTATTGCTGCTTGCTATCATGTATTTTATGTTTTTTATTTAAATTTTATTGTCAAGTTAATATACAGAGGGGTTATATTTACATAAGTAAGATAATGAATTCATTTCTTTTATAACTTGTTATCCCTTACCTCATTTTTCTCACTCTTCCATCCCAATGCCCCCCCAAGACTATTTCCAACATATTGTCTTGTGAGTATCACTGGTTCATAGGTTCCCCCTTTTGTCCTTTGTCTCACCATTTGACTTTTTCCCTTTCCCTTAACTAGTTCAGATCAACATATTTACAATACCCAGGGAATCAAAATCAAATACAGTTACTACAGAGGATAAACCATAAGTGTGGAAAACACAAAAGGATAAAAAGAAATCACGTAGTACATTTAGAACAACAACAAGATAGAACATATCTTGGAGATCATTTCCCTTGGAATCACATTACACCTTCATATGTACATAGCTATTGAGCTATTCTTTTTATCTACTATGATTATCCTTGATGTACACAATAATGCTCCCCTATTACACAGTAATTCCACTTTTTGGCATTTACCTAAGTGACCACAAACAAGGTCACACTAAAGCTACCAGAACAATTATGTTTATCACAGTATTATTTATCATAGCTAGGATATGGAATCAACCCAGATGCACCTCAGTAGATAAATGGATCAAGAGAATGTCACACACACACACATACACACACATACACACACACATGGAATACTAAGCTTCCATCAGAAAGAATGATACCACCTCATTTGTAATGATATGGAAGATCTTGGGGAAAAATCATATTAAGTGAAGTAACCCAGATTTAAAGAAACATAGGTCCCATTGTTTCCCTTATTTGTAATTATTAGTTTACATCTAGGATAATCTCATGTATTTTAATTTGACATTTTGTTCTATGTTGAGCATACAACATTATTGCTACATTTTTTGTTATTATTTCTACAATCAGGCAGGTATATTTAAAGAATTACGTTCATGACATCCATTACAGAAGGAAGAACATCTAAAAGAGCAGCACCTACTAGGAAGAACAACTCCTACTCATTTAGCTTCATTCCTATGTAAGGCCCGTTTTGTCCTTTGTATCCTCATGTTGTACATTAAAATACTTGGTCATCCTGTATATTTACTATCTTCTACATTGTGACCTAAATGCCCCACCAATTCCAGTTTGCTTTACTTTTAAATAAATTTCTCTCTTAATGATTGAGGTTGGTGTATGTGTGTGTGTGTGTGTGTGTGTGTGTGTGTGTGTGTGTGTGTGTGTGTGTGTGTGTGTATAGCTTTACAACTATCAGAAGACAACATTTTTCTTCATTTAGAATACATCTTTCAGGTCATTGTAAGTTATGCCTAATTGGAGAAATCTCTTGTTATTTTAAAGATGAAACAGAAAAATATATTTGTGCATGCACCACAGTTGCTTTATTAGTCTGTCGTTGAATACTTAACTTCTATTTATTATCTGGGCGGCTGTTGTGAACAATGTGAATAACAAACATCTACAGATATACTTACAAGTAATCCAGAGAGAAATAATCAAATGATTGGTGTGTCAGATGATATTTCAACTTTGCATTTCTTTAGAAAACTGCAAAGTACTTTCTACAATGAGAATACTAACCTGTATTTTGACCAAGAGTGTAGAAAATTTCCTTTTCTCACACTCTCACCAACATTATTATATTTTGAATTTTTTAAGGGCAGAATTTTACTATGTGCAGAACCACAGACTGGCCTTAGACTCAAATCCTCTTACTCCAAACTGCTAAATGCTTGGAATTACAAGCCTTTTCCACCACACCTGGTTCCTTTGATTTTTCTGATAAGAGTTATAATAGTTATGAATTAGTGTCACAGTAACTTTCAATTGCAATTCTCTAATGACTTCTGTTCACAAAGCATTAATCCAGCATAGAAGTGGTATTAAACACTACTTTGTAAACACACTGACGCTTTTCAGGGCTTTTTGGAAAACATTTCTATTCAGAAATTTTGTTGATTTGTATACGTTTCTTGTTAATCTCATCTTTAATCTCTCTATATAAAATCAATACTTAATTCAATATATTAGAAAGGAAAAAATTAAGCAACTCTTAACATTTTTCAATTTTCAGTAATATTATATTGTTTAAATCATTTTCTGTTTTCACTTAAGACTATATAAATAAATTTAGTTAGACCTTTTACAAGGCTATATGTATTTTATTTATTTTTCTTTCATGGCTTTTTCCAAAGCCTGTGTGTATAATATTTCTAGGTTTCTTTCAGTCTCATGTAGTTCAGATTTCAAACTGAAGTATAAATGGAAAGAAGCAAAAAAAAAAAAAAATAGAGTTCCTCTCATCTGATGATGCCTCTACAAGAATGAGGAATGAGTTCAATCTTCTAAGGACCTTTGATTGGCTATCAAAAAGAGAATTCATTCCTTTAGGTATTCCCTATTTTTGCAATTTAACTTAAATGATGTAAAACACAATATACTACTCAGAGACTTTTACGTTTTCATCAGTTTTGCACATTTTCATATGGAGTTCACCTCAGTCTACAACATTCCTTTTCATTATTCTGTCCCTTATGTTTTTATACTGCCAAGACATAATAAAACCAGTTTGATTTACAGCATGAGAATTTATCCACCTGGCTGCCTTTGAAGCAGAGCATGGTCAATAGAGAACATTCCTTCTGGTTTCTCATTACATGTAATGGCTTTTGTAATACTTATTGCATTCTATTTAGTATTTTATCAAACTGCTGGCTTGCTTGTGATCATTTGGGTAAATGTCCCAAAGTGGTATTGTTGGATCATAGAGGAGCTCTATGTGTAGTCTTTGGAGGAACCTCCATACTAATTTCCAGAGCTGTTGACCAAGTTTACACTCCTAAAAATAACGCATTAAGGTTCCCTTCTGTCCACATCCCCTCCATCATCTGTTGTTGTTAGAGTTCTTGATTATAGCCATTCTAACTGAGGTGATATGGTATCTCAATGTTGTTTTGATTTGCATTTCTTTTATGGCTAGAGAGGTTGAGCATTTCTTCATGTGTCTATTGACCATCCTCCTTTCCTCTTCAGAGAAGTTTCTCTTTAAGTATTTAGCTCACTTATTTATTGGGCAGTTGTTTCTTTGAGGATCTGTTATTGGGGGATTTAATTTTTTTGAGTTCCAGGTATATTTTGGATATGAGACCCTTGTCCATTACCAGCACAACTATGTTTATTGCAGCATTATTTACCATGGCTAAGATATGGAACAAACCCAAATGCCCCTCACTAGATGAAAGAATGAAGAAAATGTGATATATATATACACAATGGAATTCTAGCCCTCCATCAGAAAGAAAGAATTGTCCTATTTGTTAGGAAATGGAAAGTCTTGGAAAAAATTACATTAAGTGAATTAAGCCAGGCCCAAAAAACATAGGTCCCTTGGTTTCCCTTATTTGCAATAACTAGTATATATCTGAGACAAGCAGAAAAGGTCAGATAAGTTGATGTTAGGTGAAATGAACCCCAAGATAAATACTCAATTATTTATTTTTTCTTTATTGCAATTGTTTCTAACACTTATAAGATGATTTCTTTGTTGATTTGTGTGTCCGTCCCCCATGGTAAAACCCATGCTTTCACTGTATTTGATGTTGTTATAATTTTTGGAGGGGAAGGGAAAAAAACAAATCATTTAAATAGGTGGACTCATTGCAATAATAAGATGTATAAGTCCTTATGTCGAAAAACGAACTTTACATCTTTGGCAGGGGGTGGTAGTGGTTGGTGGGATGGGGGGCTGTGGGGGGAGATGGGAAAGGATGGGAACAGGACGCAAAGAAGGAGGCAACAATGCTTGATAAGAAATATACTCATTATCTTGCCCATGTAATTGTAAGCTCATTCCTAGAAGTTTATTTTAAGTATTTCACAAGTTTTATTTCTCTTAATTCTTAAGAAAACATTTGCTATAATTCTAATATTATTACCATTTTAGTGTTAGGAAATATTGTAATTATAGGCACTAAGTGCATGGCCCAAAGACACATAGTGGGGAAGTGAATGAGTCAAAATTTCCAAAAATTAGCAATAAAAAGTAGGTAAAATCCTCTCCATTCCCTTACACTCTCAATTCAATATTCATGTTGTCCAAGAAATAACAGCAATTATTGCCCACAGTAATTGTTTTCTGTCACATTTTGTCTTCAACACAGACTGTGTTGGTAATTGAGGTCTAAAGAGAGACAAATTTCTTCTGTTCCACAGTTCCAGTATACGTTTTTAACAGTACTAAAAATAGACGGTAGCTGGTGGCTCACGCCACCATATAATCCTGGCTACAGAAGGAGCTGAGATCTGAGGATTGCGCTTCAAAGCCATCCCAGGCTGGAAAGTCTGTGAGACTCTTATCTCCAATAAACCACTAAGAAAGCAGAAATGGCACTGTGGCTCAAGGAGTAGAGCACTCGCCTTCAGCTGAAAGGCGCACGGACAACGCCCAAGCCCAGAGTTCAAGCTGCATGACCAAAACAAAAACAAAAACAAAAAAAGGACTTACTGTCTTTTAAGAATCCAAAAATGAAATAAATTCACATATAATCACTCCAAAATGCTTTAAAAGCAGAAGATGATAAACAAGCCTCCATGAAGTAAATTTTCTTCTACTTTTTAAATTATTCTGAAAGCCTTGTGCTTCTTGGTCACACCTGTAATCCTGTCCACTCTGGTATCTGCTCAAGAAACTGAGATCCGTGGATAACCGTTGGAAGCCAATCAGGACAAAAAATATTCATGAGATTATTTTTTAAAAAAATTAATGAACTAGCAAAGAGACAAGAATGGAGATGTAGCTTATATAGTACCTCATCAATCTAGAGAGGAATGGCCTAGCAAGACCTTGATGCACTGAATTCAAACTCTGAGAATGAAAATGCGCGGGCATGCACATACCCAAACACACACACACATTTATTCAAAATATCTTCATATCAGTGTTTTGCATTAATTTCTTTGTTAACGATATTATATGGGTAAAATAGGGGATATATTGTCTTCCATCCCAGAACATTTTTATGTTTTATATTGTAAAAGTACTGTACAGAGTGGTTACAGTTACATGAAAAAAGTAACGAATACATTTCCTATCAAGCACTGTTACATCCTCCTTTGTTTTCCCCCACCATCCCTTCCCTCCCACCTCCACAAGTACGCTGCCCTCCCCCCACCCGCCTAAATTGTAAAGTTCATTTTTCAACATACTGTCTTGTGCATCACATTGTTGCAATGGGTCATACTGTATCCTTATTTAAGAATTTTGTTTTTTCCCTTTCCATCCCCAAATTAGAGAAGTGTATATACAAGATGGAGGTGCACCAACATCAGATACAGTGAAAACAGGGGTTTAACTGTGGGGGATGCACATAAAAATAAATCACATCGTACGTTATAAATATATTAGAAACAACAGAAAGAAATAAAAAACCACTTGTGTCCCTATCTTGGGGTTCATTTACCTTAACATCATATTATCTAGTCATATGCACATGTTTTGACTTTTTCTTTTTTTTAATTGTGAAAATACCATACAGAGGAGTTACAATTACATGGAAAAGGTAATGCGTACATTTCTTATCAAGCATTGTTGCCTCCTCCTTTTTTGTTTTTTTTTTGCCTTACCATACCTTCTTTGCTTATCCCAGAGATATATTAGTTATTGCAAATAAGGGATACCATAGGACCTATGTTTCTTTTTTTAATTGTGAAAATACCATACAGAGGGGTTACAATTACATGGGCTAGTTACTGAGTGCATTTATTTTTTTTTTTTATTTTGAGAATACTGACAGAGGATTTACAATTACATGGGCAAGATAACGAGTACATTTCTTACCAAGCATTGTTGCTTCCTCTTTGTTTCCCCTTCCCATCCCTTACCATACTCTCCCACTTCCCCAACCTGGTCCTCTTCCCCTCAAAGTATTAAAGTTCATTTTTTGACATAATGTCTTGTACATATCATTGTTGCAATGGGTCCACCTGTATCCCGAGTTAAATGAATTGGTTTTTTTCCTTCCCCTCCACAAATTATACCAACATCAAATGCAGTGAAAGCATGGGTTATACCTTGGAGGAGGGACATACAAAGCAACATAGAAATCGTCTTATAAATATTTTAGAAAAAATTGCATGAAAGGAAAAAAACAAAAAACAAAAAAAAATTTGAATATTTATCTTACGGTTCATTCCCCTAACATCGACTTATCTGACCTTTTCTGCTTGTCTCAGACACATACTAGTTATTGCAAATAAGGAAAACATGGGATGTATGTTTCTTTGGGCCTGGCTAACTTCACTTCTTTGGGCCTGGAATAATTTACTTAATATAATTTTTTCCAAGTCTTTCCATTTCCTAACAAACTGGGTGATGTCATTCTTTCTGATGGAGGCATAAAATTCCAGTACACACACACACACACACACACACACACACACACACACACACACACACACACACACACACATTTTCTTGATCCATTCGTTTACTGGGGGGCATCGGGTTTGGTTATGTATCTTAGCTATGGTAAATAATGCTGAAAGGAACATAGTTTTGCTGGTAGTTTTACTATGGTCTTGTTTTTGATCATTTGGGTGAATGCCCAAAATGGGATTGCTGGGTCTTAGGGGCGCTCTCTGTAGTCTTTTGAGGAACCTCCATACTACTTTCCAAGGTCTTCGAACAAGTTTAAACTCCCAACAACAAGGCATTAAGGTTACCTTCTGTCCACATCCCATCAGGAAATCTGTTCTTTTAAAAATCTGGAATGCTTCACAAAGTTGAGTGTCATCCTCAGTCAGGGGCTATTCTTCTCTTTATTGTTCCATTGTTAGTGTATGTGCTACTGAATTGAGCACAGAACAATTTTATATATAAAGAGTAATTGATTTTCTTAAACTAGACAATTCCACAAAAATTAAATTCAAAAGAATTGTCGTGAAATTTTAGAACCATGTATTTCTTACATAAGAACACATTTAAGAATAAAGTCAAGATTGACATGTCAAAAACAAAATAATTCCAGACATTTGTTGTTCAACGGATGTGTAGGAGGAGGAATTCAATTATTCTGTACAAGGAACCTGTCATAATGAACACTATAGAAAGTGTTAAGGTTTGTTAAAATTTTAATGTTTTAAATATGTTTAATTTTGGGAATGTGCTCATATATGCCAAAATTAAGACTATTTAGCAGGTTGTAAAACTTTTCATTAAAGCATTTAAGATTCATGGTAGCAGTCATATACTACTAAGTATGTACATTTCAGAGTTATAGAAACTTTACTAATGAGAAGTTGCAAAGTGTTTGTGTAAAGACGCAGAGTGAAGATTTAAGACATTAACTTCACAGTTTCTGTTAAAATTTAAGGGCTTCCTTATTTTATATGTTAGCGAGGAACAAATGATGGTATAAGCCATATACAAATGATGAGATGAACCATAAATAATAATCTTAGTGGGTAACTTTAAAGGCTTCTCATAGCCTATAAAATTCTTGTTGAGCATCATAGACTTAGGCAGTTTTAAATGTACAGCAATATGAGAAAATAATAAATCGAATATGTAGTACATTTCAAATACTGGAAACAGTGGTAAATGTTTTGTTTTTTATTTTATTAATCATTAATATTTATGTATTGGTTTTCCTTATTTGTAGCATTGTTTTCCTTGGTGTAATAGAATACAACTTTTTGTAAGTCATCATTAGGAAGTACTTCGAGAATGTTATTGGGATGGCCACACCGTTTTTTATAGGTCTATGTGAATTTACAAAGAGCAAAATTAATAAGAACAAAATATTGATTAAAAATTTTATCAATTCGAATCTGAATCAGGAGTGTTTATAAATGTCCACACCTAAAATCTTAGCCCTAGACTGAAGCACTAGTGTTACAATGTTGAGCACACAAAAGTGAAAGACTGTTTTGTTTAGTTATTGTTGGTTGTGGGGCTTGAACTCTGGGTCCTGGGTACTGTCTCTCAGCTCTTCAGCTCAAGGCTAGTGATACTACTTGAGTCACAGCACCTCTTCCATCTTTTTCTGCTTATGTGGTGCTGAGGAATCAAACTCAGGACCTCATGCATGCAAGGCAAGCACTCTACACTGAGCCACCCTCCCAGCACCTGAGAGACTGTGTTTTAAAAAATCATCTAAACAACATATACTGTAGTTTTCTGAAGTCTTTCATCCTACACTGAATATTTTTTCTTACGAGCTTTCTAATAAATATGTAATCTATTCAATTTTGAAAAGTACTGTGTACCTCCCACTTATTTCTGGCATTTCTTTAAATCCAAGTTTCTCTGTGTGTCAGGGTGGATACTTTTGCCTGTAACAAGTATTATTGTTGAACACAAAACATCTGGCTACTTACAGAACAAAGGATGTGAAGCTAGAGTAGCCAGATAAAGAACTTCCAGGACAATTCAATGGCAACTCATGTACTCTCTCTGTAGGTGAATAGGCAGCATAGAAAAGAAATTCTTATATTTGAAAGTGATTGAGTGTGTGTGCACATAGGTGTTCACTTATTTATCTGTTATTATAGTTTTAGATATATTCACTAGTATAAAACAATATTTCATATATATATGCAATAAGACTTTCCAAAACCCAGGGAACCACCTCCATGGGCATCGCTTTCCTATGTTGCTCTCTGGGTAATGAGAATGAAACTTGGAATTGTCCTGTTGTAGAGAACTTACTCAGAAATTCAAGCATTTTTCTTTTAATATGTTGCTTGTTCCTAACTCTAAAATTAGGAAGTCTGTTAATATATATGTTATATTATAATATAGTTAATATCTTATATATAATGTATAATTATTGTTTATTATAAAATGTATTTCATATAATACCTGAGAATATTATATATTTATAAGGAAAAATACAACAAACGTATTAGTCCATACTTTCCTAGCCATGATTAGCTTCAGTACAGTTAAGCACATTACATCTCAACAGGAAAATTCTACTGAAGTTCTGATTCCCTTGAGCTATATAAGGAGAATTCCTCTAAAAGAAGCCTCTCCGCAATTATGAGAAAAGATATGTTTGGAAGTTTAGTTTAGTTTAGTTTTTTTTTATTTTTTGGCCAGTCATGTGGCCTGAACTCTGGGCCTGGGCCCTGTCCCTCAACTCTTCAGCTCAAGGTTAGTGCTCTACCACTCGAGCCATAGCGCCACTTCTGGCTTTTTCAGCTTATGTGGTGCTGAGAAATCGAACCCAAGGCCTCATACATACCAGGCAAGCATTCTACCACTGAGCCACCATCCCAGCCCAAGTTTGCAAGTTTTTGAGAAGAGGAATTTGGCATTTGCTTTGCATCCTTGATTAGTCATGAATAGATATTATTTGGCTCCAAATTTTGTCTCCTTGTAGGTTCCCTAAACAGTTACACATCAGCCTCATTCCATCACATATCTTTAAGTCCTTCTTTTATTTCTTTTTATCATTATTGTTTTGTTGTCGTTGTATTGCTGATCCTGAAGCTTGAACTCATGGCCTAGGCAGTGTCCCTGAGCTCAATGCTAGTGCTCTACCACTTGTGCCGTGCACCACTTCTGGCTTTTTCTGTCTGGACATGCTTTGAATCATAATATTCAGATTTCAGCCTCCAGGGTAGCTAGGATTACAGGTGTGAGCCACCAGTGCCAAGCAAGTCCCTCTCTTTTAGATATTATTCTAAAAGCCACCAATCCAAGGTCACTCCTAAGATTGTAAATGGATCTATGCCAATAGTTCCTTTAATTGTTCTGGCTATGGTGATTCTTTTGCAAATTATATTGAAACTACTTCACTGTCCTCTTCCTAATCCATGATTCTAGATGTTTTAGTAATAATTACTTAAATTTAGCGGCCATAAACTCAAAATCTCTCAATTATTAATTTCATTTAATTCTTTCAATATGATTATTTTTCAATAAAAATATGAACTTATACTCACCTTCTTGAATCTACCCCTTGGCATGAGCTGTGCCTGGGCCTATTCTACCTCAAATGCAAGAGGTTGGCAAAAGAATAGCCTACAGTATTCCCGCCTAAGAGTGAGGACAAGCAGTTGAGTGCCTAAAAGAAGGAATGCATTCCTGGCATGGGAAGGGGTGGGAGAGACAACAGCCTAGAGAGCAAACTGGCAGTCACAACATTTAACAACTTCTCCTTTGGGGACACTGATCTCCTGCAAAGCGGCAGTGAGATAACTCACCTAGTGAATTTTCATATATGAAGGAAGTTTTCATGTCTCACTACACAACTCACTTGTAGTCAAAGAGAGGGTCATTCTTTTGTGTCCTCCTTAGGCCCAGTCTCATTTTATCTCCATCTTAGACTTTGCCCAGACTCTATTCCTACCAGAAGGTCCCTGTTGAGGAGGAATGTGTGATCTCTTGGCTTTTGATTAGCCCTATGGGAACTGAGGCCACTTTTAATTTTGATCTTATTCATTCTGACAAGGCTGTGGTGGGTGGTGGGAAAGCTCATTCTCTGAATTGTTCCCTATTACCAAATCTCTTCAGATAAAGTCAAGAAATGACAGATTTTGCCTGAGAGAGTGAGTTTCTCCATTTCCAAAGAGGTCAATTAATATCTAATTATGAGGCCCACGTGGTGGTCCTTCCCCAGATCCTCCAAACAGGAATGGATGTTACCTCAGACACCCGGCCATCCTCATTTTTCTTCAGCTCTTTCTCATGAAACTAAATGTCACAGGATTTGAGTTGAGAAACAAGGAGAAATGAGAGTAGCAGAAGAATCATTGGCATGGGGAAGAATTAGAAACTCTGTGTGAAAAAAGGGCTCCGAAAATCTAGGATCACTCACATCATTTGGGAATCACATCACAGGATTCGGGAATAAAATTAATAAATTACTACCTAAATTAGTAACTCCACGGCTCTGACTACAAGTGTTCTCTCAAAAGGTAGCTGTACTAATTTGATGAGGAAAAAGTAGCACATTCTTTCCTCACAAAGTTCTACTAAGTATCTTCTTCCATAACCCAGGTTGTTCTTACCCTGTACTTGTCGGTTACTTTTCTTTGCTGGATTCAAACAATGACACTTGAAAGTGTTATCATCTTCAGACATGTAATTACATTTTGTTTTAATCCATTTGTTATAATATAAAACAAACTTTTGGGGAAAATATGTCTATGCTATATTTTCTTCCATGCCATAGTTATTTGATGTTATTAAGTATTATTTTAATAGTTTCATTTTTAAAACCTGAGGAAAATGTTTTGTTACTGTTAGCACTAATTAGATGCACCTTTTTTGTATTTTTCCATATCTGTATATTTGTTATTAAGCTTCTAACATTGTCTTTTCCCCCTACTGTTGCCTTCTTAAAATTGCTTCAAATTATAAACTCTATATGATGATCTGTATGTGTTCATTTATAAATTTAAATTTTTATCTAATATGCACATTTTAAATGATATTTTCATCCTATTGTAACTGCTCTGAAATCAATATGGAAGTCCTTCATTAAAGAAAAAACACAATGCCACAAAACCAGTGAAATTATGATTAAGAATCTATCGAAAAATATTTAGCAATGATATAGTAGAATCATCCACTTCTCTTATATACCAAAACATGTTTATAGCTATGAAAGGTGCATTTTCTTTATTCCCTCTTTATGGAACATCCAGGTTGATTACACAGCTTGATTGCTATGAATATTGCTGCCGTGAACATATATGTTCATATTGATTTATATTCTTTCAGTATGTATCCAGGTTGCAATAATGGTCTTCAAGATATGTGTCTTTTTTGTATCGTGTAAACTTCCATTATGATCTCCATATGGGTTTCACTAGTTTACAATGCCACACCACCAAACGCAGTTCCTGATTCATTTCAACCTCTCCAGCAGTTTTTTTTATTTGCATGGTGATAGCTCTTCTGGTGTGTAAGATGGGATCTCAGTGACTTTCCTATTTATTTTCCTATGTATTTCCTATGTGGATAAAAATCTCAAACATTTCATTTATTTATTAAACATATTTGTATTTCGTTCTTGATCAGTGTCTTTCTTTGTCTTTTGGTATTTGATCAATTTTTAAGTTTTATAATATTTGATTTTTTCCCATTCCAAATACTCACTTTAGTAAAAAGATTTTTTTCATTACAGTGGTGTATTGCTTGGATATTTTGATTTTGTGAAGGCTAAGAGAATTTGATATTCTCTCAGTCAAATTATAAGCCTGTAAAAATGAAGTGAACCTGATTAAATGAAGTTCTTTCTGCACATTTTCTCCGGTACAGATTTCTCTGATTTAAGAAATGTATATTTTATGTCATGCTGGATGCCTAACTAAGTCTGTGTGTGTGGATGATACAGTAATAATTGCAGAATTCGCCACATAGATTTTGGAGCAAAGGCTTACAGCTGGTAACTGGGCAATGATTCAGAAGACAGCTGAGGCTGAAGCTATGATCCCTTCTACCTGTGTTCAGTTCCCAATCTCTTGTAATACACCCCCACTTCCCATGCGGTGGTTTCTTTTTCTATCCAAAAGGTTTCTGGAGCTTCATGTTATTCTGGCCTCCTAGTAGGCCAACATGAGGGGAGTGAAAGCAAGTAAGGCAGATATGGCAGAGAAATTTATTTATTTTTAATTGTGTAAATACCATACAGAGGGGTTACAATTACATGGGCAAGGTAATGAGTACATATCTTATCAAGCATTGTGACCTCCTCCTTTGATTTCCCTTCCCATCCCTTCCCAACTCACCACCCCCACCTCATGGTCCCTCCTCAGACCCCCCTCCCACTAAAGTTGTAAAGTTTGTTTTTCAACATAACGTCTTACACATCTCATTGTTGCAATGGATCCACCTGTACCCCAATTTAAACAATTTGTTTTTTCACTTCCCCTGCACAAAGTATGCCAATATCAAGTGCAGTGAACACACGGGGCATACCGTGGGGGAGGGACATAAAAAGCAACAAAGAAATCATCTTATAAATATGATAGAAACAATCACAAGAAAGAAAAAAAATTGAATTCTTATCTTGGGGTTCATTTCGCCTAACATCAACTTGTCTGACAGTTTCTGCTTGTCTCAGACATGTACTAGTTATTGAAAATAAGAGAAACCATGAGACCTATGCTTCTTTGGGCCTGGCTTACTTCATGTAAAAAATATCTTTGGTCTGTTTTGGGGCTTGAAATCTGGGCCTGGGCACTGTCCCTCAACTCTTTAGCACAAGGCTAACACTATCCCACTTAAGCCACAGTGTCTTGTCCAGCTTTTACTGCTTATGTGGGGCTGAGGAATCGAACCTAGGGACTCATGCATGCAATGCAAGCACTCTACCATGCTGCTACCTTCTCAGCCCTGGCAGAGGGTTTTTATCTCAAGATCCATCACACTTGGGAGCTTCTGGCTGAAAACTCCAGAAAGACAAAAGTGAAGAAACACTTAAGAGAAAATGTAAAACAGAAAGCCACAATGTTTAACCCTAAAACAAATTTCTAGGATAATGAGACTCACGAATTGGTGTCACCTGAGGAGAAAAAGGAAATATTCAGGAAGAATGAGAAGGAAGTGGGAGGGAATAGAGAGAAAGAGACCTAGACTACCTAGAGCTGGGACCTCAATGTGAGCTTAATTTTACTGGGGAAACCAACCCCAAGGACGCAATACCTTACAATTTTGTTTACTCTCTCTCATGCTACAAAGCCTATTCCAGATCCACTTCCACTCAGCATGGTGTCCATTCGGGGAACCAGACTGACTGCTGGAGGTTCCCAAGGGATGCAAAAAGTGAAAACCACAGGGGTAAAGCTCAGAAAAGACACATGCCATCAATTCTCACATGTCATTTGTCAAAGTAAGTTCTACAACCAAGCCTGGTATTAATGGGGATGGGAATAGATATTGAGAGCATTATAATAATATCTACTATTATTTTCACATAATAATCTAACATCTATTGTTTCATCAAAGGGAGAGAGATAGCATTTCTCCCTTTTTAGGTGTATGGGACAGGGCATTCTATATAATGTTCTTCAATTGGGGGCTCTCTGAATCTTTTCTCCCAAGATTGTGGCTATGAGATTTCGGGGAGGAGAATTACAGTAGAAAAGTGAGTTCTCAAGCTGGGTACTGATGGCTGACACCTATATTCCAAGCCTGAGATCTGAGGATTATAATTTGAAGTCAGTCTGGGCAGGAAAATCCATGAGACTCGTCTCCAATTAAACAAAAACAGCCCGAATTGGATCTGTGGCTCAAATGTTAGAGCATTAGCTATGAGTGGGTAGGGGAGACAGAATCTTGACCCTGAATTTAAACCCAGGATTGGGGGATGGGTGGAAATGTATTCTCAGTGCATGAAATCAAACGTGTATGGTCAACATCACTATTGATGTTAACTTTGGGATAGAGTTGATCAGTTTTATTCTGTAAATGATTTGTTCCACTCTTCTCTGTCCTGTATTCTTTAAAAGAAACAGCTTTGAGCAATCTATACCTAAGATGTGTGGATTGCACTGAAGCACTGGTTTCATTTTTTTCTACTTACAAAATGATACATAAATAGTGTACAAAGGAGTTTTAATTTAATATGTCGGTTTGTGAGTACATCTTGATCGGTCATTAATTTGATCATTCTTCCTTATCTCACCCAACCCCACCCCTTCCATTTACGTGGTCACATTTTCACACATGTACATTGAATATTATGACTGGATTCTCCCACTGCACCAGTTTGGCAAAGAAATTTCTTCATTGTACAAGCAAGGAAGATGAAGCTGAGGACCACAAGCCCAAGACAGCATAGCTATTACTTTGCATCAAGATTATTTGACTTACAAAGTCTTCACCAAAAGAAGCATTATAAAAAAGAACATGGCCAGGAACTAGAAGCATCTATCTTTGTGTGTGTGTGTGTTGATTCTGCTGTCTGAGTGCTGTCCCTGAGCTGCTTTGCTAAATGTTAGCACTCTACCACTTGAGCCATAGTACCACTTCCAACTTTATGGTAGTTAATTGGAGGTAAGAATCTCATGGACTTTCTATCCTGGGCTCATTTTAACCCACAATCTTCAGACCTCAGTTTCCTGAGTAGCTAGGATTGATGATGTGAGCCACTGGCAGCTAGCAAAACATCTATTAGTTGTCCCAATTAAACATGTGGAGCAATTGGTCATTTGATACTGGTGACACTCAACCTTGCTAATTAGGAGGCAGAGATTTATAAGAATGATATCATGACCACTTTTGACAAAAAAATTCTTAAAAAACTACAAAAACAAAGAAAGCTAGATATAGTGTAATTTTCCTGTTATCTCACTATGTGGAAGCCATAGGTAAGAGATCATTGCTCAAGGGAGGCTTGGCCTTAAAAATAATCTAAAATGGTTAGAGCCTTAGCACCTTCAAGCACCAGTAGTGCCAAAGGAAAAAGAAAAGAAGAAAACAGAAAATGAAAGGAAAGGATATAAAGGAACTATTTGCTCTTCATTCGTGGTTTCATTTCATGGGATACAAGAATTGAGAGTATTTTGTTTATTGTTTTAGGATTCAGTCCTCTCTAATATAAAAGCATTTATTTCAGGTAAATATTGTATTATTACTATTTATTAATTTATTATTAGACCTTTAGGTTTAGAGATTGAAATCATGGCTTTGTATATATTAGTCTAGTTCTACAACTTAGCTGTACCCAAGCTCTCTTGTATAGTTTTGAACATTGTTTATTAATTCTTCAATAGTTAGCTATTCTACTTTTCATCTTATATTTTCTCTCTCACCTTTTCCCCTATGTATTTTAGTTTATGTGTTGAAAACTCCTCAATTTTATCTTCTAAACTTAGAATTTTGCTTTTGAGTTTACAGAGAAGTCAGTTATTTGTAACATCTTTAAAAATTATATACAGATATATGTATTTCATATATATGATTGATTCTTATAGTTCATTGCAATAAGCAACATTTATCTGATCATGTGTACATAGCTATTGAGCCACTGTGATCCTCTCCTAAGAATAGCTTCCCTTGTTCGTGCCATGTGAATGCTTAGAGTGCTGTTAATCATATCCAAGTGTAATTATTTGTCTTTTACTATCTATTAGATAAACTTGTAGATGTATGGGCATATCTAGTTATTAGAAATGAGGAAAACCATGCAGCATATATTTAATTGGATCTGGCTTATTTCACTTAATAGCATTTCCCCCCCAGTCTTTCCATTTGTTCAGGAATGGGGTAATGACATTCTTTCCCATGGAAACACAATATAACAGAATTGAAGATCCAGAAATGAATCCACTCCTATAGGCACATAATCTTTGATAAGGAAGTCAGAAACACAGGATGGAAGAAAAACAGCCTCTTCAAAAAATTGGTTTAACTGGCTGTACACAGAAAACTGAAATTAGATCATTTTATATTCTCCTGTAACAGAATTAATTCCAAATGGATTGAAGAGGTCAATGTAAATCCAGATGCCTTAGGAATCTTACAGGAACAGTTAGCAGAAACATGAGGGCTCCTTGGCATAGGTCAAAATTTCCAAAGTACGTCTGGATAAATGGGATTACATCAAACCAAATCAATCATTTGTCAGACTCAAAAGCCATGAGAAAAAGAGAGTGTAGCACAGATTTATTAGGGAGCAAACCTACAGATGAGAGCCTCAGCCAATGGTAAACCCTTTCTCTCTTTTCTAACTAGGTTAATTATTATGGGTTTACATGAATATAAGTATTTTCTGATGGGGATTAGTCAGAAAACAACTAATGCTAAGACAGAGATAGTATGTGAAATGAGTTGTAGCTAGAGAAAGGGAGGGAATAAGGCACGGGTGTCTAGTTCAAAGACTTGGCTTGGTGCCAGCTAAATAAGGTACAGCTGCACAAGGGAAGGGGAGTAAAACAGGAGTGGTTATAAACAAAAGCACTGGTCTGAAGCCTCAAAATAAGGACCGCAGTCTGTGTGGACAAAACAGTCTCTAACAATAAGTTTTATTTAAATTAACAAGCACGATTTTAAATTTTTGCAGAGTGGGATGGTATATAGTCACAGGCAATTTCTCCTATGTCAGGTAATCAAATCTACTCTTTCACTTGTTACCCACTAGCCAGGTTTCAACACAAATGACTACAATGAGATTGTACAAATGACGCTGTGACTTTTCCCTCTTATGAATCAAAATTCTGTGAAATGATTTATGTCTTCCAGATGTTTACACATTTCTCATGATCGTTTTTACTATTTTGTCTTCATTATTGATAATCATAGTACATTTTGTTGTTGTCTTGTGTGTATATGTCATTTTTAGGGCTTGAACTCGATGTTTAATGGTCTCCATTGTATTTTTTGCTCATGGCTGATGACACTCTATGCTTGAGTCACATGCTCACCTTCTTCTTCTTGCTGGATAATTGGAGATAATTTTTCACATTTTTGTATGTTTGGACTGACATTGAACTAAAATATTCAGGTCTCAGCCCCCCGAGTTCTAGGATTGTACATATGAATGGCTAACACCAATCTTTGCTTTACTGTTATTTTAATTATGTGGTAGAGGAAAGTGGAAGTATATTTATGTTAAGTGTGCAATTTTCAAATACAAGTTTGAATCAACTTGATATAATATAACTGTTATCAATTTTACCAGTTAAATCATGAATATTACACATTACCATAGAAATATAATTGAAAACATAAGGCATAGTTGTTTTCTTAAAACAGTCAATGAAACCATAAATAACTTTCACTTTACAAATCATGTTTTATTTAACTTAAATTAGGTGGACCCATTGCAACAATGAGATGTGCAAGTCGTTATGTTGAAAAATGAACTTTACTACTTTGGTGGGGAGGAAGCGGGGAGGATTGGGGGGGCAGGGGGAGGATGGGAAGGGATGGGAAGAGGAAACAAAGGAGGAGGCTAGGATTGATAAGAAATGTACTTATTATCTTGCCCATGTAATTGTAACTTCTCTGTACAGTATGTTCACAATAAAAAATAATATAAAAAAAGAAAATAAACTGCAAAAAATTTGGACAGGGGCCTAATATACATATTTTTCCATCATCACCTACCACATCCTCCTTCTTCCTTCCTAGGAAAAACACCCAATCAATAAAAGGCATAGATATTTGGCTCTTGACCTTGAAAATGGAAGCAGAATGTTATGGATGTCTGAGATGAACATTAATCGTGTTTTACATAGTAATGTCACATGCAACAACCTATGAGTCCTGCAGGTCTTAACACTACTTCCTTAGTGATGTAATAGGATGTCAGCTTTATTGGACATAGTATTGTTTTCCACTTCCTTTCCTATCACCTGACCTAAATTATAATACATATTAACAGAAAGAAAAAGTAATGCCATCTTAAGAAAGTCCCATTGGAACAAGACGTTATGTTGAAAAGGGAACTTTACAACTTTGTGGGGGGATGGGGGGATTGGTGGGCAGGGATGGTAAGGGGAAACAAAGGAGGAGGCAACAATACTTGATAAGAAATGTACTCATTACCTTGCTCATGTAATTGTAACCCATCTGTACTGTATTTTCACACAAAAATTATTAATATGAAAAAAATCATTTAGGGCTCGGGGAATATGGCTTCATTGCATGAAACCCTGGGTTCAATTCCTCAGCACCACATAAACAGAAAAAGAAACACTGGAAGTGGTGCTTCTCCTCAAGTGGTAGACTTCTAGCTCAAGAACAGTTCACGGTCCCTGAGTGCAAGCCCCAGGACAGGCAAAAGAGTCATTTAGCTAGTAAATGCAAAATAAAGAACCCATACTTGGAATATATTATTGCTCCTTCCAAGTGATACCTAACAATAGTCCTTAATTCATGTACTTTACTTATATTAGAATACTGTGTTGAACAAAAAAAAGTTTTGTTAATAGGTCATGGCAATTAATGTCAGGAATGTGCTTGGATGTCAGGTGAAGTTTAATTCTGGAAATTGAAAGATTCCAGGATTTTGTGTGGTCAGTGCTAATCAGAAAGGGAAAGGTAATCTAAGTGAGATTTAGAGATCTTTGTGGCCAGTCATGACACCAAAAATGCTGATGCTAGTTAACATTTGTGACAGAAGAGAAGGAATAACTCCAGATGGAAGGAATAAATTATAGTAACTAAGGTATAGCAGAAACCATTCTAGGGAATCATTTTTGGTTATTGAAGAACTAATTATAAACTAGGTTTATTCCTCATTGCTTTTATTATTCTAATCACTTAGGCTCTTCTTAATCTCTGTGTGATAAGTTGTATATCCTTCTATGCTGCTCTTTCATACCTGATCTCCTTTGCTTTCTAAAAATCTCAGTCTTTCTCTATGAACAATTTCTGATACTAAATCTGCATATGCAGACATCAGACGATGCTAATGTAAGAGTCCCATAGCTCATGAGTCATTAATGTAACAACATGGAAAAAGAGGGCATATTTATTGCTACCTCAATTTTTCTGAAAAGCTGCAATGTCACATCATTTGATTCAAATTTCCATTCTTTTTCTACATAGTGTCATTAAGTGCACATAAATGCAAATATGAGCCAGGTGCTGGTGGCTCATGCCTGTAATGCAAGCTACTCAGGAGGTTGAGACCAGAAAATTGTGGTTCAAAGCCAGCCTGGTCAGGAAAATCCATGAGACCCTTATCTTCAATTAACCACCAGAAATCCGGAAGTGGTGCTGTAACTCACTGGACTTGAGCTGAAGAGCTGAGGGACAGGACCCAGGATCAGAGTTCAAGCCGCACAATGAACAAAACAGGTGTAAATATGATTTTAAGTTTCCTCAAAAGGAACGGCAAAGTCAATAGTAATCTTCCCAAGCAGAGAAAATAATTGCAAAATGACTTTACACTCGCAAAAATATTTCAAGTTTAAAAGTCGATACTCCTGGAAAGATAAAACATAAGAATATAAGGAAGTCTGGGAAGTTCAGGTTGCATCAAGCCTAGGCAGAACAGTCTTTGCGACATTATCTAAAATTAACCAGCCAAAAGCTGCATTGGAAGAATGGCTCAAGTAATTGAATACTAGTTATGAGCAAGATTGCTGAATAAGAGCTTGAGGTTTTTTCATACACACATACAAGCATGCATATACACACAGAGGCACTTATATGTGTAAACACACATAAGAAACAACTTTCAGAATGTGTAGAAAAGTTAGAAAATATATCCTGAGTAAGACTAGAACAGTGATAATTTTTAATATTAGAAAGTCTTCAAGTGAACTTTCCCCAAAATGGTTGAGAATATTACATAGGTAGGGACCAGAGATAATAAGATAGTTAACTAATTATTATTAAAGTGATCAGATCCATGGAGGAACGAATCAGAGACCCCTGCATGTGCATCTGAAAATGTTCATAACCTCTGTCAAATGTTAGAATGTCTTTGAAAATTGTACATAAAAAGTTTAAGCACTTAGTCTAGTGGATAAGATTATCAGAGAAGTTCAGAATTGCTAGCCACTTTCTAGATTAAATAAACCATCACACTATGGCAGGGCAATGTGATACAAGCCTGGAAATTTAGCACTCAGACTAAGACAGGAGATTAGAGAATGGAATTACGTAGCGATATCTTCCCTGGAACAGGTAGTATAAGTTTCTCTCAATAAAACAAGCCAAACAACAGAAAGAAATATACAGTCTGAAGTTTGGGCTAGTTTTGTCACTATGTTTTGAGAAGTCAAGTTTCCTATTGAAATGCAACTCATATATAATCCTCAGTTGTGTTTTAAATGCTCTCTTCATTTCACAAAATTCCAATATGCAAAATAGCTCATGATTCCCAACTAAAAATTTGAGAAAGTAAGCATCATTCTGTTGGATTCCAAAGAAATGATGAAGGATTACAAAAACTTAAGCCTGGAGAAATGGCAAAGCTCATCTAATGTAGGACTTTGTAAACCTGGCTAAATTAGAATTTACATTTAAAATAAATATTTTTTGTTTGCAATTTCATATTCGATAGGATACTGCAAAATGGTTTTCAAGTAGAAGGTTTAATTTAGAAATGCACAAATGATTCTGGCATTCTATTTGCCTGGAATATTCTTTCAATTGAGGTATAATTAGAACTTAATAGATAATACCAACAGTTCATGTATAACATGATAATGTGAATAATCTAGACAGTTGCCAACAAATGGATGCTATTAATTTATAAATTTAGAAAAAGCAATTTTTTGAGACATTGGTGTAACATGATGTGAAGAGAGTAATTGTGTTACATCTTTTTTTCTTCTACCTATACATAACACAGGAAGAAATTTCCTTAATAACGGACCTCTGTATACAATTAGAAAAATGCTAGGTTTGAGGTTTGTTTTTATTTTGTTTTTGTTGTTTAGTTTGTCCTAGGGCTTGACCTCTTGGTCTGGGCACTGTCCCTGATCCTGTTTTTGCTCAAGGCTACACTTCTTCCAAATGAAATTCAATGCCACTTTTGTTTGGCTTTTCCTGAGCAGTTTACTGGAGATAAGAATCTAAGGAAACTTCTTCCCTGGGTGAGCTTTGAACCATAATCTTCAGATCTTAATATTCAGATATTCAGATCTCCTGAATATCTATGATAGATAAAATAATAATAATTGTGGGGCAAGTGTGCAGCAAAGATGGTGCTGAGAGGGAGTTGAGTAGGCAGAGTCCGATTTGTTTATATTCAGTGCGTAAATAGCTCCTGGAAGCTTAGGTGTATGATAGGGTGTGACCGTTACAGTGATTAGTTAGTTCCTTTTCCTCCCCATGCAACCCGGTGTTTTTTGCTTTTAAAAAGTGCTTACTGTGTGTTAATAAATGAGTTCCTGCTTGACTTGACTTGACTTCCTGCTGTGTCTGATTGTCTCCTGTGTTAAGGGAAGCTGGGGAACGGGCAAGCGGTGCACTTACCTTTCCTCAGACCCCGTCCATCTTTCATGGGATGAAGACCCGACATCAGGAGCCCAACTCGGGCAAGGAAGGAAAATATACCGGCTGAGGCTAAGTGGTCTCTCAGGGTAAGTAAAACCCTTAGTATGGGTAATGCTATTTCACAGAAGAAGGCGGAGGAGGCAACATTAAGCTTAGAAGGAGTAAAGGGGGACTTGGGAAGTGAGAAGGAAAAGGAATGGGTCAAATTCGACTGAGAATGCACTGAAACATGCACAGTGGAAGTCAAAACAAGGGTGAAGGTTACCCCCTTTGACTTGGGTGCCCTGACTTTCCTAGGCTTCCACCCTATTCCCCTGATTGGGCCAGAGGTTGTGCCTTAGGAGACCTGTGAGAAGGACCTGCAAGACCCAGACCCATACCGACCTTCCATGGAGGGGCTGAGGGCTGCAGAAGAAACCTACTCAGAGGCCTGCCCTGTAAAGGAAGTCCCACCTGGGAGCCCAGAACCTGGGCCACAGGATTCACTTCTCCAACATATCCAGTCAATCTTTCACCAGGAGCTAACAGGCCCTTGGAATGGTATCCATGGGAAGCTAAGGATCTTAAAGTGATCTGCAAGGTGGTGGCGGTGAATGGCCTGAACTCTCCTTGGGCCCATACCCAATTACAGGACATTGCTTATCACCCATGTGCCCCTAAGGACTGGCTGGATGTGGCCAAAGCCGTCGTCACCAGTTCTCAGTTTATTAAATGGTGTGCTTTCCTTAAGGAGCCATGCAGATTGTGGGCGAAGAATAACTGGCAGGTTCAAGCTGCAATACCTATTACTTATGCAGTTTTAACAGGGATGGGGGAAGGGTACTCCACTGGAGTCCAACAGGCCACAATACCTGTCCTGTACTATGACCAGGTGAGGCAGGCAGGACTTGCCATGTGGTACAAACTGGATGATGGGCCCACTGAGTCCCCCATAGCAGGAGTGAGACAAAAACCTGGTGAGCCTCTACTTGAGTTTATAGCCCTAGTCCAACAGAGTATTAATTGCAAGCTGCCGGCAGGGGACCTCTGAGATCAGTTTGTAAAGCTACTGGTCTGGGAAGGGATGAATGCAGACCACATCATAGCCTACGTGGGATTGAGAGAGAGTTCCCTGAGCAGAGGGGTGGTTGCCTCACAAGATATGGGAACACAACAGCATCATTCCTAATCACTACATTTATCCTTATAGGCTCAGACATCTGCAATGACTGAGGCTATTACCCAGACACTGGCAGCCCAGGGCCAAGGAACCCCAAGACCATTGGGGAGAGGGACTTGTTTTAAATGTGGGCAGGAGGGGTATTTTAAGAAGGACTGTTCACAACAATCTCCCATAAACCAGCCCGGGGGGACTAAACCGACCCCTACACCCTGCCCCAGGTGCAGGAAGGGGCTCGGAAGGTGGCTCAGTGGTAGTGTGCTTGCCTTGCATGCATGAGACCATGGATTCAATTTCTCAGCAACACATAAGCAGAAAAAGCCACAAGTGGTGCTGTAGCTCAAGTGGTAGAGCACTCACCTTGAGATGAAGAGCTGAGGGACAGCGCCCAGCCCCAGAGTTCAAGCTCCAGGACCAACAAAACAAATAAATAAATAAATAATTATATATATATATATATATATATATATATATGAATATTGGTGATGCAGGAGCAGGAATTCCCTATAATCTCCAAGGCCAAGCAATTATAGAAAGAAATCACCAATGTCTTAAGGAGCAATTATAATTATTAAAACAAAAAGGAGGAGTTAACCCCCATATACCGTTACAGATAGCTTTTTTACCATTAACATTTTAAACTTTTCAACAGGAGCAACTGAATCCAGATTTCAGAAGTACTGGGGACAACTAAACCCTAAGCCCTAAGTGAAAGTCAGGTGGAAGGACCTCCCTGACAAACCAATTGAGGCGACCTGACCCCCTAGTTATTATGGGCAGGGGATTTGGATGTGTTTTTTCCATAGGGGAGACAGCCCCTTTGGGTAGAGCCGGTCAGATCTGGTTGAGTCAGCTAGAGTAGCAGTTGAAGCACATTTCCTTCTTATAGAGATGTGACCCACAGGAACGTCTGCCTAGCTTGACAGCCATGAGCTGTCCAAGCTCCCTACATGCCCCCCAGAGAACCAATCAGTGCCTGTCATTAAGCAGTGACTGTCACAAATGCCTTACATCAACTCCCCGCTAAGTGATTGGCCCAGAAAGACTCAGGAGGTTGGGAAAGCTGGGGTGTAAATCCCCCCCCCACTTGCACAAGTATAAATGAGACCTGCTTAAGCCTATCTCCCAGTGTGTGTTCCTTGTGGGCATCATTCACGCTTACCCCCTGCAGGACATCTAGCCCTGTAAGTGGCGCCCAATGTGGGGCTCAAGTGTTTTCGGCAGATGGACGGTCTAATGCAAGGTAAGTGCCTCCATGGGCAACCTTCCCCCTGCAGCATGAGAGCCTTAATTACGAGCGCTTGTTGCCCTGCTTCAGAGTAGACGGTTAAAAGTATCACAAAAGGAAGCTAGTTGATATGGGAAATAGTAAATGAATTGTGTCCCTGGATTGACTCAGGGGCCATTTGGGATCCAGACAGCTAGACCTGCTCCTTCAGGTGGCTCATAAAAAAGAAATCTGAGAAGGCGCTGAGCTACCCCTAAAATTTACCCCATTGTAGTAGCCATTCAAGCCTGTCTATCGGGTAGAGAAGAAGGGGAAACTCTGCAGGCATTTAAGGCCTCACTGTGAAAAGAAACAGCATACAGAAAATGGTGAAGCTGCTCAGGCACTCCCATCTTCTTGTGGAGGCAGCAAACAATTCCAGTAAGAATGCAGATGACCAACAACTGCCACCATCATGTGACCCAGAGGGCCAGACAGCTATGCTTGTAAAACCCCTCTCCCACACTATGGGTCCCAGGAAACCTGCCCAAGCACTTCTTTTGGCCATTTAGGCTAGCCTGGGAACTCCCCTCAGGGAACTTTGTATCCTTGGCCCTTCATATCCAACTTTGCCCAAGAAAGAAAACCTGTTGTTCCCCCTATAATACAACAGTTGTTTGCGGGCCCCACAACTACCATGGCAATGGCAGCCAAGCCTATGGATGAACCCCAGTTCATGTTCCCGGTAAAAGTCCACCGAACCACTGCACCACCTAACCAATGTTACCCCCATGGCCCAAAAGTGCTTGACAAATATTGGACCTCTGTTAAGGAAGATGGGTTGCACTCCCCATATGCTCAACAGATGCTCGAAACCATTAGCATTGATCTGAGTTGCCACAATGATTGGAAGAACTTAATGTGCACAGCATCATCTTCAGGGGACTTCCTTTTATGGAAGGCTGCTTTTTATGATGAATGTGAACAACAAAGCACATGAAATGTCACTGCTGGAGGGTATGATGCAACCATGGGGGACCCTGATTGCTTAAAAGGGGAGGGAGCTTATGGGTCTCCCATTGCAAAAGCAGTGGCATCTCCGCAGTACTTTGACCAAGTACTCCTCTGTGCATTGTGGGCTGACTCCTTGGTCCCTTCGAAAGAAGGCAACAAACAACTAAAAACCCTCATACAACATCGCAATGAGCCTTTCACTGACTTCGTTGCCCGTGTTCTAGAAGCAGTCGCCCAGAAGTTATCCCACACTGGAGCCCGAGATACACTAACCAAGACCCTAATATGGGAAGGGGCCACACAGGAATGGAGAAAAGCCATTGCCCCTGAACGAAAGGGGGAGATCACTGATGGCATCCTAGCCAACAAAAATTTGGGGACATCAACTCATGCTAGGACTACCCTTGCACAGGCTTTCACCTCTATGACCGCCAGTGCGCGCGCCCCCTAATGGCACAATGGGAAATTGACCTTGTTGGGGATGTTGCATAACTGGTCATTTTTATTTTTATTTTTTTAATTTTAATTTTTTTATTATGAAAGTACTGTACAGAGGGGTTACAATTACATGGGCAAGATAATGAGTACATTTCTTATGAAGCATTGTAGCCTCCTCCTTTGTATCTCCATCCCATCCCTTCACATCCTCCCCCCTCCCCTCCCACTAAATCCTCCCCACTAACTTCCCACACTCGCACCAAAGTTGTAAAGTTAATTTTTCACAAAAACGACTTGTACATCTCATTGTTGCAATGGGTCCACCTGTATCACTATTTAAACGATTTGTTCTTCCCCTTCCCCTCAACAAATTATATCGACATCAAATACAGTGAAATCAGGGGTTATACTGTGGGGGAGGGAAATACAAAGCAATAAAGAAATAATCTTCTAAATGTGTTAGAAACAATCACCTGAAAGAAAAAAAAAACACTTGAATACATATCCTAGGGTTCATTTCATTAACATCACCTTATCTGACATTTTCTGCTTGATTCAAACATATATTAGATATTGCAAATAAGGGAAACCATGTTTCTTTGGGCCTGGCTTACTTCACTTAATATAATTTTTCCAAGCATTTACATTTCCTAACAAATGGGGCAATGTCATTCTTTCTGTTAGAGACAAAGAATTCCATTGTGTATATATACCATTTTTTTGATCCATTCATCTACTGAGGGGAATCTGGGTTGGTTCCATATCTTAGATATAGTAAATAGTGCTGTAATAAATATGGTCGTGATGGTAGCTTTAGTGTGGTCTTGTTTGTAAACATTTGGGTAAATGCCCAAAAGTGGGATTGCTGGGTCATAGGGGAGCTCTATGTGGAGTCTTTGGAGGAACCTCCATACTACTTTCAAAAGTGGTTGAACAAGTTTACACTCCCAACAACAATGAAGTAAGTTCCCTTCTGTACACATCCCCTACAGCATCTGTTGTTCTTAGAGATCTTGATTTAGCCATTCTAACTGGAGTGAGGTGGTATCTCAATGTTTTCATTTGCATTTCTTTTATGGCTAGGGAGATTGAGCATTTCTTCATGTGTCTATTGGCCATCCTTCTATCTACTTCAGCGAAGTTTTTATTTAAGTTTTTAGCCCACTTATTTATTGGGCAGTTGTTTCGTTGAGGATTTGTTGTTGGAGGATTTAATTTTTGAGTTCCAAGTATATTTTAGATATGAGACCCTTGTCTGTTGTATGGCTAGTGAAGATCTTCTCCCAATCCGTGGGCTTTCTATTGATCTTGCTAGCTATGTCCTTTGCCATGCAGAAGCTCTGCAACTTCATGCAATCCCATTTGTCCAACCTTTCTTTGATTTGTTGTGTTTCCAGGTCTCTATTAAGAAAATTTCGGCCTGCGCGAAGGAGACCTAGGGTTTCTCCTATTCCATCCTGTAATGTTTTCAGAGTGTCTGCTTTGTCTCCGAGGTCTTTGATCCTTTTGGAGTTGATTCTGTTGCAGGGTGATATATAAGGATCTAGTTTTAGTTTTCTACAAGTAATTAACCGATTTTGCCAGCACCATTTACTGAAGAGGCTGTCTTTCTTCCATTCTATATTTTAGCTCCCTTACGAAGATTAAATGGCTATATGTCTGTGGGTTCATTTCTGGGTTTTCAATTCTAGTCCATTGGTCCTGTGGCCTATTCTTGTGCCAGTACCAAGCTCTTTTGATTACTATGGCTTTAAGTAGAGTTTGAAATTTGGTATTGATATTCCCCCAGCACTGTTGTTTCCATTGAGGAGCGTTTTTGCTATTCGGGGTCTTTTATTGTTCCATATGAATTTTTGGATTGCCTCTTCTATTTCCTTGAAGAATGAGGTTGGAATTTTGATAGGTATCACATTGAATTTGCAGATACCCTTGGGAAGTATTGCCATTTTCACGATGTTGATCTTTCCAATCCAGGAGCATGGGAGTTTTTGACATTTTCTAAGTTCTGTATTGATTTCTTTTTCAAGTTTTTAAATTTTCATAATAGACGTCCTTCACTTCTTTGGTTAATTCTTAGGTATTTTATTTTTGTGGGGCTATTATGAATGCAGTTGATTTCCTAATTTCAGCCACACTTTTCTCATTATTGGCATACAGAAAAGCAATTGATTTTGGGGGGTTAATTTTATACCCTCTTACTTTGCCAAAGTTTTGAATCAGCTTGAAGGATTTGGGAGGGGAGTCCGTGGGATTCTTTAAATAAAAGATCATGTCATCTGAAAAGATAGACAGTTTTACGTCATCTTTCCCTATTTGGATCCTTTTTAGGCTTTCATCTTGTCTTATTGCTGTAGCTAGGGATTCTAATAGTAGATTGAAGAGAAGTGGAGAGTGTGGACATCCTTGTCTTGTTCCTGAGTTAAGAGGAAATGGATTTAGTTTTTCACCATTAAGTATAATGCTGGCTGTAGATTTGTCATATACAGCCTTTATTGTATTGAGGAATATTCCATGGATCCCTAATTTTTCCAAGGCCTTCATCATAAAGGGGTGTTGGATCTTGTCAAATGCTTTTTCTGCATCTATTGAGATTACCATGTGGTTCTTATCCTTGCTCCTGTTGATGTGATGAACAATATTAATTGATTTGCGTATAATGGACCAGCTTTGCATCCCTGAAATGAATCCTGTTTGATCGTGGTATATGATTTCTTGGATGGATTGTTGATGTTGTTTTGCCAAAATTTTGTTGAGAAGTTTTGCATCAATGTTCATCAAAAAATGGGTCTATAGTTCTCTTTCTTTGATGAGTCCCTGCGTGCTTTTGGAATGAGGGTTATGATGGCTTCATAGAATGTGTTCGGTAGTCAACTTTCTCTTTCAATTTCATTGAAGAGTTCGAAGAGTATTGGTGTGAGCTCTGCTTTGAAGGCCTTGTAGAATTCCACTGTAAAACTATCTTGTCCTGGACTTTTCTTAGATGGGAGGTCTCTTATTGCTGTTTCTATTTCAATGCCTGATATGGGCCTGTTAAGATGTTTTAACTCATCTTGGTTTAGTTTTGGCATGTCAATATTTGCTAGGAAAAGGTCCATTTCTGCCAAGTTCTCAAACTTATTAGCATAAAGTTTTGAGAAGTATTCCCTTAAAATGTTCTGAATTTTGGTTGTTTCTGTGGTGATGTTTCCATTCTCATCTCTGAGTTCATTTATTTGAGTGTGTTCTCCTCTTTTTCTCATAAGATTTTCTAAGAGTCTGTCAATTTTAATTTTTTGAAGAACCAAGTCTTTTTCTTGTTGATACTTTCCATAGTTTTTTTGGTTTCTAAATCATTTAATTCTGATTTAATTTCAATTATTTCTTTCTGTCTACTGAATTGGAGTTGATCTTGGTGCTCTTTTTCAAGTAGGTTCAGATCAACTAGGTTTAACAGTCATCTACCAAATATTTCACCCAGCAGCATCAGAATATACATTTTTCTCAGCAGCACATGGAATATTTTCTAAAATAGACCACATATTAGGCCACAAAGCAAACTTTTCCAAATTCTGAAACACTGAAGTTATACCTTGCATTCTCTCAGACCACAAGGAAATAAAATTAGAACTCAACCCCAAAAGCCACCAAAGAAAGTCTGGTAACACATGGAGGCTGTACAACACACTGTGAATCACGACTGGGTCATGGTAGAGATTAGAAAGGAAATTCAAATGTTCATGATATTCAACAAAAATGAGCACACAAATTACCAGCTCCTCTGGGAACTGTTCATTTTAAAAAGGATTGCCCTTCACTCTGGGGTTCACCCAAAAGAAAGCAACCTCCTTCCCTATGTCCTAAATGTAAAAAGGGTTTTTTGGGGGCCTCTGAAAGCCACTCTAAGACTCAGCCTCTAAACTAAATAAGGGGTTAGTCCTCAGCCCCTACCCCAAGAGGACAAAAACAACAACCACCACCTCAAGTGAAATGGACTTTTCCTATCCAAAATGGAAAATCTAGAATGGAATTTAAGGTTAAAGAACAAAATTTAAGGGCATCATTGATACGGGCGCTAAATGTACAGTCCTTAGAAAAAAAGAAGTCAAAGGGTTGCGGTGGAACCTAATTCCTGGCCCCTGAATACAAGGTATTGTTGGAAAAACAGATTCCCTCCATGCCCAATGGCCTGTAAGATGGAAAGACTGTGATGGGGTCACCGGGGCTTTTAAACCTCTTGTTGCCCCTGGCCTTCCATGGGGAAGAGATGTCCTCACTAATATGGGTATTGTGATAACAACAGATGATAAGGCTTTTTATGAAGACATCATAACCGTTCAAGCCATTATTCACCCACAGTACCCCCAATTTTAATGGCCACTATTGTAGGACCAGAGCCATTTCCACTCCAATGGGATACCACCAAACTGATTTGGGTAGACCAGTGAGCTATTTTCCCTGAAATGCTCCCTCATCTTCACACTCTAGTGGAGGAGCAACTAGAAAAGGGACATATAGAACAAAGCATCAGTCCCCACAATTCTCCCATTTTTATTATCCAAAAAAAGAGGTCAGGAAAATGGAGACTTCTCCATGACCTACATTCCATAAATATTCATATGAAAAAGATGGTAATGCTTCAACCCGGACTCCCACATCTTTCTGCAAAACCCAATGATTGGCACATTGCCATTATTGACATCAAGGACTACTTTTTTCCATCCACCTACATCCCAAAGATAAAAATATTTTGCCTTCTCAGTTTGGAAACCTCACTGTCAGTTACCCAAACATTGCTATCAATGGAAAGTTCTCCCTCAAGGAATGAAAAATAGCCCTACTATATGTCAGATGTATGTTGCCCATGCTATTAGACCTTTGCTTTCAAAATGCTTTTGTGCCCATTATATGGATGACATTTTAATAGCACATAAAGAGGTTACCGCCATTCAAGCCTGTTTAACACAACTCAAGGAAAATAGGCCTCCATATTTCCCCCGAAAAAATTCAACTTAAAGCCCCTTACGCCTATTTGGATACCATTTAAATCAAACAATTACCCCAAATGGGTATAATATTGTCATTAATCCCAATATACTTTAACTGAATTACAACAATTATGTGGACATATCAATTAGGTATGCAATTTTATGTGCCTCCCTACCCAAGAGCTCCAAACTTTATTTCAATTGCTTCAGGGACCCTCTGACACAACTTCCCTTTGTATACTTTCCCCTGATGCTCAACAAGTTTTACAAGTCACTGATGGAATATGGTCAACACCCTTGGTGTTTTTAGATACCACCGACGAAATCACCCTGATTACATTAACTCATAATTGACTAATGGCGGCGCTGACTCAAACTTGTGGTGTGTTACAATGGGTACACCTTGACACTTCGCAATTACCAAAAAATAGTACACCCATTACCATGCTATGCAACTTAGCCATCAAAGGCCTGGAACGATGCCATCAAACATACGGCTGATTCTCCGACTGTCTTATCTGGCCCATTCTAAAAACAGTCTTCAATTTTCTGACAACTGAAGAGGAATTAGCCTTACAAGTCATCCATTACTAGTTTAACATTGATAATCATGTGCCCAAGAACCCTTTTTAAAGTTACACAAGAACTCCCACTTTCATGTAAATGCTGTACTCGTCCCAAGGGGGAACCTATCCCTCAAGCTGTTGTGCTTTTTACCGATATTAGCAAAACTGTTAATGGATTTTACAATGCTAATACTAAAAAATACATGATTCAACAAGATTCCTTGTCCATTCAAGCTGCTGAGGTACTGGCCATTTTACTCGCCCTTACATCTTTTCCCAGAGAACCTCTTAATATTTTGTCTGATAGTTTATATGCTGTACAAACTGTTGTCATTCTTCCTGCAGCTTTATTAAGAGATGATGATCATGATATAACACGAATAATGTGTAAACTGAAAACTGTACTAGACAACCATGCCCAACGCTGGTACATTCAACACATTAGATTTCATGCTAACCTCCCCATACCCCTAGCTCCTGGTAATGAAGCCATTGATCATGCTATCACACCAACTGTATTACTCACCAATACGTCCATGGACCAGGCCTGAACGTTGCATGGTCGCTTTCCTTTACTACTATCAAACAATTATTTCCTGATTTGACACACCAACAAAGCAAGCACAGGATTCCATCCTGCTCCTCCTGGGCACTTCCTTTACCCTTAGGATCACTTCAACCCATGGAAACAAATCCGTGAGGCCTTAGGCCCAATGGCACATGGCAAATGGACATAAACCATATCCCCCAGTTCAGGAAACAAAAATACGTCCATGTATGAATAGATTTATTCTCAGGCTTTCTAACAGCTTTAGCCTTAACAGGTGAAACAAGCCGGGCCATTAAGTCACTTCTACATGCCATTACAATTAAGGGGATTCCTTGGACCCTTAAAACATTCAATGGCCCTGCTTCACCTCCAAATACTTTCATGAATGTCGTACCCTTTGGAACATCACACACCAGACAGGTATTCCATATAACCCACAAGGCCAAGCCATTGTTGAACGCAGTCATAAAGAAATTAAGACCCTTCTTTTAAAAGAAAAGGGGAAACTGTAGGGGCTAGGGCATAAAGATCCCCAAACACAATTAAATCATTGCCTTATAGTAAAAAACGTTCTAACATTCACACCCACCACAGGTGCATCCCCCGAGGCCCTGCATTGGGGACTCATGAAAACACCTACTCCAGTCCCTTTGGTTAGATGGAGGGACCCCATCACAAGAAAATGGGAGGGCTCTGCTCCCTTAATTGCACAAGGGAGAGGATTTGCTAGTATCTTTCCAGACATGGTGATAAACCTGCAGCTGGAGTTGTCCGACGAACCGTCACCACCTACGAATGAGATGCGTCGACTACACTTGAACAGCCCGAGGAGGAGGAGATGCAAACCTCGAGCTAGAGCCCCTGCCATCACTTGGGGAGACCTAAAGGAATTGGTAGAACAAGCCCAGGCTATGGCCCCAGACCCTAACTCAGGGCATGGTACTCTATTCCTCCTAATGTGTGCCATTATTACAGCCAGTCTCAATCTGCTACAGGACAAGGTAAAATAACGTTAATGTCTAGCCCCCAAAACTTGATGATAGTAGGGGAAGATACCACAATCATTCCTCAAATGCTTTCTTCCAATGGCACGGTTGGCCTTCCTTTTTCGGCAGATGCCCTATGGCACCAAAAAACAAACCTTACTTTTGGATGGAAGGGAGCCATCTCTTTTTGTTTTTCAGACGAGACTGTAAAACAGTTTGATGGCTGTACCATCCCCCTCTCAACAGTAACTCATGGGACAGGATGGTGGAACTACACGGCACCCTAACCCATTTGTCCCACCGGAAAATATTGTACTCAGGCTACTGACATACCTTTTCATATGCAGTTATGCCCATGCAGTGACTCTGATAGCTTTGGCAATGTTCCCATTCCTCTTGAGGAATTAGTGATTAGCGTTTGTGCCAGTTCCTGGCAAGGCAGAGTATTTGGGGACCTCACATTGTCCGTCTACCCCGCTATATACAACCAATCTGAAAAAATCCCAAACCTCAAAATCTAAAGGAGTTTTAGAACTCATCAAGGGGACAATTGGGAGACCTAGTACTCCCCATGCCAATCGTTTGTTCATCATATTCCTGCCTGGATTTGTTCCCTTTCCTATTGGCCAACACTTGTCGCTGTAACCACTCTGCAAGCAACCAGGTGTCAGGAATGGTAGTGGTTAGAGCCCTGTTCTTTTTTTGTCTAGGAGACAACTTCTCCGCTACTTGCACTCTCAGCAATCACTGGCAACCCAATGACTCATATCACTTTGTAGGTTTGGTATGTGTTCCCGCATTTATTGTTCTGGCTACTAATGACAATCGTGTCGGCAATCATCACTACAGTGGCTTCAGCTACCACCACCGCTATATCGCTGTCCCAAAGCGTGTCCACCGTGCAAGACATATACCAGCTCATCCCTCAACTGTCATCCATAGAATTACAACATTTGCAAGTTGCCAATCATCTTACCAGAGGCCTCCTTGTGCTCCAGCAACAAATAGACTTGCTCCAAAAAGAGATTACGTTTCTTCGATTACAAGGAGGACTATGTAATGATATGACTACTTCTGTCTGTTAGCTTTCCACTCCAGCGCCTAATGTCACTAAACTTAGTAACTACATCAAAGGCCCTTGGTGCCTTAAGTACTTAAACTTCACCCACCACCTGCTGCATGATGTTACCTGCCTAAACCAAACCACCATACAGCTTATTTGCGCTGCCTCATTTTTAGAAGATGTGCTTAAAAAGTTACAACAATGGTTTTCACCATCCTCTCTGGTCACCTGGGGAGGCCTTGCGCTATTAAGGCTTATTCTCCTGGGAATTATTAAATGCTTACAGTCCCGGCAAAAATGCCTCCAATGACGGGTCACCATAATGACGGTCCTTTTAAAAGAGAAGGGGGAATTTATGGGTAGAGTCGGTCAGATCTGGTTGAGTCAGCTAGAGTAGCAGTTGAAGCACACTTCCTGCACTTCCTGCTCATAGAGATGTGACCCACAGGCATGTCTGCCTAGCTTGACAATCATGAGCTGTCCGTGCTCTCTACATGCCCCCGGGGGACCAATCAGTGCCTGTCACCAAGCAGTGCCTGTCACAAGTGCCTTACAACAACTCCCCTTGAAGTGATTGGCAGGGAAGGGAAGGACTCAGGAGGTTGGGAAAGCTGGGGCTACAAAACTCTCCCCCTTGTCCCGCCTCCCCCCCCCCCCCCCCGCCACCTTGAGAAAGAATAAAGGAGACCTGCTTAAGCCTATTCTCCCAGTGTTTGTTCCTTGTGGACATCATTCACACTTACCTCCTGCCAGAGATCTAGCCCTACACATCCCATTTGGATCCCTGCCAGGATCCTTAAGTTTTTACCTATTTTCTCTATACAGGATGCCCAAGGATAAACAAACCAACAAGGAAAGAAAAGTGGCTATGGTGGCTGAAGCATGTGTTTAGCTAATTATTTTAATTTTACTTGCTCTCATTGTTCTTTTACTAATTGCTTCTATAGCGACATTACTTGAATCCATATGCTTCTTGTAAACATGTCTAAAACTTGGTATGATTTTGGCCTTCATTTCATTAGCTGCCTCTGCAGCAACAGCTGCTATGGCAGATAATGTTAATCATAATAATTTGTCTTTAGATCTTTTTCAACCCCACAGGCAAACAGCTGGATTAGAACAAGCCCCACGTCTAGACTTTGAAGTGGCAAAGACTGCTATCCCATCCCTGACTAATGTTAAAGGACTGCTAATGATATTGCTTGGCCTGGTAATGCTTTTGCTGATGGTTTTTTTATGCCTTCTTTGCATTATCCGTGCAGTGCAAATCTCTTATGAGTTTAGCCAGCTAGTTCATAAGATCAAGCTCCAAGTGAATGAATTTCCCCCGAGAGGAACTGCAGCCAGAGACAGGTAAGAGGGGGTGTCAGTCTGACCAACCTAAGACAAGCATTCAGCTTCTCTCTGAAGAAGTTCCCAATGATAGCTAAGGCAGACAAGGCAAATCTACCCAACCTAAGACAGGATGGTTCACTTCTTTAAACAAAGATGGGATGTTGGGAGCTGACAGTAAAGCTCAAAGGTCATTTTGACCCCTCTGCTCGCTTCAAGGCACATACAAGGAACTGGCTTACTTAAAAGACACCAGGTGTCTGGGATTGCTTTGTTATGTCTGTAGAGTTTGCTTTAAATTTCCTTGTTTTTCTGGATGATAGTAGAAAGACCTGAATGTGGGGACCCACTAGGATGCACCGTGCAGCATGTGTGGAACTCCTAATACCCAAGCTGCTCCCATGTTGTGAAGAGTACAACCTTACGAGATAATGACTTTTATTTATGTCCCAGAAGTAATCGAGCTGCTTCAGATATTTCTACCTGTAGTGGGGCTGATGTTTATTACTGTGTTAGGTGGGGATGTGAGGTAACTGGGACAGGCTCTGGAATCCTGCACAAGGACCCTCCCTATCCTTATCTGGTGAATCTCGACCCCAGACTTGCCTCGAACCCCCTGCATGGCCAGTGCTATTCTTACCAATGTAATCCTGTTAAAATAATCTTTACAGAGGAGGGAAAAGGATAACTAACTGGGAGGTGGGCATGACATTAAAACAAAAAAGGGGGAATCTGTGGGACATGTGGGCAGCAAAGATTGTGCTGAGAGAGAGTTGAGTGGGCAGAGCCCGATTTGTTTATGTTTAGTGCATAAACAGCTCATGGAAGCTTAGGTGCATGATAAGGTGTGACCTTTACAGTGATTGGTTGGTTCCTTTTCCTCCCCAGGCCACCCAGTCTTTTTGCTTTTGAAAAGTGCTTGCTGTGTATTAATAAACGAGTTACTTTCACTTGACTCCCCGCTATGTCTGATAGTTTGCCGGGTTAAGGGAGGCTGGGGAATTGGCTAGCGGCACACTTATGTTGCTTCAGACCACGTCCATCTTTCGTGGGATGGATGAAGACCCAACAAATAACATATAATAAAATAAATGTAAAATAAAAATAAAAAGTAATATTTGCAAATGTTCTGATCTCAAGAATACCACTGGGGGTGGGGGGGATGATGCAGTAATGTTTAGTGTACTGTTCTTTGCAAATTTGGAAGGGCATCACAGCAGAAGTGCAGTATTTTTTCACAATAGTGTTAATCTAGTCATGATGTAAATTTAGGGAATTTTATGGTGTACCTTACAAGTTGGAAACTGTTGGGCTAGGATGACTTTGTGGCATAAAAACTTAGCATTGATTGTCATAGAAATACTAGCTTAAGCCGGGCGCCTGTGGCTCATGCCTGCAATCCTAGCTAATGAGGAGGATGAGATCTGAGGATCACGGTTCAAAGCCAGCCCAGGCAGAAAAGCCTGTGAGACTCTTTTATTTTTTTAAATTTTATTTGTTATTGTGAAAATACTGTACAGAGGGATCACAATTACAAGGGCAAGATAGTGAGTACATTTCTTATCAAGCATTGCAGCCTCCTCCTTTGTTTACCATTCCCATCCCTTCCCATCTTCCCCCCCACCAAAGCCTCTCCCCCCCCCAAGTTTTAAAGTTCGTTTTCAACATGAAAACTTGTACTTCTCATTGTTTCAACAGGTCCACCTGTATCCTTATTTGAATGACTTGTTTTTCCCCTTCCCCTCCACAAATTATATCAACTCAAATACAGTGAAAGCAGGGGTTATACTGTGGGGGAGGGACATCAAAGCAACAAAGAAATAATCTTATAATTGCATTAGAAACAAATGCATGAAAGAAAAAAAAACATTTAAAATACATATCTTAGGGTTCATTTTCCTAACATCACCTTCTATGACTTTTTCTGCTTGACTCATACATATATTAGATATTGCAAATAAGGGAAATCATAGGGCCTATGTTTCTTTGGGCTTGTCTTACTTCACTTAATATAATTTTTTCTAAGTCTTTCCATTTCCTAACAAATGGGGCAATGTCATTCATTCTGATGGAGGCATAGAATTCCATTGTGTATATATACCACATTTTCTTGATCCATTTATCTACTGAGGGGCATCTGGGTTGGTTCCAGATCTTAGCTATGGTAAATAATGCTGCAGTAAACATAATTATGCTGGTAGCTTTAGTGTGGTCTTGGTAGTAAACATTTGGGTAAATGCCCAAAAGTGGGACTGATGGGTCATAGGGGAGATCAATGTGGATCTTTTGAGGAAACTCCATACTACTTTCCAAAGTGATTGATCAAGTTTACACTCCCACCAACAATGAAGTAAGGTTCCCTTCTGTCCACATACCCTCCAGCATCTGTTGTTATTAGAGTTTTTGATTTTTGCCATTCTAACTGGGGTGAGGTGGTGTCTCAACATTGTTTTGATTTGCAATTCTTTTATGACTAGGGAGGTTGAACATTTCTTCGTGTGTCTATTGGCCATCCTTTTTTCTTCTCCAGAGAAGTTTCTCTTTAAGTCATTAGCCCACTTATTTATTGGGAAGTTGTTTCTTTGAGGATTTGTTGTTGGGGGACTTAATTTTTTGAGTTCTAAGGGTATTTTAGATATGAGACCCTTGTCCATTGTATGTCTAGTGAAGATCTTCTCCCAATTCGTGGGCTTTCTATTGATCTTGCTAGCTATGTCCTTTGCAATGCAGAAGCTCTGCAACTTCTTGCAATCCCATTTGTCCAAGCTTTCTTTGATTTGTTGTGTTTCCGGCTCTCAATTTAGAAAATTTTGGAGATCTAGGCTTTCTCCTATTCCATCCTGAAAGTAGAAAGCCTCGACAGAAGGTTAGACCATGCAGAAGACCGAATCTCGAGGACTGAAGACAGCCTAGACATTATAGAGAAAGAATATACAACCATCCAAGACAAATCCAAGAAAAATGAGAGATCTATCCAACACTTGGAAGACACCATCAGAAGGCCTAATCTAAGGATAATGGGTGTAGAGGAGCACCTAGAAACAGAACTTAATGGTCTAGGGAATTTGTTTAACAGGATCCTAGCAGAGAACTTCCCGAACATGAAAAAGATAGGCCTATTCAAATACAAGAAGCTTTTAGAACTCCAAATCGACCAGACCAGAATAGGACATACCACCATCACATTATAATCCACACTGGATCAATTCAGACCTAGGAAAAGATCCTTTAAGCTGTCAAGGAGAAAAGAATAATCACCTATAAAGGGAAACCAATTAGAGTCGCCTCAGATATCTCAGCAGAGACAATCAAAGCAAGAAGGGCCTGGAATGATGTATGCCATGCTCTAAAAACAAACAACTATCAACCATGAATACTGTACCCAGCTAAACTCTCCTTCATAACTGAAGGCCAAATAAGAACCTTCCATAGCAAAGAAAAATTGAAACACTATATCTCCACCAAACCAGCCCTACATAAGTTTCTTAAAGAAGTCCTACACATAGAAAATCAACAAGACCACAAAAAGCCAAGAAACTACACCCAAACTGAGAATACAAGAACCATAGGAAGAACCCAGTTTTCACAGCCCCCAAGAAGTTGGATAACATGGCAGGAACTCCCAAATAACTCTCAGTCCTATTTCTTAACGTTAACAGACTTAACTCTCCAATTAAGCGACATAGACTGTCTAGTTGGATTAAAAAACAAGATCCTTCTATCTGCTGCCTTCAAGAGCCACATCTTGCCCATAAAAACAAACACATTTTCAATGTTAAAGGTTGGAAAACAATCTACCAAGCAAACGGCCACCATAAACATGTGGGAGTTGCAATCCTAATATCAGATAAAATAGACTTCAAATTAAAATTTGTGAGCAGAGATAAAGGAGGTTGCTACATACAAACTAAGGGATCTCTCCTTCAGGAGGATATTACAATTCTAAATATCTATTCGCCAAACAACGGAGCACCTAAATTTATCCAAGAAACACTACTTTCCCTCAAATCCCACATAGATCCAAAGACATTTTAACACACCACTCTCCCCACTAGATAGATCAACTCAGCAAAATCTCAAAAGAGAATCAGCAGATATAAACAACTGAATAGATGAATTAGATTTAACAGACATCTACCAAATATTTTTCCCAACAGCATCAGAATACACGTTTTTCTCAGGAGCACATGGAATATTTTCTAAAATAGACCACATTTTAGGCCACAAAGCAAACTTGTCCAAATTCAGACACATTGAAATTATACCTTGCATTCTCTCAGACCACAAGGGAATAAAATTAGAACTCAACACCAAAAGCCACCAACGAAAGTCAGGTAACACATGGAGGCTGAACAACACACTGCTGAATCACGAGTGAGTCATGGAAGAGATTAGAAAGGAAAATCAAATGTTCATGCTATTCAATAAAAATGAGCACACAAATTACCAGCTCCTCTGGGACATAGGAAAGGCAGTACTCAGAGGCAAGTTTATAGCTCTGAGCTCCTATATCAACAAATTGGAGAGATCTGAAACTAACAATTTAATGAGACATCTGAGCCTCCTTGAAAAAGAGGAGCAAGATAAACCCCAATCCAGTAGACAGAAAGAAATAATTGAAATTAAATCAGAATTAAATAAATTAGAATCCAAAACAACTACAGAAAGAATCAACAAAAAAAAGAGATGGTTCTTTGAAAAAATTAACAAAATTGACAGACCCTAAGCAAATCTTATCAGAAAAAGAAGAGAACACACCCAAATAAATAAACTCAGAGATGAGAATGGAAATATCACCACAGAAACAACCAAAATTCAGAACATTTTAAGGGAATACTTCTCAAAACTTTATGCTAATAAGTTTGAGAACTTGGCAGAAATGGACCTTTTCCTAGCAAATATTGACATGCCAAAACTAAACCAAGATGAGTTAAACCATCTTAACAGGCCCATATCAGGCATTGAAATAGAAACAGCAAGAAGAGACCTCCCAGCTAAGATAAGTCCAGGAGCAGATGGTTTTACAGCGGAATTCTACAAGGCCTTCAAATCAGAGCTCACACCAATACTCCTCCAACTCTTCAATGAAATTGAAAGAGAAAGTTGACTACCGAACACATTCTATGAAGCCATCATAACCCTCATCCCAAAAGCACGCAGGGACTCATCAAAGAAAGAGAACTATGGACCCATTTCTTTGATGAATATTGATGCAAAACTTCTCAACAAAATTTTGGCCAATTGAGTTCAACAGTTCATCCAATACATCATACACCATGATCACACAGGATTCATTTCAGGGATGCAAATCTAATTCAATATACGCAAATCAATTAATATTATTCATCACATCAACAGGAGCAAGGATAAGAACCACATGGTTATCACAATAGTTTCAGAAAAAGCATTCGACAAGATCCAATACCCTTTGATGATGAAGGTTTTGGAAAAATTAGGAATCCATGGAACATTCCTCAAAACAATAAAGGCTGTATATGACAAACCTACAGCCAGCATTATACTTAATGGTGAAAAACTAAAGCCATTTCCTCTTTTCTCAGGAACAAGACAAGGATGTCAACTCTCTCCACTTCTCTTCAATCTAGTATTAAATTGACTAGTTAGAGCAATAAGACAAGATGCAGACATAAAGGGGATCCAAAGAGGGAAAGAAGAAATAAAACTCTCCCTCTTTGCCGTTGACATGATCTTGTATTTAAAGAATCCCATAGACTCTATTCCCAAATTACTCAAGGTGATTCAAAACTTTGGCAAAGTAGCAGAGTATAAAATAAACCCTCAAAAATCAATGGCTTTTCTGTATGCCAACAATGAGAAAAGTGTGGCTGAAATTAGGAAAACAACTCCATTTGTAATAGCCACACAAAAAATAAAATACCTAGGAATTAACTTAACCAAAGAAGTGAAGGACCTCTATGATGAAAACTTCAAAATCTTGAAAAAGGAAATCAAAACAGAACTTTGAAAATGGGAAAAACTCCCATGCTCCTGGATTGCAAAGATTAACATGGTGAAAAGGGCAATACTTCCCAAGGAGATCTACAAATTTAATGCGATACTTATCAAAATTCCAACCTCATTCTTCAAGGAAATAGAAGAGGCAATCCAAAAATTCATATGGAACAATAAAAGACCCCAAAGAGCAAAAACGCTCCTCAGTGGAAAGAACACTGCTGGAGGAATATCAATACCAAATTTCAAACTCAATTATAAAGCCATAGTAATCAAAACAGCTTGGTACTGGCACAAGAACAGACCTCAGGATCAATGGAATAGAATTGAAAATCCTGAAATGAACCTATAGACCTATAATCATCTAATCTTTTATAAGGGAGCTAAAAAATAGAATGGAAGAAAGACAGCCTCTTCAGTAAATGGTTCTGGCAAAATTGGTTAACTTGTAGAAAACTAAAGCTATATCCTTATATATCATCCTGCACCAGAATCAACTCGAAATGGATCAAAGACCTCGGAGTCAAAGCCTGTGAGACTCTTATCTCCAATTAACTACTAGAAAAACAGAAATGGTGCTGTGCCTCAAGCGGTAGAGCACTTGCCTTGAGCTGAAGAGTGAAAGGATAGTGCTGAAGCCCAGAGTTCAAGCCCCACGACTGACAAAAAAGAAAGAAAGAAAGAAAGAAAGAAAGAAAGAAAGAAAGAAAGAAAGAAAGAAAGAAAGAAAGAAAGAAAGAAAGAAAGAAAGAAAGAAAGAAAGAAAGAAAGAAAGAAAGAAAGAAAGAAAGAAAGAAAGGAAGGAAGGAAGAAAGAAAGAAAAAGAAAGAAAGAAAGAAAGAAAGAGAGAAAGAAAGAAAGAATAGCTTACTCTGATGAACAAATGTTTACTCTTCTGTAATTAATTATTATAGATAGTGCATAGTTCACAGGTTTATCTTCTAACAGAATGTGGCTCTTTTTTCTGTTGACTTTAAAATACATAATATCCCACTGGAAACTGTATCTATTGCAGAATTAAATAAAAAGCAAACAGACACTGTTTTAAATGTCTCTGGTATGGCATGTTCAGAATTTTAGAATGAGTATTTAATAGTCATGGACATATTGAAGAACACTTATATTCTGTTCTCTTAACAATTATTCAGTTTTAAAAGTTAGGAGTTTCCATAGAATTGAACTGTTTACTGTTTTACTATAAGACAATACTAAAATAATGGCAAGTATATTGTGAAAATATTGTATACTTTGATAACATTCAAGTTGATGACCCTCTGATAGTGAAAGGGATAACAGAATAATATTTACTATACAAATACATTGAAATTATATTTTATGTAGCTTATTTTTTAATTTAATTTTACAGTCAAGGTGATATATAGAACGGGTTGCAATAATTGTAAGGTAGTGAATAGATAACATGTAGAACTTTTTACCCCCTCCCTCACTTTTCTCACAGTTTTCCTTCACCCCAATACCCCTCACAAGTTGTAATGTAAATTTCCAAAGTGTTCTATTGTGAGTATTGCTATTGAGTTGGTTTGCCCTTTGTTCTTTGTCTCAAAATTTTGTTGTTCCTCTTCCCTTGCCAAATTAAGTAAATGTATACACAATGACACATGATACTGAAATCAAATACTGCAGGGAACAAACCATTGGGGAAAACTCAAAAGAAAAAAAGAAATCACATAGTACATTAAAAAAAAAACAACCACAAAGAAAAGCCTCTGTTTCCAGGAGGTCATTTTGCTCAGCATCATCTTATACATATCCATTGAGCCATTCTGCTCATTTGCTAGGACTATCCTAAATATTTCCTACTTATTACAACTGAGAGAAACTATGGAATCTCTTCCTTTGTGTCTTGTTTATTTTACTTAGTAGGACTTTTCCAAGTCTTTCCATTTGGAATTGGAAGCATAGAATTCCGCTGCATATATACCACATTTTGTCAATTATTCATTTACTGAGTGACATATTGGTTTAAAACATGATTGCATGTAACTATTACTTAGGGTCATTCAAAAATGACAGATGCCATCTCCCCAGACATACTAAAATCATGATTTCTATGTAAGATAGGATTTCATGGTGGTACAAGTGTTGAGATATCTGGATGAATCTAATGCATATCTTGCACTGAATTAGGCAGAAAGATATCCAGTATCATATAGGATAAAAATGGTAGTGACAAAATATTCCCTTGAGAAAGATATAGAAGGCTGCCAGCAGTAGTAAGTAGTTCAGATAATTTTGAAGCATTTAGAAATGCAAGTTCAAATATGTCTGTTTAAATAAAAAGTATGTAAGTGGAAGGGCAAAAGAAGGGGAAGAGAAGAAAATAACTGACAGCAGATCATTTTCTCAAGTTAGAGTATAAAAAGACATAATCTTTAACTTCCAAGTTAAAAAGAGAACAATATCATACCTCCCATTCAATATAGATTCTTGAAAATATTTACTTGACTTTTTCCTACTTTAATGCTCCAAAATAAATGAAGACTTGTAAGTAAAGTTATGTGATGTCCATTACTTCACCTTGAACACTAACTTTGTTTTGCCCTCTTTTCTCAATTTGCACTTGGTAAATAGTCCCTAAGTTGATGATGTTGTGGCTGATTAGAGTCAGAGTCAGGAGCTTCTACATGTACAATTATCTCAGCATAGTTTAAAGTAGATCCCCTCCCCCCAAGATATCCAACTACATTGTCTGAAGCTGTACTTTGAACACACCCTGACACCTGAGCTCATAATTTGAAATTACACTTCAGCATTTCCTTGGCACATTCTACGTTGTGCCGTTGTCTTTTTTGCACATTCCTTTTGAGTTCAGAGTTGCTCTATTTCCATTTCATCTGTACAAACTGCTAAGAACATTGTTCAACTACCACTTCTTGTTGCACATGCCCAGTCTATGTATTAAGGTACTTTGTCCATGTTAAACAATAGGGTAGTACTCACTCTCTCAGGAGAAAAGTTCCACAGTATAACACTATGCCCACATTAGAGGATGTAGAATTTAAAGAATTTTGAGACAAACAGTGATATTAGAATTGAAAAGCACCTTAGGGACATTTTCTTGGAGCTCATTAGTTTTCCTAGGAGAAATATAAATATTCACAAAATCTGGAGCTAATTAGAAAGCATCTGAATTAACACTAGATCCTAGATGTTGTGTTAATACTAGTCACCATTCTATTATTGTTACATCACAATCCTTCCTTACTTGCAAATGGGTATGAGAAAATGAAAGAAAGGCATTAAAGCAAAATGTCATATCTTTTTAGGCATTTAATCTTACTGGTGAGGGTAATGTCTGAGCTCTTCCATTCAATAAAGTTTCAAGTTTATAAGAGAACTTCCTACATATAAGAATTTCTGGCAGGTTGATTGACACGGTTATTTCAGCATGGAGATATCCCTAACAAGAACTAGAGTTAAATAGAGTATATGACAGTTATGATGTGTCAATGGCTATTGAAGCATTTTCTATTCTAAAGAAGAATCAATTCCAGGAGTCTTCAGTCACATCAGTAAAGCTGTATGTTCAACCTAATACTTGGTGTTATTTTTCCTACATTTATAATGAATAGGCTGATAAGATATCCAAACATATCTAAAGATATTTCAATAAGATTCCAAACTGATGTGGATATATGGGCCACTCGTTGGAACTGTAGGACAAATTAGGCTGGTTTGTGCTGTAGTTCAATCTATAAACTCCTGGCTAAAAAAGTCTTCAAAAAATATTCACAGAATACCTCTAAGTAAAGTTCATGACAGTTATATCTGTATAATTCTTCTAAGGTCAGGATAAAAGCATTTGTTCCCAACATTTAAAATCAACAGGTTCTGTTGAATTCATGGATCCAGAATTTTATGGATTCACATTCATATCTCAAAATTTTATCAAGATGACTTTCACCAAAACACTTTTCTTATTGAACTTGTCTATGTCCTTTTACTTTTCAAATCCAAATAGCATATTTCCTTCAAGTTCTTCCTGCAAATTCTTTCCTTCCTTTAATTCTGTCAATCTCTGTTTACTACTTTTTTTTGTTTCCTTATGTATCTCTTTCTTCCAATCTTATCCACACTGGTTCTCACATTGCTCACACTTGTGTCAGAACTTTCCTTTTCCTCTTCCCTCCAATAATGCCCCCAATTTTATTATTCTTTTTTCCTATTCATGATCGTGGATATTTTGATGATGTCTAAACAGACCTACCTTTGCTTCTGTTTAATATAAACTTTAGAACTATCAGATATTTTCCCCCTAAATCCATTATTAACACCTGTGGTTCTTATTACTAAGAACATCACTAACACAGTTACCAGCCAAACGTGTGGAAGCTCTTTAGATTTCTTCTTACCCATCTACTCCCTCCTATTAGATAAGATGAATGATCAAGATTTACTCAGTTTTTTATGACTAATATGATTTCTTTTTTTGGAGCTTTTATGACTTTCTTTAATTGTGAAAATACTGTACAGAGGGGTTAGATTTACATGGGCAAGATAATGAGCACATTTCTTATGAAGCATTTTAGTCTCCTCCTTTGTTTCCCCTTCCTATCCCTTCCCATCCTCCCCCCACCCCACACCCAATCCTCCCCCCCCACCAAAGTTGTAAAGTTCGTTTTCGACATAACGACTTACACAATATGATTTCTCTGTACTGCTTTTTATGCTCCTAACACCAGCCTGTTTCATTTACTCATCACTGTCACCTAGTCCTAAAACAACCATTTCGAAAGTACGCTTTTCCCCCGTAGTCTGTTCATATTGGTCCTCTCTATCACCAAATTACTCTCTTTGTAAGCACACAGAGTGAAGAGCTCAGACACATATTCTTGTATCATTATTTACTCACTACATTGATTGATGGCCTTACATTTCTCATGTGTAAATCAATGTAATGTAACAGAAATAATGAAGAATATATTTGTTGACTTCTAGAGCAAGAATAAAGAAAAGAGTCCTTACATTTTCCACTTTACCTTACAAATAAGGAAAGAGTGAAATTCAGTTTGTTGATATAAAGTCACAAATTGTTTCATGTAGAAATAAAAATAAGTTTTACCTCCTGGCTCTAAGGCCTATGTCCTTTCTAGGTAACTACAGATATGAAAGTGGTATTATGTAAATTGTGTCATGTCTTTACAGCTGTATTGAAGAACATACTCAATATATCATTTGAAAACATTGGTTACTGAATAGTATCTATATGAGAATGTTATTTGAACTAAACCCACTAAGTTGAAAATTACACTTTAGTCCATCAAAATGTGGAAATAAACAATTTTATTTATAAGAAAATAGTACCATCAAGAAAAGTGAGTATACATTAGAGAGACTGCAGGAATTAGAGTTTTTACGGTCTCTGACTGTTTATGTGAATGTATTTATTGATATTGAGACTCTCCTCTTGTTATCCTTATTGTATGTAATCCAACGCTGTTTATTACTATGTATTCAATGTGGGAAATCTAACTTCAAAAACGTGTAAAGTTTTTTCCTTTTCAATTACACCAATGACATTATCAGGCTACACTGTGGTCATCATCGTATCCATCAAAATTATTATTAACATCATAATTGCTAACTATTGAAAGTCTGATATGTGTCTATGATTTTGTGATTATTTGTCTTTTGATTAATAATTTTAGTGTTACCACTGTGCATGCATCCATATTAAAATTTTGAACAAATAAACAATAAAACTAAAGCAATATCAGGTAGCTTGACTATGTGCTTATAACAAATTATGGAATAGATTTTTGAAGTATTGCAAATTCCTAACCAGTATGAATTAACTTCCTCTCTCCCCATCACCACACACAAGTATTTATGAGTTTGAACAGAATTATTTCAAGTAATATACTGCAAATTTTACTATAATATCATGTGTATATCTGAAATTCCCCTGAACGTAATAAACTCTACATTCTATTGAAATATTAGTTATTTTATTCTAGGAAACTTTCGGAAAAATAGAGTGTATATCTTTGAATGAAAAAGGTAAATAAATATTAGCATAAAAATTTTAGAGGGAGTCTGTCTTCAGAAATATATATATATATATATATATATATATACACACACACATATATACATATTTATTGTATGTAGAAAGACATACATTTTTAGAGATTATTTTTCACCAGAAATATAAACATATACCTAAATTTATGTGTAGAACGATGTACATTATAGTGAAACAAAAATCTTAAAACATAATTAAAATTTTAAAAATACATCAAACCAAGTGCCATTGACTCACGCCTATAATTCGAGCTATTTTGGGTAATGAGATCTTAGAATTGTGTTCAAAACTATCCCAGTCAAAAAAGTACTTGTTAGATTCTTATCTCCAATTGACCACTAAAAACAGGAATTAGCTCTGTGCCTCAAGTTGTAGAGTGCTGCCTTTGAGCATAAAAAGGCTTAGGGACAATGCCCAAGCCTTGCAAACAACAACGAGAACAACAAGAACAAGAACAAGAACAACAACATATATCACATTAATTTCATAAAAACATCTTTTAACTCCTGTGAACATTTCTTAGAAAGCTTCTTTAGCCTGCATGGGGGGGGGGGGAGAACTGGGTAGAGGGCGGGGGTTTTTATGGAAAGGGATGGGAAGGGGAACAAAGGAGGAGGCAACAATGCTTGATAAGAAATGTACTCATTATCTCTTGCCCATGTAATTTTAACCCCTCTGTACAGTATTTTCACAATAAAAAAAGAAACATGAATATATGCCCCTGGAAAATGTTAAGTAACAATTATAGAATAAAGTTCGTTTTCGACATAACGACGTGTACATCTCGTTGTTGCAATGGGTCCACCTGTATCCCTATTTAATTGTAACCACTCTGTACTGTACTTTCACAATTAAAAAAAAACTTCTATTTAAAAAAAAGTATAGAATATTTACCTCTATGTTAAAGACATGACTATTTAGATTGCTTAAGATATTTAAGTAATGTTTAGGAATTAATAATAATGATAATATATTGGGTCTTGTCATTTATTCTATTTTATGATAGTAATAAAATGATATTTGCAATGATTATATAAAATTTCTCTTGTTTGTTATTTGAATTATAATAAGAGATAAACATTTTTAAATGTTTCCATAGGAAAGGATCATTTTAATGGTATCAATTCTTTTGTAATTTCAAAACAATTAAGAAAATTATTCCAAGGCTGGTTTGCTCTAAGACTATATTTGTTTTCTTGTTCAAGTTTTCATATGTTAGTAGAAATTAAAATGCCAAAAATTCAATGGATCTTGGCATTCAGGAACATCTTCATAGATACTAATGTTGGAGTTTCTTAAGTGGAATTGTTTTATTTCATTTGTTATTTTCACAAATAAATCAAGATGATTGTGTATTTTGTTTCTTTTCACTGCTGTTTGCTCTTATCTTGAGAATACTTTTTTTCTATCAAAAAGAGGAAAGCAATTGGATTGAGCAAGTAACATGGCTTTCATAAAATGTACATGCATAGATTTGGGTCTTCTGTCATTTACTAAAAGTTTCTTCCAGAAAATGTTATCAATTACTTATAAGTGATGCATAATTCCTAGATATTTCAGTTATCACATACACTTTTTGATTGAGTTATCTCTGTATAAACTCAAAAAAAAAACCAAAATAAACAAAATAAACAGAATCACATCTTTGTTTTAAAAACTGTAGTTTACAAAGAATTTTTAGCCAACAACGAAACCATCTTTTTAGGTATTCTGCAATTTGTGTGAATTATTTTTAACTATATATATATATATATATATATATATATATATATATATATATATATATATATATATATATATATATTGCTGACATGAAATTCACATGTAATATATTTATCTCCTTTTATTGTATACACTTTAGTGCTTTGGAAGTGAAGTGTACAATCAGAGGTTTTCCAAGCCTAATTTTCACAAATTTGCATTTCTTCAAATAGAAATGCTGTAAATTTTATTGAACCCTAAGATATGTATTTAAATGTTTTTTTATGCATTTGTTTCTAACGCATTTATAAGATTGTTTCTTTGTTGCTTTGTATGTCCCTCCCCCACAGTATAACCCCTGCTTTCACTGTATTTGGTGTCGGTATAATTTGTGGAGGGGAAGGGGAAAAACGAGTCGTTTAAATAAGGATACAGGTGGACCCGTTGCAGCAATGAGAAGTACAAGTTGTCAGGTCGAAAACGAACTTTACAACTTTGGTGGGGGGGGGGGGGGAAGGATTGGGTAGGGGGTGGGGGGAGGCTGGGAAGGGATGTGAAGGGTAAAAAAATGAGGAGGCTACAATGTTTGATAGGAAATGTACTCATTATCTTGCCCATGTAATTGTAACCCCTCTGTGCAGTATGTTCACAATAATAAAAATAAAATAAAATAAATAAAAAAGAAATGCTGTAAATTTTAGAACAGACATTAAAATAGATACAAAATTAAGTTACAGGAATTTGTCCTCCATATATCCTTTATAGTGTGTCTTTTCAAAATTTGTTTTGGGGATTATTTCCAGATTCTCACACATACTATTCAAGTGCACTGTCAATGAACTACATTCCCTGTCCAAATAAATTTTTTACTTCTCTTTACCAATACATAGAAGTGTAATGGCTGGATCATATACAATTCTCTTTGACCTTTAAAAGACTTGAAAACTTGCTTGAAAAATTGATTGCAGTATTATACAAATCATTCTGCTATCTAGAGTATATCAATTTCTCCACAAATGCATTACTATATTTTCTGTCATCTTTTTATATTATGGTCATAGAAATGAGTTTTATTTTTATTTTTTCTTAGTTACTAAAGAGGAGCTTAATTCATTTGCTCTTCTTATTGACCATTAATTTACATATGTTCTTTAAAGAAATAACCTGTTCAGGAAAAAATTTATATGTAATTAGAAGATATAAAAGTAGTTAAGACTCAGGATCATTGTCAAATTAACATTGTAGCATTAACAAATATGTGCCCTCTGTCGGTTGGATAGGTTTTCACTTCTTTCATAGAATTATGAAAGGTCATCAGTTGATATTAACCCGTTTATTCTTGCTTTTCTTTAGCCACTAATGTTTTCCATGTCAAATGTTTAGAAACCTTTACTGATCCAATGTCATGAATTTTTACATTTACATATTGTCGGTTTTTATATCTCACATTTAGTTTGATAATCATTTCTTATTACAAATTTTTGTATAATGTTTAAGGTAGTAGTCCAAGATCATTCTTTAAATCTAGAGAAGCAATAGTGCCAATACACCTATTTAAAATTCTATTTTTATTTGATAAAGTTTATAGCATCCTTTTAAAAATCTTTTGACCATAAAACTAAGAATTTTTTTTGATAAATCTGTTACATTCTTCTGTGTGTCTGTTCTTACAGTAGAGCTATTTTGTCTTGTCCTAACTACTAAACATGGTAATAAGATTCAAATCTAATATGAGAGCTCAAGTTACACCATTTTACAAGATTGTTCTGAATGATCTGTATTCCTTGAACTTACATGCGAGTTTATTGAGCAGGTGGACCAATAGCCAATAACACAGTTATCTAGATGTTTGATAGTTACTAATATTTTGCACCTTGTGAAAACACAAGGCCCCAGATATTATATATAGAAAAATGTCTTTAGAGAATGCTTGAAGCCACTAAAATTAATTTAGGAATGAGTTAAAATTTAGATAACACTACAGCATAATAAAGCTGAATGATAATGACTTGAGAGCTGTACTACAGAGGAGAGTGAGAGGGGACAGAATGATGGACCATACAGGAGCTGTATGCCATTAGTATTTTGTTTCAAAAGACAGAAAGAAACCACACACAAACACACACACACACATCACGTACACACATTTGGAATATTGATATTATCATAATAAACAGAGGAAATTATCACAAATAGTAAAAGAAGGTTAATATATGAAATAATAATATTGCTCATACTATTTAAAAGTTTAGGAGAAATAAAAGACAGTACACTTGGATTCTTATAGATTAAGTAAATTGAAAATTAAGAAATAGAACACATGAGAACCTTTGCAAACAAGTTTTAAATAATAAACATTTTGAAACATGTATCATTTTATTTTGACAAAAGATTGAGATTACTGGTGTTTTAACTCAAGATTTAGAATATGATATCCAGGTGCGTGCTCCATATCTCGCTATGGATGGCTATATCTCTAATCATTTCACTATGGATATTTTTAGAATAAGGTCTCATAATTTCCCAGGCTCTCCTGAATTACAAACCTATTTGCAGTTCCTCCTATAGCTAGAAAATGAAGCCACAAATCACCATGCCCAGCTGAAACTTTTTTAAATTCAAGTACAAGAAATTAAATTTTCAAAAAGTGACCAGGTAATGAAGCCTTACTTAATAAAGTATGTGCTTCTTGAAAATACAGTTAGTATTTGTGACCTGGAAAAATATGTTTAGAAATATAAGAAAATAAATTTAGTTAAGTTCACCAATGATATAAAATTAAGAAAATAATTTTATATATTCACATGTTAAATATTTTAAAAGCAAAATATATTTGTCTGATTAATTTACATGTGTGAAAATCATGCAATTAAATTAACTAATCCTATAGCTCTGAAAAAAGAATTACCCTAATGAAACAAAAGAAAATAAGTAATTAAGTTCAAAATTTGAAATTTAGAAAATAAAATGAAGTGTACTCTTTAGGTGACAAGTAAACCTTCTGTATATCAATTTTATAATATAAATGCATGAACAAAGAAAGAAAAAGTACCCATTGATCAATAGCAATTGCAAAAGAATCAGTAGTTGTATGAGTGTACAAAAAAATCGATGGAGGGGATAACAATGTTCCTTCCATAAGGAATGTACTCATTATCTTACTTATGAAAAGGTAACCCCTAAGTAAATTTCCTTTACAATAAAATTAAATTGAAATTAAAAATAAACCAAATAATATGCCAATTAAGAATTCTTAGATGGGGAGTTCCGGGAAGATGGCGGAGGAGAAGCTGGAATTTGAACAAGCTCTCGCATAGAAAGCAGTTTTAGAGTTCCAATGAACAGTCCTAAGCAAGAGAATCACACCAAGTGTGCCATCACAGGACAGAGAGTTAGGCAAGAGAGGGGAAGCTAAGGCAAGGAGACACATCTGAGCACTTGTCAGCAGCCACCGCGGCGGCAGCAGCAGTGGCTGTGGCGGCGGTGGCCGCGGCCATACCTGAGCCACAGAGAGTCCGGGACGAAGGAGCCAGACCCAGCAAGCGAGCGGATTCTACTCAACACCAGCAAGAACCGACAAGGAGCGGACATCTTCATCCTGCAGTTTGCAAACCAGACGACCCAGGAACCAAGACTTGGCGTGAGTTGAAGCCTGACGTCCTCACTCCTTCTCAGGGAGCAGAGGAGGGAAGGCCACCCCTCCCCCCCAGTACCAGAGATCTCCATCTTGGATACCTTCAAAGCTCAGAGGAGCTGCTAGCTCCAACTCAGGCCTTGGAATAAAACTAGTCATTTAGCAGGTCACAAGAACTTAATGGTGAAGTGACCTGCCAGACTCAGCTCCATCCAGGGAAAAGTCACCCAGCTCAGGCGCCAGCCATAGGAGTAGCTTTCCCCACTGGGTAACCAGAGCCAGAGGCTGCCCCTCCCTCTAGCAGCCTCCACAATCAATTGAAAAATAGAAACCCTGAGAATGGCTCCAGGCTGGGCTCTGTGAGTTTTTCACAAAATAGCCCCAGGGAAAAGCTACTGTTTGTTGAAAGGCCTCAACTCTACCCAGAACCTAGCCTCATCTCTGCATCCCCCTCCTTTGTGATTCTCAAAGCAGATCACCCTCCCAGTAAACTAACCTGGGAGGGGGATCTCAAAATCTTGGGTAAAACAGAGCATTTTTCTGCCTGTTTGAACAAACTGACTTAAGAAACCAATCAAGCCACAGGACCTCAAGGCAGACCAGAGACTCCAACAAGAGGCTGATTACAGACACAAGGGAGATACAGGATTCTTCCCACACCTCCCCAAAAAAAATCAAAAAAAAATCAAAGAACTTTTTTTTCTTCTTCTATTTTTTTTTTTTTTTTGGTACCTTATATATATAAAAAAAAATTTCTTTTCTAAAACTTTTATTAATCCTTAATTTTTGCCTTTTTTGAAAAAAAATTATTTTCCAGTAACTTTTTTTTTCCTGTTATAATTTTTATTTTAGGAATACGTGAATGTGCGTTTTTCTTTCTTTTCTTGTCTTCTTTCTCTTTTTCTTTCTTTTTTAATTATCTTTTTGTTTTTTGTTTAGCTCTACTGAACTTCTGTTCTTTTTTTCTCCCTTTCTTATCCTTTTCACCTTTTCCTCTCTTTTGTTCTTCTTTATGTGACTTAACTCTTGTCCTGCACATCCTCAGATAAACCCGTAGTTAACTAGTAGACCCTAACTCCCATTGTGTACACACCTAATCCACAAATTTATTACTCAATTCAAAACCTCTGAGACTTAAATTCATTAATAGCAGTAATACCTCTTTATACCTATATAATATTTTAAGCATTTTTTTAAGTTTTTCACATCTCCTCTATGTCCCTCCCCTTCTCCCAATATATTCACATTCCCCTCTAAATAGATTGTCTTTTAATCTCCATAATAATATTAATTTTTACGTTTCTATTTTTTCTGTTCTCTTTCTATTTCCCTTTCCTTTTCATCTTTTTCTCTCTCTCTCTACTTGCATCCTACCCAACCTATTTCCTGCATTGAGATTAGGACATAGTTAACTCTCCCTGTGCCTCCCCACACCAATCTATTCCTAATTTTTACTCACATCTCTCCCTAACCCTAATAATTTCTGGTTTTCCAAATTCTTCTCTGCGGTTCAAATCCCATTAACATATAGTTGTTTGATGCTGACTAGATGTATCTCTTGAACTAGATTGTATCTGTAGACTATTGACTGTACAAATGCAAACTTTGGTTGATGGTTGCCTTAAGATAGTGTTCTAGCACAACACTGGTGTTATTTTCATCTTAAATGGGCAGAGTAAGCCAAAAAAACACAAGAAAAATGGCAAATCCAGTTATCTCAATTCCCAATCTTGATAACCAGGGGACAGAACAGATAATGAATAATCCAGAGGAAAGTTCCCAAATAGCTCTACAAATACTGCTGGCAAACATGATAAATGAAAAGTTTGACAACTTACAAAGGACTCTGTATGAGCATGATAGGGAGAGAGAAGAGGCATCCCAAAAGTTTATACAGGAATATCATAAGCGTGAGGAAGCTACTCAAAAACTGATACAAGATTTGCGTGAGCAACTTGAGAATACTCAAAGAGAAAGAGAGGAATGGCCTGAGCATGCTGAGAACACTCAAAGAGAACTGCAGGAATCCCATGAACGGGAGGAAGCTGATCAAACAGTAATACAGGAATTGAGAGAGCAGATAGAAAATACACAAAGATCACTAAAGGTATTCATGGAATCCATTAACAAAGAGCTGAAGGAAGTCAGGGACACCACAAAGGGAATGCTGAATGGAACCCAACAGAAGGAATGGGAGTCCAAAGAAACCATAACCAATCAACTAAGTGATTTGAAAACAAACACTGAACACCAAATTAAGGAAGTAAAGAAATTCATGCAAGACCTAAAACAGAGCTTCAACAAAGAACTTGAAGCCATCAAAGCGGACCAAATGGAAGGAAAAGAGATAAAAAACAAAGTAGAGAGTCTTGACAGCAGGTTAGAACATGCAGAAGATCGAATCTCAGGGATTGAAGACAGCCTAGATATTATAGAGAAAGAACATACAACCATCCAAGACAAGTCCAAGAAATATGATAGATCTATCCAACACCTGGAAGACACCATCAGAAGGCCTAATCTAAGGATAATGGGTGTAGAGTAGCACCTAGAAACAAAAGTTAATGGTCTAGGGAATTTGTTTAACAGGATCCTAGCAGAGAACTTCCCAAACATATAAAAAGATAGGCCTATTCAGATACAAGAAGCTTTTAGACCAGACCAGAATAGGACATCCCACTGCCACATTATAATCCACACAGGATCAACTCAGAACAAGGAAAAGATCCTGAAAGCTGTCAAGGAGAAAAGGTTAATCACCTATAAAGGGAAACCAATTAGAATCACCTCAGATTTCTCAGCAGAGACAATCAAAGCAAGAAGAGCCTGGAATGATGTATGCCATGCCCTAAAAACAAACAACTATCAACCAAGAATACTGTACCCAGCTAAACTCTCCTTCATAACTGAAGGTCAAATAAAAACCTTCCATAGCAAAGAAAAATTGAAACAATACATCTCCACCACACCAGCCCTACAAAAGATTCTTAATGGTGTCCTACACATAGAAAACCAACAAGACCACAATAAAAGCCAAGAAACTGCACCCAAACTGAGAATCCAAGAACCATAGGAAGAACCCAGTTTTCACAGCCCCCAAGAAGGTAGATAACATGGCAGGAACTCCCAAATACCTCTCAGTCCTATCTCTTAACGTTAACGGACTGAACTCTCCAATTAAGAGACATAGACTCTCTAGTTGGATTAAAAAACAAGACTCTTCTATCTGCTGCCTTCAAGAGTCACATCTTGCCCGTAAAAACAAACACATTTTCAATGTTAAAGGCTGGAACAAAATCTACCAAGCAAACGGCCCCCATAAACAGGCGGGAGTTGCAATCCTAATATCAGAAAAAATAGACTTCAAATTAAAATTCGTGAGAAGAGATAAAGAAGCTTGCTACATACTAATTAAAGGATCTCTCCTTCAGGAGGATATTACAATTCTAAATATCTATTCGCCAAACAATGGCAGAAGAAGAAAGAAGGATGGCCAATAGACACATGAAGAAATGTTCAACATCCCTAGCCATAAAAGAAATGCAAATCAAAACAACATTGAGATATCACCTCACACCAGTTAGAACGGCAAAAATCAATAGCTCTAACAACAACAGATGCTGGAGGGGATGTGGACAGAAAGGAACCTTACTTCATTGTTGGTGGGAATGTAAACTTGTTCAACCACGTTGGAAAGCAGTATGGAGGTTCCTCAAAAGACTTCACATAGAACTCCCCTATGACCCAGCAATCCCACTTTTGGGCATTTACCCAAATGTTTACAAACAAGACCACATGAATGCTACCAGCACAACTATGTTTATTGCAGCATTATTTACCATAGCTAAGATATGGAACCAAACCAGATGCCCCTCAGTAGATGAATGGATCAAGAAAATGTGGTATATATACACAATGGAATTCTATGCCTCCATCAGGAAGAATGACATTGACCCATTTGTTAGGAAATGGAAAAACTTGGAAAAAATTATATTAAGTGAAGTAAGCCAGGCCCAAAGAAACATAGGTCCCATGGTTTCTCTTATTTGAAATATCTAGTATATGTATGAGTCAATCGGAAAAGGTCAGATAATGTGATGTCAGGAAAATGAACCCTTAGATATTTTAAGGTTTTTTTCTTTCATGCATGGGTTTCTAACGTATTTATAAGATTATCTCTTTGTTGCTTTGTATGTCCCTCCCCCACAGTATAACCCCTGCTTTCACTATATTTGATGTCAGTATAACTTGTGGAGGAGATGGGGAAAAACCAATTGTTTAAGGATACAGGTGGACCTGTTTCAACAATGAGAAGTTCAAGTTGTCATGTCCATAAGGAGCTTTACAACGTCGGTGCGGGGGGGGGGGGGCTGAGGGGGGAGTAAGGGGGGAAGGAGAAGGATTGGGATTGGGGGGGAAGGGGGAGGCTGGGAAGGGAGGTGAAGGGTAAACAAAGGAGGAGGCTGCAATGCTTGGTAAAAATGTACACATTATCCTGCCCATGTAATTGTAACCCCTCCGTACAGTATGTTCACAAATAAAATAAAATTAAATTAAAAAAAAAAAGAATTCTTAGATGGAATTCTATGCCTCCATCAGAAACAATGACATTGCCCCATTTTTTAGGAAATGGAAACACTTGGAAAAATTATATTAAGTTAAATAAGCCAGGCCCAAAGAAACATAGGTTCCATGGTTCCCTTATTTGCAATAACTAGAATTTGTCTGAGTCAAGTAGAAAAGGTCAGATAAGTTTATGTTAGGTGAAATGAACCCCAAGATAAGTATTCAATTTTTTTTTCTTTCATGCGATTATTTCTAACATATTTATAAGATTATTTCTTTGTTGTTTTATATGTCCCTCCCCCACGGTATAACCCCTGCTTTCACTGTATTTGCTGTTGGTATAATTTTTGGAAGGGGAGGGAAAAAACAAATTGTTTAAATAGAGATACAGGTGGGCCCATTGCAACAATGAGATGTACAAGAGGTTATGTCGAAAACCAAACTTTACAACTTTGGCTATGGAGGGGCGGAGGATTGGGTAGGGGGGGGAGAGGAGGGGATGGGGAGGGATGGGAAGTGGAAACAAAGGAGGAGGCAACAATGCTTGATAAGAAATGTACTCATTATCTTGCCCATGTAATTGTAACCCCTCTGTACAATATTTTAACAATAAGAAAAGAATTCTGAGAAGCCATTGGTTAAAAACTTAGTAAAGAACTGCCCCAAGTACCCAAGGAATATATTTTGATGATACAATTTAAATACTTCAACTTCAACAGAGAAGCAAAAAGTTTAAAAACTATTACACAGTAAAGTAATAAATCAGAACATATTACTATAATAATCATTAGACAAATTTTTAGTGGTAGTCAAATATGTAAGAAATGAGGCAATTTGCCATTCGTTTGCACTTTAGAAGTGAGAAAGAATTTTCTAGATCCTTTTAAATATATCGTAAGTTTAACGAAGAAACTATTCTGTCACATCATATGATAATCAGATAAAGATTATATTAGAGCAAACAACAGATTCTACTATGTTTTGGATGTTAAGGTATATACATATTTTGGTGGGGATTTCAACTTGGTGTATTGTTCTTGCTAGGCTGGCATCATATCAGTTGTTAATTTTAGGATAGGGGTTCCCTTTCCACAAGAACATGCACCTGATCTGTTCTTTTAGTCTTCCCATCATCAAAGGCATCAGAGTTGCACTATCTACCAGACCATCAGTCCTGCAGTCCTTCCAATTTTAGTCTCTAGATAGTGCAGGATGGTGGAAATGATCCAATGCACCCAGTTATAGATTAAGGAAGTCCACTAAAATGTGGCCTGGGTTCTGTTCTCAAGCCTCCTAAGTAGTTAAGAGTACAGTTGGGAGCACTGCTGCCAAGCAGTAAATATTTTTAAGCAATTAGACATATATGACTTAGACTTGTGATTACCTCAGGAAAAGTATAAAACAGCAGTGAAGCATAGAGGACAGGCAGCATTTTAAATAGCTACTCAGAGATTGAATCAGCTTAGTTAGCTACTCAGGAGGCTGAGATATGAAGACCACTGTTCAAAGCCAGTCCAATCATGACAATACATGTGATTATCTCCAAAGAACCATAAGTGGAGTAGTGGCTCAAGTGTTAGACCACTATCCTTGACCACAGAAACTTTGGGATAGTGTCTAGGCACTATCAAGCCTCAGCAATGAATAATGCATGCATGAGCAATGCACATGCGTGTGTGTGTACACGCACATGTGTGCACGCACACACACACACACACACAAATGAGTATTTCAATGCAGAGTTCTTTATTTTTTTACCTTGCTGTACTTTATTTCCCTGTATCAGTTCACCAATTAACAAAGTCAGCTAAGCACCTATTTACATAAACTCATCATGTTTCTCTAAAGTCTACTCTCTTTTTGGAAGCCTGCTTTTATTTGACATAAAAGCAGCATATTTCATTCACGAGAAGGGAAGCCTCTGTCAAACAATTAGTAATAGGTTTTTCTTCTCCTGGCAAGCATCTGAGTTTTATTATATTGGTATAATTCATGATAAGTCTGTGAATGCCAAAGAGTGCTCTTAAAATAAACTGACCCTTCTCAGTGATTAGCATTTGTATACCATTCATAGATATGAAGATGTTTAAATATTACTGAAATTGCTTTGGAATAAATAAAGTTCACCTAGACTATCTTGAGAAAGAAGAATTGGTTTCTCAGCACTTTAGGTAAGAACTTGAGTGAAAGAAACCAAAGGAAAGGTGAGGAACGACTGAATACATATATTCAAATGAAACAAACCAACCCAAGTAAAACAAGTTAATTCAGTACTCAAGAACCTGCAGGAAATGCAAAGATTTATTTAAAAAATCAGCTATGATAAGCTTATGAAAAAACTGACTATATGGGAGTCTACTGTTGTGAGGATAGTGGTTAAAGCCCAGACTGGACATAAAGATCTGTACACAATGCCAGACACCTGTTATTCTAAATTCCAGGAAGAATAACATCAAGTGGACTGAGCCCATGATCATACACAAGTAGGAAGCCAGATTCTATCTGAAAATTAATCTGGATAATTTAGGGCTGGGGGCATGACAAACTGGTAAGAACACCCATTTAGGAGACACAAGACATTAAATTCAAACTCTAATATTATGGATGTTAAAGAAAAAAGCTATGACTTCAAAGAATTGGAATAATTGTAAGATTTGAGTATTTGTGTGGAGAAAAATCCATTAGAGAGATAGAGTGAACCCATGTTGCAATGCTTTCTACTTAAGTGATAATGTTATGTGGTACTCCAGACATAACAGAGTTACTTTGCAAAGGTAACTGAGCATGGATGTGCATTTGGGTGATGAAAATACTCTATTTACACAGGTATTAATTAAATACATTTTTTTTGGTAGATTGTAGTTTTTGAAATAAGAGGCTGGGTGATATCCCCAAGCATTTTCTCCACATGTGACCACTTAATTTATTATTATTATTTTTTTTTTTTTGTCGGTCTGGGCCTGGGCGCTGTCCCTCAGCTCTTCAGCTCAAGGCAAGCGCTCTACCACTTGAGCTACAGCGCCACTTCCGGTTTTCTGGTGGTTTATTGGAGATAGGAGTCTCAAGGTCTTTCCTGCCTGGGCTGGCTTTGAACCGCGATCCTCAGATCTCAGCCTCCTGAGTAGCTAGGATTACAGGCGTGAGCCACCAGCGCCCGGCCACTTAATTTATTTTTAATTAATTAATTACTTAATTAATTTGATGCTAATACTAGAGCTTGAAGTCAGGGCCTGGCTCTGTCCCAGAATTTGTTATTTTTTTGTTTTAGTTTTCTCAAGGCTACCATTTCACTGTTTGTACCGTAGCTCCATTTCTAGCTGTTGCTGGTTACTTTCAAATCAAAATCTCATGGACTTTTTTTTCTTGGTCTGGTTTCAAACCACAATTCTCAGATTTCTTCTTTCTGATTAGCTAGGATTAAAGCCATGATCCACCAGTGTGGCTTCTAATTTTTCCTCTATACTTATTTAATGCACATATTAAGGTAATAATGTAAAACTAAGAGTATAGAAGAAAGATGTACAGTCATGATATTGTCCTGTCACAAATTCAAGTTAGTAATGTAAATTTCTTCCTAAGACCATACAAAAAAACACCATAATATAGTGTAAGGGAACTCATTATTGAACAGATGAGCTTTAAGAGCTTTCTAATAGATCCATTATTTATTGTTACTCAACATTAGGAAAAATGTATAATGCAGTAAGTAAAATAGAAGACCTTTGGAAGACTACTTAAATTCCTTGTTTTTCTAAAGACACTTGTTTTCATCTAAAAAAATAGGCCTGTCTATTGTCTTCATGTGATTTTGATGATTGAAGATGCTTAATGAAAAGTCAAAATGTATTAGTAGTCCTTTGTTATCAATTCTGACTTTTTCTTTTTGGAGAATATAATGATCAAAGCAATAGTTCAGAATCAGCAAGCAAGAGTTCAGAATCATGCTTCCAGTGAAAGTGGGTCACCAGTAAGTAATCCTCAATACCAGTTTCCACAAAGTTTTCTCACAGATACAATCGGCCTGCCTTTTCTAGCTGCTTTCCTAGCCTGTACCTATTCCTTCATTGTACAGGAAAAGTGTGATTCAACTGATTTCAGTCAGATCTGTTACTAGTACTACCAAGGATTTAGATTCTTATGTAGGCTATTAAAAAGGTATTTACTAATTTCAAGTAAATACATAAATTCTATTTCCATCTTTTTTAAAACAAATTTCTGCTTGTTCTATAAATTGATCAGAGGCATGGATTTTGTGGATAGCTCATCTCTCTCTTTCATGGCTCTCATAGATAATATGATTACTCCATAATTATCCTTATTTATATTGTTTTATATTTTGGGTTGCATCATTTCACTTTCTGCACTGCCATTTCCCAAATCATTTATATAGGAGGCATTATTTCACATTTTCTCATTCCTAGTATAAGTTCCACATGAAGACACCACTGGTCCTCATTTTCAGTCTGTACCTTTGAATATGGAGGAACATCTTTCCTCTGCTCTGTATTTATTCCCTAATCTCCAGTTAGAATAATTTTGAATAGTAAAAATGGAAAAAGAAAATAAATCATGGTGAAATTACATACGCAGAAAATTCACCAGATATTTCTGACCAGTTCAACCAACATGAACTATTAGGGAAATACATGGACACCTCATTTCCACTAGCACTCAAAGTATTTGGTTAGGAAATTCTGATGAAGATGAGGAACAAGATGAAAAAGTGAGGAATGGTAACAATTGCAAGAAAAAAAATGGAGAAGGATCCAAGCAAATTTCTTCTTTGGGCTGCTGAAAATAACCAGCTTACTACAGTGCAGAGAATACTTTCCAAAAAGGCCACTCATGTGAATACTAGGGATGACTATGAGTATACCCCTCTTCATCGGGAAGTCTACAGTGGACACTTAGACATTGTCCATGAGTTGGTGGCTCAAGGGGCACATGCAATAACTGTAGATGGCTGGACACCCCTGCACAGTGCATATACGTGTAATAATACCAGAGTGGCTTCTTTCTTCTTCATGATGCAGATAACAATGCCCAAACTAGAGGCTTCTTGACCCCCTTGCATCTTGCTGCTGGAAATTGAGATAGCAAAAATACACTGGAACTGTCACCAATATGTCAAACCAGGTCTGAAGTTCCACTTGGAAGAAACTGCCTTTGATATTATAGTATTATATTTCTTTGGGATAAAACGACAATGTTGTCTAATTTCAAAAGTTGTGTAAAGGTTATGCTATGTAAAGGCCTTTCTAAGGTGAAAATTTAATACATTGATGTCAAAGTAACTTTTAATTATATGAATTACGTGTATTGTTACACTTGTAATTTTGTAACCAACCAACTTTTTAATAGCTGTTTTTCATTTCTTGCATCTGAAGAATGAAAAATTTTGAATACTTCACAAATTTTCATATCATCGTTGTACAAGTGCCATGTTAATCTCTGTATTGTTGTAATTTTGGTATACAAGCTGCTGAAGAATGTAGTATCCTGTAAATTTAAGTAGTTAATGATGAAATATTTATACAGGCTTATATGCTTAGGTGCCTATTTGTAACAAGGGAACCTTATTGTTCCTAAAAATGCTATTAATCTTATTTCCCTAAAATTCTGTGAATAGTTGAAAAAAATATGTTGTTCAGTTGATTGCTCACATTTGCAATCTTTTTGTCAATGACTATTTTAAGTCTTTTTCATTTAGAATCTGATCATACTTTCAAGTATTTATAGCTAAGTCCAAAGGAGACGGCTTTTTCAAGTACTTATTTATCCAACTGTGTTAGCTCTGTGAAGCCAATGGATTCAAAGTAAGCCTTGTTTAAGAGCTACTTCTAAATATATGGAGCTGAAATTTTCCCAAATGAGGTCTTATTGGCACAAATGTCTACCTGACCCTTTACCCTTCTTCCATGAAATAACAGACCAACCAGAATATCTTACTCTGACAGCATAGATTGTATTACTGGAACAAAACTAATCTTAGTTACAGGGATCATAGAGAGATGAACAGTTTAGCCAGAACTGTTCATACTAGAAGGCATTTTATCAAAATATGATTGTTTATGATACCTACCATGTCAAAAGTAGCTAAAGCCAAGAAGGTGAAAAATTGTTCACATGCATGATTACCTAATGTCTTGACCTGTCTACCTTCCAACCAGGCAGGAACTTACACTACTGCCATTTTATCACCAATTATTTTCATAGTTGCAAGAGAAGTCCATATATTTCTCTTCATTATTAGGCCTTAAATTGGTAATGATTTTTATTATTTTTATTTTTATTGTGAACATAATGTACAGAGGGGTAACAATTACATGGGCAAGATAATGAGTACATTTCTTATCAAGCATTGCAGCCTCCTCCTTTGTTTACCCTTCACATGCCTCCCCCGACCCCACCCAACCCTCCTCCCCACCAAAGTTGTAAAGTTCGTTTTCAACATGACAACTTGTACTTCTCATTGTTGCAACGGGTCCACCACTATCCTTAAACGACTTGTTTTTTCCCTTCTCCTTTACAAATTATACTGATATCAAATATAGTGAAAGCAGGGGTTATAATGTGGAGGAGGGACATAGAAAGCAACAAAGAGATAATCTTATAAGTGCGTTAGAAACAAATGCATGAAAGAAAAAAAAACATCTAAATACATATCTAAGGGTTCATTTTCCTAACATCACATTATCTGACCTTTTCTGCTTGACTCATACATATACTAGATATTGCAAATAATAGAAACCATGGGACCTATGTTTCTTTGGGCTTGGCTTACTTCACTTAATATAATTTTTTCCAAGCCTTTCCATTTCCTAACAAATGGGTCAATGTCATTCTTCCTGATGGAGGCATTGAATTCCATCCTGTATATATACCACATTTTCTTGATCCATTCATCTACTGAAGGGCATCTGGGTTGGTTCCATATCTTAGCTATGGTAAATAATTCTGCAATTAACATAGGTGTGCTGGTAGCTATAGTGTGGTCTTGTTTGTAAACATTTGGGTAAATGCCCCAAAGTGGGATTGCTGTGTCATAGGGGAGCTCTATGTGAAGTTTTGTGAGAACCTCCATACTGCTTTCCAAAGTGGTTGAACAAGTTTACACTCCCACCAACAATGCAGTAAGGTTCCCTTCTGTCCACATAACCTCCAGCATCTGTTGTTATTAGAGTTCTTCATTTTTCCATTCTAACTGGGGTGAGGTGGTATGTCAATGTTGTTTTGATTTGCATTATCACCCTGCATCAGAATCAACTCCAAATGGATCAGAGACCTCGGAGTCAAATCAGACACTCTGAAAACATTACAGGATGGAATAGTAGAAACCCTAGGTCTCCTTGGCGCAGGCCGAAATTTTCTTAATAGAGTCCCGGAAACACAACAAATCAAAGAAAGGTTGGACAATGGGATTGCATGAAGTTGCAGAGCTTCTGCATGGCAAAGGACATAGCTAGCAAGATCAATAGAAAGCCCACGGATTGGGAGAAGATCTTCACTAGCCATACAATGGACAAGGGTCTCATATCTAAAATATACTTGGAACTCAAAAAATTAAATCCCCAACAACAAATACTCAAAGAAACAACTGCCCAATATATAAATGGACAAAAGACCTAAAGAGAAACTTCTCGGAAGAAGAAAGAAGGATGGCCAATAGACACATGAAGAAAAGCTCAACCTCCCTAAATTGGTAATGTTTTAACCACAGTGTTTCTTCTTGCCTCCAGGCTGTAAATCTACAAATGGTAAAGCTTTAGATTTAACTCTACCAAACACTGAGGTAGAGATAATGGAATAATACTTTAAAACAGAGTTGCCTTTGATACCCTAACCACAACCGAACAATGCAAAACATGAACCTTTTAATTATATTATATATAGTTATGTATTTTACATTTATATGTGATGATTTTATATTTCACACTATGAAACTTAGTAGACTTAATTGATAATTTGACAAATAAATTGATATTTATTCCAATAAATAGAATTAGAATATAAATAATTAGGTTTAGAATATATATCAGAATATAAAATGTATCAATGCAATATTTTAGGTACAAACTTGTGATACCTTCTAAGTGAACATGGCCTTCTGAATTCACATTGCAAAAAAAGAGTGTTGTTTTCCTCGAATCTATATGGGATTTTATTCTGCTGCTCTGTTTATTGTTTTAACTTGCTGGTCCCAAACTGTTTTTCTCCATATTTCTGAAGCATTCCTACTGATTATGCCCAAATTTTGCTGATATGATGTCTAAAAAATACTTCTCTTCTGTAGGACCCATGGGTCCTAGGATCTCAGGTCCCATTACCTGTATCATCAGATAACAGGGGCAAGACTTCTCACCTAGGCCCATGCAACATGCCAACAGAAAGTAATTGAAGAACTATCTGGTCGTTAATTGGACATAATCAACTCCCAGGCTTTCCTGCATGGTCTGGCTTGTATGTCCTGCTCAGCTTTCTCTCTCAAAGCTGGAGCTCTACCGTCTGGGCCACTGCTCCACTTCGGGTTCACTGGTGGTTCATTGTAGATAAGAGTCTCACCGAGTTTCCTGCTCAGCTGGCTTTGAATGGCGATCTACTGAGGAGGCTTCAAGTGGCTTTTCTCAGGAATTTGCAGAGCAGCCGCTTCACACAAATCTTTAGTCTAAATCTCGAGAGGTACTAGAGAAAAACAGAAACAGGAAGATGCTTCTAGTGTGTTCTAGATACTTAAATTTGGAGACACAAAACACTCATAATGATTAGATCATTTTATAGGCAAAAGGAGCATTGCAGACAGTATGAGGATCACTCCAGATTTCGGTCCTCTCATCCTGAGACAGTAAATTCACTGCAGCTCAATGCTAAGTGACAGAACTGACATATCCTGTGGATATTTGCTCCAAAATACTGTGACACTCTTTTCTCACGTTTGGCCTCAAACCTGTGACCAGAGAAGAAGATGAGGAGAGAAAGCAACTATAATAAACATTGAGTAGTTTACTTATAAATTCAAACCATTGGAATGACCCTGCTAAGAAGTCAGATTGTCCAGATTAAAAAATGAAGAAGAAAGGAAAGAAGGTGTCAGTGGCTGCTGATTGTAATCCCACCTCCTTAGGATGCTGAGATGAAGAGAATCTTAGCTTGAATCCAGCCAGTGTAGGAAAGACTATGACACTGTTACTTCTAAGAGATCACAAAAAAACCAGAATTGAGGCTATGACTCAAGCTTCATGTACTACCCTTGAGCAAAAGGAGCTCAGGGACAATGCCTAGGCTCATAGTTCAACCTCAGGACCTGCCCCCTCAAAAACAGCCTGTACTTCCATGTCATTGTCTATGTATGGATGTATTCCTATAGGTGAAGCTCCAGAATAGCTATGATGAATGGCACCAAGTTAGGAAATTTGTATTCAATACAATAATTTCATAACACAGAGATGACTTCTTTCAAGACACTGCATGTTCCAGGGAACCCCTCCTCACTGTTCCCAGTGTAACCTGAGGGTTTCTCTGCATCCCAGGCCTGCTGGAAGAAGTCTCTCACATTGTGTGGACAGGCAGACAAAAGGCCTCACACCTGTACAGCTGGGTAACAAACAATTCCACCTGAGCCAGTTAGTGAGGATGAGTGTGGGCGTGCTCTGAAAGTCAGGAGAAAAGGGTCTCTTTGTACCCCAAGCTATCTCTTTCCCCAGTGCTCTGTTTTTACAGGAAGCTTTCATTTATGCCTCTGTCCATGGCAGATAAAGTTATGTGCACTCATCCTGCCTTTGTGAGACTATGTTTTTGTGTTCAGATAAAGTGCTCAATATAATTCAGGAGTACTTCTGGCAGACAACTAGGGCACTGAACCTAATGAAATGTTTCATTGCCAGCAATGATGGGCCTATGATGCCTCCCCTAGGTTTGGGAAATCCAAGCACATGTTGGATATCACAAAGCTTCCTGTCATCTAGGGCAGGTGAAGCTCATCAGGTTTTGAAACCTTTGACCTCTCCTAGTTGGGCCCTGGGTGGCTAGGTTTTGACCACAAGGCCTATGTACTGAGCAGGAGCACAGTGCAGAAGCCCAGTGCTTTACCATTTTGTGTAACAACATCACTTCTGGTCTGTGAGTGTGTGTGTTTGTGTGTGTGTGTGTGTGTGTGTGTGTGTGTGTGTGTGGGTGGGTATGTGTGCACGCACACACATACATGAGTCCTGGAGCTTGAAATCAGGACCTGAGCACTGTACCTAGTTTCTCTTGTAGAAGGATAGCCTTCTCCCACTGGAGCCACAGAGCCACTTCAGGGTTTTTCCAAATGATATGGTCCTGAGAAATCAAGCCCAGGGTTTCATAGGTGCAAAGCACTCTATCCCTAATGCACTTTCCCAGGCCTCTACCTCAGGTTTGTTAGTGTTTTCTGTCTTTTGTTGTTGTTGCTGCTGTTGTCAGTTGTAGGAGTTGAAGTCTGGGCCTGGGTTCTTTCCTTGAGTTCTTCAGCTCAAGTCTTGTGCTCTACCACTTGAGCCACAGCGCCACTTCAGGTTTTCTGGTGGTTCATTGGAGCTAAGTGTCTCAAAGTCTTTCCTGCCCAGGCTTGATTTGAACCATGATCCTCAGATCTCATTCGCCTGAGTAGCTAGGATTACCAGCATGAGGAAAAGCACCCTGCTTCCACTTCAGGGTCTTAGTGGTGAATTGAAGATAATAGTCTCATGGGACCTTTTATGTCTGGGATATTTTGGAACCCAGATCTTCAGATCTCAGGTTCCTGAGAAGGCGGGATGACAGACCAGCTACTGACCACTTGGCCGTGGCTTCTGCTGCAAGGGGGTCCATGGTTCCAAGTGGTGAAGTGCTAGCCATGAGCCCTAGAGGTAAGGGTCAGCACCTAGAACCCGAGTTCAAGGTTCATAGGAGAAAAAAAAGAAAACGTTTGTCCGCAGAAGACAACTCACTAGTCTTCAGTAATACATAATTTTGTACTTGTCATGGGAACATATCTGAGCCTCAATATTCTTGTCTGCATAATCATCTCAGTTGTGGATCCCTTACAAGGGCACGATGTAAGAATGCACCCTGTGAAGGACACAGTACATGTCACTCTTTGCAGGACTCAGCACACAGCATCTTGTGAAACACTTAGCACCCAATGCAGGACTCAGCACTCTGCACCCTGTGAAGGACTCATCACATAGCTCTGTTCCACAAGCTGTCATTAAAATTAGGGTGCTTTCATCAATATCACCGTTCTTCAAGGAAAATTTCACAAACCATACAAGTTCACATCTAATGGTTTAATGGGGTGGTTTTTACTTGGGGAAGGTAGTCATGGGGCTTGAACTGAAAGCATGGGGATACTATTCTAATAATATTTGCTCAAGGCTAGAGCTCTATGACTTGGAGCCACATTTTGAAGAGTCTCCTAGACATCCTGCCAGGACTGGGGTTTAAACACCCCGAGCAGCTAAGATGACGGGCGTAAGCCAGGATGACATGGGTAACCCATGGAGCTAGGTTGCAGTGGTTTACATGTGGCTAAGTCAGGTTAGGTGGCAGCTGTCAGCACCACGCACCTAGCTTGCTCTGTAATGAGGTATTTGAAGTTCTGTCCTTCTATAATTGCAGTTAGAAAATCCTACCTTTTTTTGGTGGCAGTCCTGGGGCTTGAGTAAGAGCTTATACACTGTCCCTAAGCATTTGTGCTCAAGGCTAGCACTCAATTGGTTGAAAGATAGCAGAACTTCCTGTTTTTCTATTTATGTGGCACTGAGGAATTGAACACAGGGCTTCATGATTACTAGGTGAGCACTGAAACACCGAGCTCCAGGAGTGAACAAGGTATAAATAGAGATTTCTGTATATAAATATTGTAGACACAAAAAGAGAGATGTCTGCATATTATTAAATTATAGATAATATTAGTACCAATTCTTAGGTATTAAATTATATCTATTATATCTCCATTTAATGATGTGTCCCAGTTAACAATTAATAAAGCATCAATTAATAATTACTCAATATCAGTATTGTTTATCATATATGTACATATATCCATACATATAATTAATATTTCATAGAATGAGACGGATGTCTATATATTATTGAATTATGCATCATGTGTTACTACCAATTATTAGGTATTTAATTATGTCTCCATGTAATTTTTATTCTGTTAATGCTTAATAAAATATTAATTAAAATTAATGTACTTCCTATACTTATTGTGTCTAATTTTATCTTAGAATGATTCACTACTAATTCAATGTTTATCATTTATTGTAGTGACAATTCTTCCACCTATGACATTTTTTATCTTTATTACATCCTATTACAGAGCATATAGATTTGCACACAAATTATACATCCTATCTAACACTGAGCACTTTCACAGAAAAGGAAACATGTGTCACACTCGGCTTCTCACTCCAAGATTACATTTTTGGCAGTGCTGGGATCTAAACTCATGGCTTAAAAGGCTCATTTCATGAATGGGTGACTGCCAGCACAGCAGCCTCTAGCCAAATCAGCTGCCAGGCAGTCCCCAGTCCCTGACATCCTGCCCCATATGTTGACTCCAAATTGTGTTAGTGTGGTTACTCATTTTATTTTTTTTTTGTTTTATTCATTTGCAATTTATTTTATTGACTGATATTATGCATGGAATATTTACAGCATTTATTACATAGGATATAGATTTTCCTACGTATGAAACTTCATACCTGACACCCAGGACTTTTACAGAAAAGGAAAACATGTCACCATGGGCTTCTCACTGCACAATTCAATTTTTGTGAGAGCTGGCATCTGAACTCACAGCCACAAAGCCCAATTCATGAATGGGTGAGTGTCAGCACACCAGCCTGGGGCATATGGAGCTGACAAGCAGTTCCTAGCGCCTGAGATTAAGCCCCAAGTGTTGACAAAATAAGAACAGACTGACATGCAGAAGGTAGTACACAAATAGATATAGATATTTGTAGAGTGCCAAAGATGTCTATATATTATTTAGTTATATAGGCTACATTCCTACCAATTTTGGGGTATTTATTATGCCTCCATGTAATTAATATTATTGTTTTCATACTTAATGAATTATTAATTAAATTAACCACTGTCCATAAACTATTGGATCCATGTAATTAATAGTATTCTCTTAATGTATCAAAAAATATTCATTAAAATCCATCAGCCTCCTAAAATCAGTCTCTAATTTTATAGTAGTATCATTCAGGAACAACAAATTCAACCTTGACATTCATAATTTCCATCGGTGTTCCTGTGAATAGGAATGAGACTGTTAGGATCTCCCTCCATTGGTAGGCTTCAGGATTGGGCTTCGAACAGAGCCTATTTTGCCGTGTTGGCCTATGGCTTCCCTGGAAGCCCACCAGACTTCAGCAATGCCAGGTTGCAAACACTTTTCAGCTGTGTCATTCAGACCCAGGATGATCATCTTGAAAAGAAAAATGTTGCCAGGTTTTTTTTTTTCTTGTCAGCCTTTGAGGACCAAGGTTCGGCTGTGTGTCCAGTGGCTGCAACCCAGCGTACAGTGATCAAAGCTGAGGCAGAGTTGCCATGCCCTGAGTTCAAGCCCTGTCCTTGACAAAATAAAAATACACACACACATACAGACAGACAGATACAGACATACATTAAAAATATTTAAAAAATTATGAGGCTCTTTAGCTTGGAATTCAGGCCATTTTTCTGACAGGCCTGGGATTTGAACTCAGGGTTTTGGTAAATCTGCAGCACTGTGGGGGAAAAGGAAGCTCACAGAGCTGGAAAACAAGAAATTCAGGCCTGATCCCAGGGGCTGAATTCAAGCCCTAGCACTCAAAAAAATAATATTTGTATACATTTTAAATACATGATTTATATTTACATACTCATGTTTACTGCATATGGCAGTTAGTGTAGTTATTCATTTTATTTTGTGTTTTATTTATTTATTATATATTTTAGAGAGTATGATTACATGTATAACATTTTTTACATCCCATTACATAGGACACAGATTTGCCTATGTATTATACATCATTCCTTAGACCCAGCACTTTCACTGATAAGGAAAACAAGTGGGACAATTGGCTTCTTCCACCAGGAATAAGTTTTGGGCAGTTCTGTGATCTGAACTTCGGGCCTAGAAGGCACACTTCATGAATGGTTCAATGTTAGCACACCAGTCTGATTCAAATGAAGATGTAGGGCAAATTTGAGGGCCTGAGATCAAGCCCTAGGAGTAGTCAATATATAAACAGATAGATGTGTAGATTCAAGTGTGTGTGTGTGTGTGTGTGTTGTGTATTTACATATGTATATGCATCTATAAATAAATTTATAGAGACAGATAGACATTTATGTAGATTCTAATGTATAATTCTATATAAAGAGTGATGTCCATATCTTATTTTTATATATTCTATTACTACCAATTATTTAGTCTAAAATTATTCCTCCATTAATTAATCACGGTAGGAAACTTAATAAAGTATTAATTAAATTAACCAATGACCTATATTTATTTCATACAATCTTATACCAGAATGACTAGCTAATTAGTAATTTAATTAGTACAATACAAACATTCTATTATTGTTCCTATAGATAGGAACGAGTTCTCTAGGATCTTCAGCTCTGTGGGTGGCAGTCCCAGGATTGAACTCAGGGCCTAGGTTTCTGGGTTGGGCTCAGGCTTCACTGACAGCCCACCAGCCTTCTGCTGTGCAAGGTCTCGTACAATATTCAAGCCGAGTCATTAAGACCCAGGATGGTCACAGTGCTAAGGAAACAAAGGTAAAACTGTTGTGTAAAACTTCCTGGTTTTTCCTCTTCCATCTTGGTTGGGTTGTTTTTTTTTTTTTTTTTTTTTTTTTTTTTTGCCAAAGCTGGGAGTTGAACTCTGGTCCTAGGATCCCTGGATCATCTGTGGGTGTAAAAGCTGCACCCCAGCCTAGGGTAATTAAGGCTGAGGCAGAGTTGTGATGACCTGAATTCAAGCCCCATGCCTGCACCACCAATAAAGTTAAGGTCCTGGCTAGGAATTTGGGCCATTTTATCTGCCAGACCTGGAATTTGAACTCAGGGACTGGGTAACTCTATTTTGCTCCTGGTGATGTGGAAACTAACCTCCTGGAAGAAAAAAATTCAGGAGCATTTCCCAGGGTGTGAATTCCAGCCCCAGAACAGGCAAAAATAATATTTATATACATGTATAATGTGTATCATATATATGTATTTGCATAGATATTACATATTGTACCTAGGACACAATATTTCCACAAAAAGGAAACAGGACAATATTGGCTTCTTACTCACCTATTGTCTTCGGCACTGCTGGGATTTGAACTCAGGGCATGGAATGCCCAATTAATCAAGGTGTCATTGTAAGCACAGTAGTCTCAAACAAATTCACTGCCAGGCAGTTCCCAGGACCTGAGTTCTAGCCCCAGGAGTGGCCAATATATAAATAGGTAGATTTGTAAATTGCTGAAAATAAATATATATATGTATATATTTAGAGAGATATATATATATATATATTATATATATATATATTCCGCTGTATATTTAAACATATAAATATATTTATAGAATGTGAGATGTCTGTATATTATTAAATTAAATGTAATATATAACTAATAATTATTAGGTATTAAATTATTGTTAAATTACTAGGTATTAGGTATTAAATTATGCCCCAATTTAATGATGTATCATGGATTAAGGCACAATCAAGTGCTACCTTGTGTAAAAGGATCTCAGGGACAATGTCTAGGCTCATAGTTCAAGGCTCAGGACCTGCACCAAAAATAAAAAAGAGCCAGTAACTCCATGTGTCTATGTATGTATGCATGTATTTCTATCGGTGAACATACAGTCGTTATGAAGAAAGGCAAACAACTAAGATATTTGCTTTGAATAGAATGATGTCATAGAACAGAGAGTGCTTTCAAGACAGTGCATGATCCTGGTCCAAAAAAATTAAGACCCAGGCTTGGAATTTGCACCATTTTTCTGGCAGGCCTGGGATTTCAACTCAGGGTATGATAAACTCTCTGGCACTGTGGGGAAGGGGAAACTCACCGTCGTGGAAAACAAGAATTTCAGACCAGTTTCCAGTGACGGAATTCAAGCCCCAGCACTGTTAAAAATAATATTCATACATGAGATCTATTTACATACATGGGTTTACTCCATATGACATTTGTTACCCTTATTTATTTTTATTTATTTTATTTAGTATTATTACATATATAACATTTATTTCATTTATTACATCTTATCACATGGATTTATTTGCATATGGATTATATATCATATTGAGACCCAGGACTTTCACCAAGAAGGGAAATAAATGTGTCAAAATTGGCTTCTGACTCCACATATAAACTTTTGGCCATTCTGGGACTTGAACTCACAGCCCACAATGCCCAATTCATGAATGGGTCAGTTGTAGAACAAAAGCCTTTGGCAAACTGAGCTGCCAGTCAGTTCTGAGGACCTTCGATGAAGCAATAGCAGTGGTGGATACATAGATAGATAGATAGATAGATAGATAGAGATAGATAGATAGATAGATAGATAGATAGATAGATAGATAGATAGATAGATAGATAGATAGATAGATAGATAGATAGATAGGTAGATAGATAGATAGGTAGGTAGATAGATAGACAGACAGACAGACAGACAGACAGACAGACAGACAGACAGACAGACAGACAGACAGACAGACAGACAGACAGATAGATAGATAGATAGATAGATAGATAGATAGATAGATAGATAGATAGATAGATAGATAGATAGACAGACAGATATGTAGTTTGCTATATATATGACAGAGAGACAATGTAAGGATATTAAATTATATATATATTATGAATTATTAGTTATTGAATTATGCTTCCACTTAATGAAGTATCATGGTTGAATACTTATTAAAGCATTAATGTAAAAGTAGTCAGTATTCCTTAATTAGGAGAATCATACCATTGTGCTAGAATGGAAGACATAACCCAATAGTTTTTGTGTGGCATTCTATAAGAGAATCATGAAATAACTGCAAATTTAATAGTTACTTTTATAACATTCCAGTAAGCATTCCTATAGATAGGAATGGTTTTCTCAAGATCTCCCGCCATTTGTAGGTGGCAGTCCTGGCATTTGAACTACAGACCTGGGTAGTTTACTTTGAAATGCAAACCATTAGAATGACACTGTGAAGATTTCAGATTGTCACAATGAAAGAAAAGTATGAGAAGAAAGAAACTCAGGTGTCAGCAGATCCTGCCTGTAATCCTAGATCTTCAGGAGGCTGAGAGGTAGGGAATGCCGGTTTGAATTCAGCCAGGACAGGAAAGCCCACCACATTCTCATTTCTGAGGGATCACAGGAATACAAAATCTCCATGAGTGGGGCTATGGCTCAAGGGCAGAACACTATCCTTGAGCAAAAGGAGCTCAAGGACAGTGCCTAGGCTCATAGTACAACCCCCACAACAGCCCAAAAAAAAGCCAGTAACTCTATGTCTCCCCATGTATGTATGCATATATTTCTATTGGTGAAGGTCCAGAGTCCCTATGATGAAAAGCATCCAGCTAGGAAATTTGCTTTGAATAGAATGATTTCATAACACAGAAAGTGCTTTCAAGACAGTGCATGTTCCGGGGCTCCCTTTGCTGTTCCCATTTTAGCCTGAGGTTTTCTCCTCACTGGGGACTGCTGGAGGAAGTCTGCCTCATTGTTGGAACAGGCAGACAAAAGCCCTCACTCCTGTACTGCTGTGAAACAAAAAACTCCATTGAGGCCAATTAGTGAGGAGGAGTGTGGGTTGGCTCTGAAGGCCAGGAGAAAAAGGCCTCTTTGTATCCCCGAGCTATCTCTCTCCCCAGTGCTGTTTTGACAGGAAGTCTTTATTTATGCCGCCTCCCATGATAGGCCAAGTTCCCTGCACTTATCCTGTCTTTGTTAGACTATGTTCCAGTTTTAAAATAACCTGCTACAATTAATTCAGGGTCCTTCTGGCAGACAACTAGGTAGCTGAACCTAATGAAATGACTTATTATTGGCAATGGTGCCTCCCTAGGTTTCTGGAAGCTTGCTAAATCTAAGCACATGTGTAATATCACAATGCTTCCTGTCATCTAGGGCTGGTGAAGCTCACCAGATTTTGAAACCTTTGACCTCTCCTAGTTGGGCCCTGGGTGGCTGTGTTTCAGGGTTGAACACAGGACCTGGGTGCTGACCATGAGCTCAGAACAGAAGCTCAGTGCTTTACCATTTGGTGTCACAGCTTCATTTCTGGCATCTGTGTGTGTGTGTGTGTGTGTGTGTGTGTGTGTGTGTGTGTGTGTGTGTGTGTGTGTGTGTGTGTGTGTGTTTGTGTTCTTGTGTACATGTATGTGTGTTCATTCACTTGTCCTGGAGCTTGAACTCAGAACCTGAGCACATTACCTGAGTTTCTCCTGTACAAGGATAGCATTCTACCACTTGAGCCACACAGCCACTTCAGGCTTTTTTCTAGTGATGTGGTACTAAGGAACCAAACCCAGACATTCATACATGCAAAACACGCTACCCCTAAGACACATTCTCAGTACACCCCTGCAGAGTTCTTTCTTTCTTTTCTTGGAAGTTGGAAGAATTGAAATCTAGGCCTCGGTGCTGTCCGTGAGCTCTTCAGCTGAAGCCAATTGCTTGAGCTACAGCACCCCTTCTGGTTTTTGGTGGGTCACTGGAGAGAAGCATCTCAAGGAATTTTCTGCCCAGGCTGGTTTTGGACCCGTGATCCTCAGCTCTCTGCCACATGAGTAGTTTGCATGACAGGTGCAAGGCTTCCACTTCAAGTTTCTAAATGGTGAATAGGAGATAAAAGTCTCTTGGGACCATTTGTGTCTGGGATAGTTTTGAACCCAGATCGTCAGATCTCAGCTTCCTGAGTAGGCAGGATGGCAGACCTTAGCTACTATATGCCTAGACCCTAACACTCTGTTGCAAGGGGTCCTTCGCTCCACGTGGTAGGGCACTAGTCATGATCCCAACAGGTAAGTGTCAGTGGCTAGGTCCTGAGTTCAAGGTTCATGACTGAAAAACTTAAACCAAAAAATTGTCTGCAGGAGACAACTCACTAGAGTTAGGTACATACATAATTTTGGCCCTGACAGGGATAAATCATCATCTTACTTGTGGAGCTCTTACACGAACCAGATGAAAAAATGCACCGTGTGAATGACTCAACACACAACATCTCATGAAGGACTCATCACATTGCTGTATCCCACATGCTGTCATTAAATTAAGGTGCTTTCATCAGTATCACCATTCTTTTAGAAACACCTCACAAACAGTCCAAATTTAGATTTTAGAGGGATGGGGTTTTGGAGGGAGGGCATCAGCCATGGAATTGAACTGAAAGTTTGGGGGTACTGTCCTAAGATCTTTTGCTCAAACTAGAGCTCTACCACTTTGAGCCACAGCTCAGAGTTTCACAGACATCCTGACAGGGCTGGGTTTTAAACCCACCAGTATCAGATCTCAGCCCCTGAGTATCTTGGATGACAGGGGTAAGTAAGCCAGAAGCATCCGGTTCTGTGGAGCTGGGTTGCAGTGGTTTACCTCTGGCTAAGTCAGGTTAGACGGCAGCTGTCAGCACTAGACTCCCTCCTTGCTCTATATATCCTTATATAGTTGCAGTCAGAACCTTCTATCTTTTCCTTTTTATTTTTTGTTTTGGTGCCAGTCATGATTCTTGAGTAAGGGTCTAGGCACAGTCCCTAATCTTTTATGCTCAAAGTTAGTGCTCAACTGCTTGAGCGACAGCACAACTTCTGGATTTTCCTATGCACACAGTAGTGAGGAATCGAAACCAGGGCTTTGTACGTACTAGGCGAGCACTCTATCACTCAGCCCCATTAGTGACAAGTGTATAAACAGATAAATGTTTAGACTTGTAGATAGATAGATAGATAGATAGATAGTTGTATATAACGTGAGATGTCTCTATATTATGAAATTGCATATACAATATTACTACAAATTATTGGCAGTTAAATTATTCCTTCCTTTTTTAAGCATCATGATTGAATACATATTAAAATATTTATTGAAAATTATTCAATGTTGTATAATTGTGTATAATTTTATAATATAATCATACACTAACTGCTAATGTAATTGTTACTTTTACAACATTCCATTTGCACAGATGTATATTGGAAAGTGTTTCTTAGAATCTCCTGCCATCCCGGCAGTCCAGGATTCGATTTCCAGGCTTAAGTTGCCGGTTTCGTCTTGGCTTCCCTAATAGCCATCCAAATATCAGCAATGTAAGGTCATGTACACTTTCTGGGTATTGTCATTTAGACCCAGGATGGTTACAATGCAAAAAAAATAATAAAACCACCTCCTTGAACTTCTCAGTTTTATCCTTCTCCTTTTTATTTTTATTTTTGCCAGCCCCGAAATTTGAACTCGGGACCTAGGATCTCAGCACCAAGACCTGAGATCAAGCCCGGTGCTTGGCCCAAAACATAATAATAATAATAATAATAATAATAATAATAATAATAATAATAATAAGGCCCTGGCTTGGAATTTGCACCATTTTTCTGGCAGGCCTGGGATTTAAACTCAGGGTCTGGAGAATTCTGAGGCACTGTGGGTGAAGGGGAAGATCACCGTCCTTGAAGACAAGCAATTCAGACAAGTTCCCAGGGCCTGAATTGAAGCCCCAGCACTATAAAATGTAAGAGTGATATATTAGATCTATGACATACGGGTTGACTCCATATGACATTTATTACCCTTATTTATTTAGTATTATTGTACATATAACATTTATTTTATTACATCATATCACATGTACTGAGACCCAGGACTTTCACATAGAAGGAAAAAAATGTGTCAAAATTGGCTTCTTACTCCATGAATAAAGTTTTGGCCATGCTGGGATTTCGACTCACAGCCTACAATGCCCAATTCATAAATGGGGTCAAAGTCTTAGCACACCAGCCTCCAGCAAACTGAGCTGCCAGGAAGTTCTGAGGACCTATAATCAAGCCACAGTAGTGCCCAATATATATATATATATATATATATATATATATATATATATATATATACACATATATATATGTACATATATATATACATACATATATATATGTATGTATATATATACAGAGGAAATATGATATTATTAAATTATATATATAATTACCAATTATTAGTTATTAAATTATGCCTCCATTTAATGAAGAATCATCATTGAATACTTACAAAAGCACTAATAAAATATCAGTCAATATCCTTAATCATACCATGGTGCTAGAATGGAAGATATAAATTCAATAATTTTTGTGTGGCATTCTAAAATAGAATCATGAATTAATTTCAAATTTACTTATTACTTTTATAACATTCCATTAGCATTCAAATAGATAGGAATGAGTTTGCAGGATCTCCCTCCATTTGTGGGTGCCAGTCCTAGCATTTGAATTCCAGGCCTGGGAAGTTTTCTTCGAATGCAATCCATTGGAATGACACCGTTAAGATTTCAGATTGTCGCGAAAAAAAGAACAACAAGAAGAAAAGTAAGCCAGGTTGTCAGTGGTTCCTCCCTGTGATCCTAGCTCCTCAGAAGGCTGAGATGCCAATTTGAATGCAGCCTGGGCAGGAAAGTCTGAGACACTTGTATTTCTTAAGAGATCACAGGAAAACACAAGAAATAAACAAACAAAATCCCTGAGTGGTTCAAGTTGCAGAGCACTACCTTTGAGCAAAAGGAGCTCAGGGACAGGGCCTGGATGATGGGCTTTCAGCAGGTTGCCCATGCCCAGCCCCCCAACCTGGGCAAGCTGGAACAAGCCCTCAGAGAGTACTAAGTCTGCAGCTTGAATAAAGCATCCTTCCATGCCATTTAAGAACTGAAGCCACGAAGGCTTTGCCTGGGCTCGTGTGTGCAACTGGGGTTGAGGAACCTATGCAACTCTATTTTACTGAAGACCCCAACTCAGTTCTGCCACCGTTGACCTATTCCAGCCACAGACAGTCCTGGGAACACTAGATGCCAGGATGTGGAGTTATCTGAAATAGCCTTGCACAGACAATTTTCGGAAACACATGGTGTTTGCTTAAGGCAGGATGTCAAGGTATCAGAAACTCCAGAACAGCTCCTTCTGGGGTCTGGTGACCATTATCTAAACCAGACACCCTGCAGTTTAGCACATATCCTCTTGAGACTTCCCTGTGGTATAAGCCAACCAGTTTAAAATATGTCATCCCCCTTTATCTAACCAACAACTTGCTTCTGGTACTTTCCCACTTTGTAGTTCGCCAATCATAATATAGAATTGTTTTATGATTTTCCCACAGTGTGTAGTGATTTGTTAGAAGACGCTATGGTGTATGCAAAGACCCTGCCTTCCTTAAAAAGTGTATAAAAGGTGCTGTAAACCTCGGTTGCTGCTATGTAAGTCTGAGGGGACCAAGCTTGAGCTTGCAATAAAGACTACTTTGCTTTTACATTGGTGGTGGTCTCTGGTGGTCTTTTGGGTAAGGATTTCTGAATTCAGCTTTACAGTGTGTGCAATGGGTGCATTATGTTCTGGCTGAGATGTCCCATCAGAACACCTAGCAGCCAGCCACTGCCTACAGGGAAAGCACAGTTCCTAGGCTGGAGGAGTTGTCGAAGGTTGTGTCTCCATTTCCTCTATCTCTCTGTAACATGTGAGCCTAGACCTCTGGGGCATGGTGGCCATCACTCATTCATTATTCCTTATTGCAGAGTCTCAGGCTGGTCCCAAATCCTGACAAAGATAGGAAAGAGTCAGCGATTTCTGTGCCAAAAGCGGTAATCAAATAAATCCGACCGTCATAGCGTCTTTTAGAAATGAGCCTTGGTCTGCGAATGTGGCTTACTGGTATGCCGCGGACAGGCTCTGTCGGGACAACAGAGGACACCTAGTTGAGGAACTGGAATAGGTGGAGAGATGGCAAACAGACAACTCACACACAAGAGTAGTGGATGCTGAGTGCGATTTAATGCAGAGGATAACAAGCTTTTATAGCAAAAGTCTCCATGAGAAAGGGCAAAAGGTTACACAATCTTGCTGCAAGGTTTCGTTCTTGGGTGGTCACCAGCTGGTCGCCAGATCTTGTTTTTTGGATGACGAGCTATGATGATAGGCACTTGTTTTCAGCTTTACCTCTATTTTTAAGAAATACAATGGGTTTCAATGTTTATCACCAATTAACCATTAACCAGAGCATATGGGCAAGGTACTGAACAGAAAGGCATGAACTCTAGTACTTCATAGTTACTTTTGTTTTGTTTTGTACTTTATACGTTTCAAATCTTTTCTAAGCAATTGTGCTTAGAGGGTTCCCAATTTGTGGCCAAAAATCATGATATTCAGTATACGTAGTTAAATCTGGCCATATATCAAATTTAAGCTCATAGTGTCTTTTCTGTAACCCTTTCACATAATCGTTTACTCTTTTCTATAGAGGCCTTAACTGTCTCATAAGATCTTTCTTGTTCCTTCTTTAATAGTAAGCACCAAGGAAGCCTAGATCTAGCAAGTCTCTCAGTAAATGAAAGAGAGTAATAGGAAGTTATTGCTCCTAAGTAGATTTCCCAACGGTTGCCATCCTTATCATACACACCTGTTAAAAGGCTATGGATCTGGGGGAAGTTTTTGGGGTCCTCTAGATAATGGAGGATCCCACCATTTTCCTCTGATAAGTCATTGCCACCTTTTATCTACCAACCTTTTTGGAATCTTATTTAGCTTTTGGTCTAAATATCCTTCTACATCTTTTTTATCTACATCTATATGAATCTATTGTATATGCTTTAGGATTAAAGGGAAGTGTCCAATAGCCATACACTCTTTCTGCTCTAGCCGTGCCTACAGCGTCTTGTAAATCTCTTACAAACAATTTCTTTTGCTGAAGTGACATCATGAAACACCCAATACTACTTTTATATTTACGTATGACTTGTCTACTAGCCTCCACAAGAGGGGCTTTCAGGGTAGCACTTAACTCTGGTGAGTTAGTCATATTCTTAAGACACTCATCAGATGTTGGAGTCGTCAACACTTTTAAGAAAGAGCCTTGAATAACGGAACGTTGAGCATGAGTAAGTACAATGAGCAGCAAGAACAGTAAAACATTAATAGGCACTCCTATACAGTGAAGAAAAGAAAAACAGGAACAGAAACACATTTTTCCAGGGGCTTGCCAGCCTTTCCAGGAGGTAAGCCTCTTTGAAGTCCCATTCTCAGAGGTAGGTCTCTTTGAAGCCTCATTCTCTGAGGTAGACTTCGGTGAAGTCCCATTCTCAGAGATAGGCTTCTCTGAAGCCCCATTCTCTGGTCTGAAAGCAGGTTTCCCATGCTAAGCAGACTCCACCGGAGTAGGTGTGGCACGGGTATAGTGCTTACTTAACACACACAAAGCCCTGAGTTTGATTCCTCACTACCACAGAAAGAGAAAAAGACAAAAGTGACACTGTGCTTAAGTGATAAAAGTTCTAGTCTTGAAAAAAAGCAGCTCAGGAACATGCCCAGACCCTGAGTTCAAGCCACAAGATTGACAAAAAAAGTCAGCAGATTGAGACATATTCTTCTGGGACTCAGAGGAGGACTGTTATGGGTAAGAGGTAGAGGGCAGGTGCTGGTGGCTCACCCATGTAATCTTAACTACTCAGGAGGCTGAGATCTGAGGATGCCAATTGCAAGCAGGAACGGATATATGAGGCTCTTTTCTCCAATTAAACCCCAAAAGCCAGAAGTAGAGCTGTGGTTCAAGTAGTACAGTGCTAGTCTTGAGCACAAAAGCTCAGGGACAGCGTCAAGGCCATGAATTCAAACTCCAGGACTGGAGTGCATGTTTGTGTGCATGCACATGCGTGGGTGCACATGCACGCATGCTCATACACACACACACACACACACACACACCACCACCACCACCACCACCACCACCACCACCACCACCACAATAGAGCATTTTCCAGTCAGCCTGCACAAGTTCCATCTGTAGGAACTCAATATTTTTTTTTAAAAGGGGGAGATGGGAAGGAAAGGCTTGCTCCAGGAGGTGATATAACCAGTGCCAAAATTCCACAGGAGCTCTAAGATGTGGAACAAGACAGAGCGACTCAGGCAATAAGTACAGTGTGGGCAAAGGTCCTGAGGTGTGCTGTAGAGCTGGTGGTGTGGGTGGAATGAAGGTTCTGTGGCTTCAGACAAGTCTGGCAGAACACTCAAGTCTGGGACAAGATTTACACTTTAGTCACAGTTAGGGCAGAATGGGGTCCAGGGGAAGATTAGCATGTCTTTTCACCAAGGATCCCAGCCATTTTCTTTGACCGGAAGCCTTTTTTTCACAGCTCCTGACCTTCAGGCCTCCTTTGCATGGAGGAGTCAGGGCAAATGCAAGGAAGAATGCTTGCTTAAGAAAAGCTTCTAGCCCAGTGTCACCAGTGGCTCAACCCCTGCAAATCCTAGATACTCAGGACACTGAGATCAGAGATCGTGGGTCAAAGCCAGGTCAGGGGAGGAAAGTTAGTGAGACTTTTTTGCCGATGAACTACCAAAAGCCAGAAATGGAGCTGTGACTCAAGTGGTAGATTGCCAGCATAGAGGGAAAAATTTAAGAGACCACAGGCCAGACCCTGATTTCAGGCCCCAGGACTGGCACAGAGAAAATAAAGAAAAGTTTTCAGGAGTTCCTAGTCCACTCTGGTGGAAGGCCAGATCAGCTGGGCGCTGGTGGCTCGTGCCTGTCCTCCTAGCTCCTCAGGATTCTAAGATTGGAGGATTGCCATTCAAAGCCAGCCTGGGCAGGAAAGTCCGGGAAACTCTGTTCTCCAAGAACCACCAGAAGACCGGAAGTGGTGCTGTGGCTCAAGTGGTAAGATGAAGAGCTGGGGGACAGCAACCAGGCCCAGAGTTTGAGCTACATGACCAATACCTGGCCTGCTTTGACCTCATGCTGTGGCTCTAAGCAGAGTATTTTCCAGTGGGCTCCTGAGAGTCTCCCAATGTCTAGGTGTCCTACACTTCTTTAGAGCAGCCTCCTTGGAGGCCTTTGCATACAGAGTGGGCCACAGTACCAGAGAAGGCTTGACCCTTGTGACATGGACATCATCAACCCTGTCATCAGAATGACATCTATCATGAGAGCAGTGTGGATCTGAGCACTAAATCGACATCTCAGACCACAGTTCTGGTCCAGGAGGGGTAAAACAGTAAATGTCCACTCATATGGATATCACAAGAATGCACATTTGTCAGGCACACCTTGGGCGGTGTTGAGTGAAAGACTTGTAGGCTCAGGAATCCAGAGCCGGCTGGCTGCTGTTTGTAGTAAACGCTATATCCCAGGAGTCACAGGGCTCGGAACCCTGCTTTCTTCCCCAGTGCTTAGATGGAGGCACAGGTTCCATGGAACTTACTGCCATGGCCCAGATCCCTCAGCCCAAGAAGGACTTGGGGAGAAACAACTGATGTGGTTTAAGAGTTTACTATGATTATGTCTCAGGACTGCCCCCAGTTCTAGCTCCGCTTATCACTACCACCTCCCTCTGTGTGTGTGTGTGTGTGTGTGTGTGTGTGCACATGCGTATGAGTGCATCTTGGTAGTAGGACTTGAACTCAGGGCCCGGGTTCTGTCCTTCAGTTTTTTTCATTCAAGGATAGCACTGTACCACTTGAGCCAGAGCTTTTCTTCCAGCTTTCAGGTGGTATTTTGGGAGAGGACAGTCTCACAGATATTTTTTGCTGGGTTGCCTCTGAATGTCAATCCTCAGATCTCAGCCTCCTGAGGGAGCTAGGAATATAATAGCATGAGCAATTAGCATCTGGCCATGCTTTCCTTCTTGGATAAAACTGAATACCTGTCTTCTAGCTGAGCACCCATCTACAGCTATCCCACCTACCTCTACCCCTACTCCATACCCCTCCAGGTTTCAGAGGACAAAGAAATAGGATGCATTGACAGGTTTGAGCTTTATGTTCTCCACACAGTCAGGGGCTGCTGGCAGCTGATGTAGAAGCCAGAGATCTAGGTAAGAGCAAATAGATAGCTGTTAGAACAGAAGAGACTATGAAAAGACATCCATGCAGCTGGATGCCAGTGGCTCATGTCTATAATCCTAGCTCCTCAAGGCAGACACTGGAGGATAAATCAAGATTCAAAGCTAACCTGGGAAGACTCATATCTCCAATGAATCACCAAAAAGCTGGGAAGTGGAGCTACTATAGTTCAAGTGGTAGAGCACCAACTTTGTGCAAACAGGATAAAGGTTATTACCACCTAGGCTCTGAGTTCAAGACCCGGTAAACACACACACACACACACACACACACACACACACACACACACACACACACACACACACACACACAATGTGCATGCAAAATCAGAGATTTCTACACTGCAATATTTAGGTATTCTCTACCTTTTCCACATTAAGCCTGGTGGTTGTTGGACTAGGAGTTTGATGCATACAACACCACTTGGCATCTTTAATTTTGGGAGCAGAATGGCTAGAAAGTCAGCATTCCCCATCCCAGCTCCTTGATTGGGTCGTGATCTATCCTTGCCTTTTGGGGCTCCTTTTACACACTCGCCAAGATTCTTTTAAAAGGCATCACATTCTGGCCACTGGTGGTTCACACCTGTCATCCTAGCTACTCAAGAAGCTAAGATCTGGAGGATCATGGTGACAAGCCAGCCTGGGCAGGAAAGTGTATGGGACTTTTATCCTTGATGAAACATCAGAAAACAAGAAGTGGCCCTGTAGCTCAAGTAGTAGAATGCCAGCCTTGAGAAAAAGAGCTTAGGGACAGCGCTCATGGTAAACAACAACGAGAGGCATTGCATGTTGGCTCTGGGATTGACATGGGCCAAATATAATTGGAATTTTCAAGTGCACCAAGATTAAGCATTACCTGTTTAGTCCTGTGCTCCTCCATCTGTCTCACCCCCAGACCTTGGCATGCTTCGAGTCACCATGGCCCTAGTTGGACGGGAGGGCTCCGAGGAGGAAGATCCCAGAGCAATCACCCACCTCCTTCTTCCATGCTCACCCTGCTGCTTCTGCCATAGACCTACTTCCTTGAATCCGTCCATGAGATCATGGCCGCCAACATTTTGGTGAGTGGTGGGTCTAGCCAAACTCGGGGAAGTTAGGGGTGGAAGTCGGTCTGGGACTAGGAGTTTCCACCCTGGGTGTGGGCTGAGTCCAGGGCTGACATTTATTTCATCCTGAGCCTTGCAGGGGTGGGGAGACAATGTAGACTCCACATTGAGTCAGGTAAGTTCAGAATCTGGAGGACTACTTTTGTGGGGGAGGCTGTGGGTCTCAGGGGGCCACTGTTCTTGGTACGCCTCTCTCGGGACTCCCCTCTCCCTCTCTCATCCCTCAATGGTAGAAGAGAAACTTTAAATAAGGGTGTCAAAGAGGGGGCAGTGGAGTATTTCTGTGTGAACCAGATTTGTGCTTCATATTCATCCTAGCCCCTACTTCCAATTTATCTGAGTAATGACTATATGTGTTTGGGGGCAGGGGATCATCTTAGCTGAGAATGTTGCTCAGTGGTAGAGTGGTTGCCTAGCATGCCTGAAGCCTTGGGTTCAATTCCACACAGAAAAAGCTGGAAAGAGAGGTGGGGCTCAACTGGTAGAGCACCCGTCTTGATCAAAAAGAGCTCAGGGACAGTGACCAGGCCCTGAGTTCAAGCCCCATAACTGGAAGAACAAATCTTTGTGGAGGCTTTGTTTCCCTTTGAAAACAATTTATTCTTTGTGATAAACATAACATGGGCCTCTTCTCTGGTCACCAATAGCCCATTAGATATCCCTTGAATTTTGTCTCCTCCCAGAAGCCTCTGCTCTACCCAGCCCACAGTTTACCCTTCCCATCACCAGGCAGATAGAGACCTAGAGAAAGCCACCTGGCCATCTAGTTCTGGTGGCTGTCGAGGATTTTGAGACTCAATATGTCACATAGGGAGTCATCATCCCCATCAGCCTACAGAAAAAAGGGACAGAGTGCTGCAATCCTGAGTTTGCCAGCTGTGGGTGGCTCTGGATGTGGGACATCTGTGGCAGGATGTGCTCTGTGGGAGAGTTCTCTACGGGGTAAGGAACCCCGACCTCTCCTCTGGCAGTTTCCACACGGTCTTGAAGTTGCAATTCTTCAAAACCTTTCTGTTCCTCCCTCATTTTGCCCACCCAGGAGCCTGAGGCCTCTAAAGCAGCAACACAGATGGGGGGCTCAGACTGGACCGACATCTGTAGCCCCTTGAGAGGAGAGACAGCAGCTCCTGCAGCTCTTTCCTCTTCCCTGTCTTCACCTGGGACAGCTGGCACATGCCCTTGGCTTTCTCCCGACACAGTTGATCCAGGACAAACATCTGTCCTTTACACACCAGGAGCATCTCCTGTATGGTGTGGATAAGTGCCAACAGCTGGCTGCATGGATGGTGGAGCTCATTCGCTGGACTATGGAAGTGCACCTCATCAGGCAGGTCGTGGATTAAGCAGATTTTCTTTTTGGACTCCTACATGTCCCACTTCCCACCCTCACACATGCTGTGGTGGCAGCTCATGGGGCAGGTACCTGTGGATCCAGCTCTATCTGGAACTGAGCTGTCGGGTGAATTCAGTGCTTACAACAGGCCCGCCGCTCCTGCGGCAGGAGTTTCACCCTGTGGATGTCAGCCTCAAAGGGAGCTCACAGTGTCACATCCCTCTTACTTTGGGGGATGTCTCTATCCTCTGCAATGGGCACATCAGGGGGAGTCGCTTTCACACCTTTTGCTTCTCCAGGGCTCACACCTTCCCCTTCCCCAGAGAAAGCCAGGAAGATCAGCTGGCCTGCAGGCACTTATCCTGTGTTCTGATTACTTCCAGGCACTTGAGAGTGTCCTGCCACTTTGGGGGCATCACCTACTCCCACAGTTGGTCTGGCCCTGCACTTGCTAAAGCTGCTCCAGCAGCTGGGTCTGCCTCTGCAGGTGCTGCTGCAAGGCCTACTTCTTGGAGCTCAGCCGTTCATTGGAGTTGATGTGATGCTCACAGGTGGTTCTGAGCTCCTGCAGCTGGGCCAGGGACTGCTCCTGCTACTCCTGCAGCTCCCAAGCCACTTGGGTCTCTCTTTCTTCCATCTCTTTCCATTCCTCTATCTTCTCCTCTGGGTGGTCCATCTGTTCCTGCAGATGTTTCTTCACCTGTTGCTCAGAGTCCAAGATGCTAGCAAACTCCTCCTTCTCACCGCTCACCCTATGGAGAGCAACCCACATCAAGGCCAGCTGTTCTTCTAGCTGTGGGTCGCACAGACGTGTGCATCATGGGGTCTCGGGGATGCCTTGCCAACCCTCCGCCTTCTCCTCCAGTCTCTGCAGTTGTTCCCACTGCTCTGCATTCTGAAGATGCTGCCTCTGGTTTTCCTGGACCTGGATGTGAAGTTGTTCCTCCAGGTTTTTCAACTCCATCTGCATGCGGTAGGCCTGGGTCTGCAGCTGCTGCTTGGCCTGAGATAGTCCTGTGGAGGGCCGTGGCTCTGCCAGCTTCCTTCTCAGTTCCCCCAGCTCTTTCTCAAAATCCAGCACCTGCCTAGCCCCTCCCTCCTTCTGCTCTGTCAGTTGGTTCACCTGCTCGGTCAGTGGCCGGGCTTCCCCCTTCGCGTGGACCTCTCAATTCTCAGGTCCTTCACGAAGGTGTCTGTCTCCAGATTTGCTGCTGTCACCATTCAGCTCAGGTTGTCCAGTAGTCTTGTCAGCACCTCATGCCCTGCCAGTGCTTGTTGGAGCTTGCAGAGTCTGTTATTCCTGTTGCTCCTCTATGTCCAGAGTGCTTCCAGTTTCTCCTGCAACTCTTCGTTCACTTGCTCCAGGTCATAGAAGCTTCTGATCTTTTACTCAAGCTGAAGTGTTATATCATTCAGCTGTTCGAAGAATATTTCAGTCTCCTTCTGTGCAGCAGTGACTGCAGAAGCCTCCATCTCCAGCTCTGCCATGCGCCACTATGTGGCCTGCAGGTTGCTGGTGAGAGCTTTTTGCTCCATTACTCTGTAATCTGCCACGTGCTGCATGTGGGCCGGTGCTGATTGTAAATTGCTTTCTGCCAAAACCAACTTCTGTATGAGTGGCTTGTGGATTTCTAGCTCTATTTTCAGTTCTTTGTGCCCCTGGGCTATCTTCTCCCTCTCTTTCTCCCGTTGATACTGCAGGTCTGTCTTTTCCTGATTCAATGGTTAGATATTGGCACAGACTGACTGGTTTCTTCTTTTGCTGTGGTCCAGGGAAGGAACCACGTGTTGGTAGCACCTCTGAAGATCTTTGGTGGTATCGGGACCCTTGACACTTTGGACCCTGATGGCTGTAACAGTCTCCAAAGGCAGGGGTGGCCCGGGGTTGGCATCACCTTTGGCTGGACCTTCCTTTGAACCACGCTTTCCAGTGGTGTTTGTCTTGGGGATCCCTCCCTTTTTTGTGTTCTTTGTTTTCTTGAATTTTGAAGGTCTGATGGCAGGATTCTTCTGTTGTTTCTTCAAGAATTTGTTTCTTGCCCACAGCTCTCTCACATAGTCTGGTTGTTAAAGGCATCTGAGCACTAGGATGGGAGAGATGGGCTGGCCACATTCCCAGGCTCTGGGTAATCCTCTATTCTCCCACTCACTGACTAGGCTGTAACTTTCCTAATCCATTCCAAAGTCACCTCAAGACTCTTGCTCACTACCCAGCCACCTCTAACTTCCTCAACTGCTGGTAGTGGTGTCAACCAACAGAGGGAATCTGGGTGCTACTGGACAGCATGGAATATGGGAGTGGCCACAATTCTTGTATCCCATTGGTTAGAAAGAACCATGAAAGAATGGGGGTGCAGTCAGAATCCTGTGATGCAGGCTGCATAGGTGGAGTCAAGATGACAGCGGCTCCCCAGGCCCTTTCCAATGAAACTCTGTCCAATTCAGTTGGAGACAAGAGGGTGACTTGCTTTAGCCGGATGGCTGCACAGATTGTTCTGTATGACTGTTTGTTGCCAATCTCGAAACTTGAACTCAAGGTTTGGGCACAGTCTGTGAGCTGCTTTTGATCAAAGCTAGCCCTCTACCATACGGCTCTACTTATGGCTTTGTTGACACTGAACTTGGACAGGCGTTTCAAGGACTTTCCTGCCTAAGGTGACTTTGACCATAATCCTCCTATACAGGCTTGTATCAAGGAGGACTGCTGAGAGCCACTGGTGCCTGCCTAATCATTGGTCTTGGTGATGTTCTGGGACAGACCAGTGAGTTCCCTATCCATAGGTTTAAGTGGTGGGAGCTGGAGCCCACAGTTCAAATCCTGGTCCTGCCACCTCCAAATGGCAGGAGATCCTAAGACACTCATTCATATCCATATGAATACAAATGAAATGGGATGTATGTATGATTGAATAGGCAGTTCTTGATTGATTCCAGGATAAAATTATACACTATTATAGGACACTGATGGATTTTAATCAATACTTTATGAAGCATTTACACAATCACATTCATTTAATGAAGGCATAATGAAATATCTAAGAATTGGGCATCACATAGTATAGAGATGCCATTTTTCTCTGCCAGGACTGGGATTGGAACGCATGGTCTGGAAAACTCAGTTGCACTGTATGGGAAGGGGAAGCTCGCCTCCCTGAAGTGAAGAAATTCAATTCTGTTCCTTAGGCCTGAAACCGATCCTCAACACTAGAAAACATCCCATTCGTGTACATTTTAGATATATGATTTATATTTACATACATATGTTGATTTTATATTACGTTCAGTGTAGTTATTCATTTTATTTTTCATTTTGTTCATGTATTGACTATTTTATTGATTATTTTGGCACATAGAACATTGATTACTTTGATTACATGGGATATAGGACGCATATGTTTTCCACTTCATACCTGACACCCAAGACTTTCGCAGAAAAGGAAAACATGTGTCACCATCAGCTTCTTAATCCACGATTATTGTTTGGGAATGCTGGCATCTGAATTCATGACCTACAGGTCCAAATTCATGAATGGGTGAGTGTCAGCATGCCATCCTGGGGCAAAATGAGCTGACACAAACTATGCAGCACCTGAGATTGAGCCTCTGGGGTTGAGAAAATAAGAACAGATTGACACACAGATGGTAGTACATTAATAAATATATGTTTTCAAAAGTCAATACCTGACAAATATTAGACACTTATCTGGGCATTATGAAACTGAATGATGTTTTTGACCAATGTGATCATTAACACCCTCCTTACTAGAAGGCAATCCTTCTCCCACTAGAAGGGAAACTTGCATTCCTGCTAGATAAAAATCCGCCAAACTCCCTCCTTCTCGGTAGGAAACCCTCCGTCACTCTTGGTAGGAAAACCTTTATGTGTAGCTTGCCTTTTTTTTTTTTTCTTTCATTTTTGGTCAGTCTTGAGACGGAACTCTGGGCCTCGACCCTGTTCCTCAGCTCTTCATCTCAAGGATAGCGCTCTACGACTTGAGCCACAGCACCACTTCTGGTTTTCTCTGCTTATGTGGTGCTGAAGAATCGAACCCAGAGGCTCAAGCATGCAAGGCAAACACTCTACTGCTGAGCTACCTTCTCAGTCCTTCATCTGAGTTTTTAGTTCACTCACTTGCCAATGTTGAATTCGTCTAAGTCCTTTGTGCAGCTTTGGCCTTCAATCACCACACAAAATCTACCCTTTATAGATAATGTTTCTAGAATTAATTTTCCCATGCCATCCTACTAGAGCACTTAATTTAGGGGGTTAAAAAATCTTTTAGTATAATTAACAAATCTCTGTTGATCTTATTCTACTCTACATTTTATTTTTGCCAGTCCTGGTGCTCCCTGAGCTTCTTTTGCTCAAAGCTAGCACTCTACCAGTTGAGCCACAGTGCCACTTCCAGCCTTTTCTGTTTATCTGGTACTGAGGAATAAAACACAGGGCTTCATGCATGCTAGGCAAACAATTTAAAACTAAGCCATATCCTTAGCCTCCAAACTACATTTTATTTATACTAATTATACTAATTTATTTATACTAATTATACTGATTCCTAAGCTGCTATCTGGGGCCTGACTCGAATTTTTGGAAACTTTTGGGGGTGGATCCTGAATAGTACCTATGTAAATATGAAATATGAATGACCCTCTAGGGAAGGAGTCTCTCCTAACTAGTATAAAATGTTTGAGAATGGACAGGTGGATGAAATGCTAGGATGTAAGTGATGGCAAATTGAACCAAAGCACAGGTTCTACTCTAGTTGGCCAGGAAGGTCTCCAGCACTAGTCCTCCACAATACCATCAGACATTTCCCCTGGCTATGTTTAGTGCTTACTGCTCAACTCTTCACAGGTTCGGCCTTCACTGCATCTTGATAAGTTTCTCAGAAATGCCAGTTGTCCCCCGTACCTACAGAGGCAAGGGGTATAGTTGGCCTTGGGAAGATAGGATTTTTGTCTTAGATCCTCCTCTTGCAAACAGTAACAGCAGGGTCTTTCGAGTTTCCCCAAGCTGTGTTTGGCCGACAGATCATACACTCCATGCCCTTGGGGGTCTGAGGTTCATTACAGTGGGAAGTGTACCACTTGTTTTTCTGGTCTCTGTGCCACACAATCTTAACAGTAATGGTGAGCAGAGTATTTAATCCATTTCACCCAAGCATTAATGTTTGTTGGTCATAGGACTTGAACTCTTGGCCTGGGCACTGCCCCTGAGCTCTTCAGCTCAAGGCAAAAGAAAGCCCTACTAGTTGAGCCCAGCGCCAATTCCAGTTTTCTGGTGGTTAATTGGAGATAAGAGTCTCAAGGACTTTTCTGCTCTGTCTGTCTTTGAACCCCAATCCTCAGATCTTGAGTAACTAGGATTTCAGGTTCATGTCACTGGCACCCAGATTTGGACTTGAATTTTAAGTTTACCCAGAAAGTCTGCTTCTTAAACTGAGGCTCCAATGCCATACATCCTTGGATCTGCTAGAGGATCAATCCAGGCTTCAGAATCAAAGTAGGCAGCTGAAGAATTTTAGTGAATAAGACTTTTTTGAGTTCCCCTTTCAGCATATAAGATTTAAAACACACACATTCAAGCACTTATGTATAACACATTTTTGTTTGGACAAGTGCACATTATGGATCTCAATAATAAAAATTATCCATTATTTAATAGTGTTCTGAGATCTTTTTCACCATTCTCCCAGTGGATTATCAGAAGCAGGTCCTTGGATCATTTTTCTTTGGTTCCTTAGGCCTAGAATTCTTATTCCCCATTTAGCAGGTCTCTTAAAATTTCAGTTTTTGATGCACTAAATCCTATCTATTGTAAGTTTCTTGTGCTCCCCTCTCATATTCAACTATCCCCTTACTGGAGATTTCTCAAATATGGATTCCTCCAGCTCCCACATTTTTATTCTTGGGCCAGAGAATGAAAACAAACATCAAGACTCAAGTTTTCTTTGTGCCTAAGACTCACTCAGCACATGAAAGTCCCCAACCAACAAGGTAATGTGCACTAGTCCAATTTTTCCTCTCATGGCCAATGCATGAGGTTACTTTTTATTGGGGTGCTTCTATCGGACCTTTCCTGACATTGCTGATACACTTTCCATCATTAACCACAATAGGTGGGTTTAACCCAACCTTGAGCTACCACAACAAGGCAGGATGTGTCTCCTTCTAAAAGGTTCCCCCCTTGCATAACAAAGATTGTGGACAATACCCTAGATTATTGGGAATACTCCCATAGTGTAAGCCAATATCCCAAGAAAGACCAGCAAGTTGAAAGAAACTTAGCACAGCAAAGTTTAGTTCTGTTGAAGGTCATGCTATTGGCAGGAAGCCAATGAAGCAACTGCTCTGAGTAGGAAGTCTGAGTAGCAAGTAGTTTTTACCCCTAAAGAGTTACTACTTCTGGTATTGATCAGAAGTTGTGTTCACAATCTTGATCAATTGGCTCTTTTGAAGCTCAGCTGACTAGTTTGAAAGGAGATCAGTTTCAGAGCAATCAATGAAACCAGGACAACCATGACAGAAATTGTTAGAAAATTCTTACTACGCTTGTGCTATATGAATTAAACTGTGCCTATGAGTTGAACCATGTCCCTAGAACGATTTTACTTACAGGATATACTTTAGTTAAAATAGCTTTTTGTAAGATTATGGCTATGTGTAGTCAATGCTTTCCTTCAAGCAATCACTTTCACAGAAAAATATTCTATCTCCTACACAGTCCATTCCCAGACAGAATTTATAATCAGCAGCTTCCTCTTAGGAATGGAAGCTTATGAGCTTCCAGTTGAAAACACCTTATTCACATATTGCTTTGGCTCCCTTAGGCAAACTCACCTCAGCAAGTGGTTATGAAACCAACCGCTGTGTGTGGATGCTTTATTATAAAGAACCTATCTGGTACTTCTGCTCCTAATGCTAATAGAAAGAGGAAAGCCTGCTATCTCTGGAGGCACGTAGCTATGGATTTAAGCACACATATTGAACCCTGAGCACAGGACACAGATTAGACTGCAGTGTTTTCAGAGTCATAGATGAATCAGCCAGATCCCAGATGCTTGGCTGAACATAAGGCACACTTCTGGTGCCACATTTCTGAGGTAAAGCAATTCTAAGCTGCCAAGACACTATGGTAGGAAGAGGCCTGAGGGAAAATTCTTGGTGGGAAGAAGGGGAAAGTTTAGATTTAGGTTTTAGAAAATGCAAGCCACTTTCTGAATTGCTTGAGGCATCGAGCAGATCAACATGTTTACTAGCCCTCTAGATGCAGAGTATGAGAACACTTCCCACACCTTACACTCAATCCTTCCTGTCTGGCAGCCTTCTATTCCTTCTTGCAGGAGTTAAGCAGTTTTTAAGAAAGCAAAAGTCAGTGAACGTGATCTAGCTAGTGAAGGAAGCATATCCTTTGTCTTTTGAATAGATCAATTTCTATCTCAGAACAAGAGGAAGAGAAGAAACTGGTAATGACATTTTGATGAACAAATGAAAGAAAAATGATAAAAGGAGTGATATTGATCATGCTGCATTGTATTTACTTTCTGACTTGTTGAATGATGACCCTTGCTACAACTACTTAAAGGAATATATATGTATATGTACATATGTATATGTATATATGCAATACTATGTATTTTCTGTGAGTGCATCTCAATCCACAGTGTAAGTATCTTAAAGATAGGAGAACTCAAATGATCATAAAAATGCAACTAGTAATGGTTTAGTCTCTTATCTGTTGAAAGCCCAGAGGAAGACAGTACAGGCATGAAGATTCCAAGAAGATGGAGGCATACCCCAGCATTAGGATATAGCCCTCACTGTCTTGGCCCAAAGTGACCCCTAAATTGCCAGTAATCACTTCCAACTTCCAGGAAGTGAGATGAAGGAACAGAAAGAAGGAAATCAAGAAATACAAAACATGTGTGGACTGACTTAAAGCAATATCCTAGATGCTATCAGTTAACATTTTTATCTGTATTATCTAAATATTATCACTATTGGGAAATGTTATCACTATTTTACTTACCCTAGATTTTAGTTAAATCTATTGATTCAGAAAGAAGGGTGGATATTATGGTAAGCACCTGAGATGTTTTGCTATGTATATCAAGGGCTCTAGAACTCGTGTGTAATGTTTTACTATTTTGTATGAGGAATAGTTGATGCATTTTATCTGCAAGTAGAAACTGCTTTCAAGCATAAGAAAAAGAACAAACATATTTCATATGCTACATATGCTATTATATATTGAAAATGTGTATGAAAACATCCAAATTAAGGCACATTGACAATCTATTTTGAACTAACGGGGTGATTTCCCTGAGCATACTCTCATTACATTAAAAAACATCTGCACTCAATGGAGGGAAGCCAGAAGGAGGAACACAATGAGTGGAAAACAGAACAACATACAACAAGAGGCCCATCAGCTCCACTGGTCATAGAAGGAAAAGAACTAAGCAATCCAAAGACAGTTATTGGAAGGGAGGAAAAAGAGGGAAAGCTGGAATAATCTACACTATACAAAAGGCAAGAAATGTAAACATCACCTGATATGGAAGAAATAGTTGGTATTGTCAAAGCTCATAGAATTCACAAACTTTATAGACAATGAAAATGATAATTTTCCTTGTATGGTTAAAATATGTTTGTGACTTTTACTAAGTATCATGATTCCACAATGCTGTGAATTATGTGAGTATTATGTAATCACCTATCTCAATTTTTTTTTAAAGTGGGAGAAGGGTTGGCTTGAGAGGGATGGGTGATTATGTTGTCAGATACATCGTATTCATATACTGTTGTGCAGAATGGGAACTTGTTTGTACAACTACTCAAAGATAATACTAATAAAAACATGTTTAAAAAACAACCTCACAGGGCCTGGGAAGGTGGCTCAGTGGTAGAGTGCTTGTCTTGCATGCAAGAGGCCCTCAGTTTGATTCCCCAGCACCACAGAAGCAAAAAGAAAAAAAGCCAGAAGTAGTGCTGTGGTTCAAGTGGTAGAGCACTAGCCTTGAGCTGAAATGCTGAGGGACATTGCCCAGGCCCAGAGTTCAGGACCCATGACGGGAGCCCCCCCCCCAAAAAAAACCTCACACACTTAAATGAGATATAGTTTTGAACACAGGTTTATAGAATTCTGACAATTTAAATTGTTTCCCAGCCTGTTGTTGTTTTTTTTCTTTTTTTCAATAATTGTGTTCAAATGCAAACAACTTAAAATGTATTATCTTTTTTAAACTCTGTATTAGCTTTACCTAGTTAAATAAGTGTATTTGATTTTGATATATCCACATAGGCATACAATGTCCCTTGATTATACTTACCTCTTCATCATTCTCCTTCTCCTCTCCCAGGTTTTTCTTTTATTATTTTAATCATTTTAAGAATACAGCATAGTTGTAGTTAGTACATTTACAATATTGTATAAGATCAGTGTTCACACTTTTCATCCTCCAAAATTCAAATTGTATATTCAGTAAAACAATTTTCCACTCTCCTCTGCTTCAAGATATGCATCAAGTACGATTTTGCTTCCTGTCTCTATCAATTTGACTGTTCTATATAACTGATATAAGTAGAATCATGTAATATTAGATGTTTTTATGACTGGCTTATTTCACTTAGCACAGTGTCCCAAAGATTCATGCATAACATAGCAGTTGTCAAAACATAATTCTATTTAAAGTTGAAATAATATACTTCTGTGGGTATAAACCACATTTGCCTTAGCTATTCATTAGTTCATGGCCACTTGGATTGCCTCCAGGTTTTGAGTATTGTACAAAATGAATATGAGAGTACAAGGATCTCTTCCTGACCTTGTTTTTAGATCTTTACAATATATACCCAGAAATGGAATAATTGGATCATATGAAAATTCTCTTTTCTTCTTTTTTTATTTTCTGTCATGGGGCTTGAACTCAGGTCAGGGCCACTGTCCCTGAACTTTTCCTCAAGGCTAGTGTTTTACCACTTTAAACCGCAGATCCACTTCCCGTTTTCTGCCCAGGCTGGCTTTGAACCACTATCCTTTTATTTCAGCCCCTGTCCTGAGTGGTTGGGATGACAAGTATGAATAATCCTGTTTTAAATTGTTTGAAGAGATGCTCTACTGTTTCCCATAGAGGGGTTCCAATTTTAACACACTTTTGTCAACATTGTTATTTTCTTTTCTTGTAGTTATCCTACCTAATTCATATGAAGCAGTAATTTTCTTCATTATTTTGACTAACACTTTCTGGTGATTAGTGATGTTAAACACCTTCTTCGTGGGCTGTTAACACTTTGATTTTATACCATTCTGTGTTTTTTATTTTTTTAAATTTAATTTAATTTTATTTGTGAACATACGGTACAGAGGAGTTACAGTTACATGGGCAGGATAATGCGTACATTTCTTACCACGCATTGCAGCCTCCTCCTTTGTTTACCCTTCACATCCCTTCCCAGCCTCCCTCCTCCCCCCCTAATCCCAATCCTTCTCCTTCCCCCTCTTCCTCCCTTCCCCCCCCCCCCGCACTAACGTTGTAAAGCTCGTTTTGGACATGACAACTTGTACTTCTCATTGTTGCAACAGGTCCACCTATATCCTTAAACAACTGGTTTTTCCCCATCTCCTCCACAAGTTATACTGACATCAAATATAGTGAAAGCAGGGGTTATACTGTGGGGGAGGGACATACAAAGCAACAAAGAGATAATCTTATAAATGTGTTAGAAACACGTGCATGAAAGAAAAAAACATTAAAATACACATCTAAGGGTTCATTTTCCTGACATCACATTATCTGACCTTTTCCGCTTGACTCATACATATACTAGATATTACAAATAAGGGAAACCATGGGACCTACGTTTCTTTGGGCCTGGCTTACTTCACTTAATATAATTTTTTCCAAGTTTTTCCATTTCCTAACAAATGGGGCAATGTCATTCTTTCTGATGGAGGCATAGAATTCCATTGTGTATATATACCACATTTTCTTGATCCATTCATCTACTGAGGGGCATCTGGGTTGGTTCCATATCTTAGCTATGGTAAATAATGCTGCAATAAACATAGTTGTGCTGGTAGCTTTAGTGTGGTCTTGTTTGTAAACATTTGGGTAAATGCCCAAAAGTGGGATTGCTGGGTCAGAGGGGACCTCTATGTGAAGGTTTTTGAGGAACATCCATACTGCTTTCCAAAGTGGTTGAACAAGTTTACACTCCCACCAACAATGAAGTAAGATTCCCTTCTGTCCACATCCCCTCCAGCATCTGTTGTTGTGAGAGTTCTTGATTTTTGCCGTTCTAACTGGAGTGAGGTGATATCTCAATGTTGTTTTGATTTGCATTTCTTTTATGGCTAGGGATGTTGAACATTTCTTCATGTGTCTATTGGCCATCCTTCTTTCTTCTTCAGAGAAGTTTCTCTTTAAGTCTTTCGCCCACTTATTTATTGGGCAGTTGTTTCTTTGAGGATTTGTTGTTGGGTGGTTTAATTTTTTGAGTTCCAAGTATATTTTAGATATGAGACCCTTGTCCGTTGTATGGCTAGTAAAGATCTTCTCCCAGTCCGTGGGCTTTCTATTGATCTTGCTAGCTATGTCATTTGCCCTGCAGAAGCTCTGCAACTTTATGCAATCCCATTTGTCCAACCTTTCTTTGATTTGTTGTGTTTCCGGGTCTCTATTCAGAAAATTTCGGCCTGAGCCAAGGAGACCCAGGGTTTCTCCTATTCCATCCTGTAATGTTTTCAGATTGTCTGCTTTTAGTTGAAGGTCTTTGAACCATTTGGAGTTGATTCTGGTGCAGGGTGATATATAAGGATCTAGCTTAAGTTTTCTACATGTAGTTAACCAATTTTGCCAGCACCATTTACTGAAGAGGTTGTCTTTCTTCCATTCTTTTGTTTTAGCTCCCTTATCGAAGATTAGATGGCTATAGGTCTGTAGGTTCATTTCTGGGTTTTCAATTCTATTCCATTGTGGACACTGTTGATTGCATCCTTTGTTGCCTCCCGATTTGTGTTTTCCCACAATGAATGACCCTACTCTGATGTCATTTTCCAGTATGTCTTCTGGTCCTGTATCTACAAACCATCATATTGATTTGTACTCCTGTTATTGTAACAGTGAACTAAAGATACAAAATTGTGCTCTGGTCACCTATCTACTTCCATATTTGGATCTCTCTCCCTCAGCTTTTAGTAATGGTCTTGGGGCATATCCAAAACTTACTAGGTCCATAAAACCTGTAGAACCTTAAAGCCCCTATATTTAGTTAGTTCTAAAGGAAATATGTGACATCCAATTTCCTTTTTTTCCTTTTTGTACTTTTTTGATTGTAAAAATACTGTACAGGTGTTACAGTTACATGAGTAAGGTGATGAGTACATTACCTATCGAGCACTCTTGCCTCTTCCAGGCAAATAAGATGAAAATTGAGAGCTTTGTAATATAAAAGCACACCAAAACTCTAAATATATATTTTTCTTCATATGAGTATTTAGAATTGTGTGAAGCTAGAGATATAACCTACTTGCAAGTTAATAATGAACTTATCACATTTTCGTGTATGCTAGAAGATTTATGATACTCGGGTTAGAGGCAAAAAGGAGTTAATTTGTACAACAATAGTGAAAGCCAGTGAGATATGTGTGGGTATGTGTGTGTATTTATATATTTGAAGTGAATCTCCCAGCCCTCAGTGCCACGGAGTGAAGTAAAGATAGCCATGTGAAACCTATACAAACAATAGGTTCTGACTTTGAGCAACCACAATCTATATAATGAGACCTAGGCATACCTGAACTTTACTCTGGAGGATGACAATAGCTTAGAAATAGCTTATGAGCCGGGCTCTGGTGGCTCAAGCCTGTAATCCTAGCTACTCAGGAGGCTGAGATCTGAGGATCATGGTTCAAAGCCAGCCCGGGCAGGAGAGACCGTGAGACTCCTATCTCCAATAAACCACCAGAAAACCGGAAGTGGCGCTGTGGCTCAAGTGGTAGAGCGCTCGCCTTGAGCTGAAGAGCTGAGGGACAGAGCCCAGGCCCAGAGTTCAAGCCCCACGACCGACAAAAAAAAAAAAAAAAAAAGAAATAGCTTATGAAACTATTCTTGCAAATATACTATAGAATATAGAGCAGCTAGTGTTCACTTGAAGGTATATGCAAATACTTGAGACTGCCATGAAATTATTCTTTTTCTTTTGTTTCTTGAAGGTTCCTAGCTACCAAGACAGATACATATTTCTCCTAATAAGTACATAGCTCTCCTTAAAAATGAGGCTTGACACTTTGTTTAGAATACTTATTCTTTGTCTAGCTCTAAGCCTTAAGATGAAATAAGGATTTCAATCCTATCTAGAGTACAATTCAACAAAAGAATTAAATGGAGTTCAAATTTTACACATCTAGAAGTTTTTCTTTTAGAGACATTTCTTAATGCAGTTGTGGAAGAAATTAAGGAAAAAATAGGTCCACGAATATATTTTATGAAGAAAGTCTAAGTATTTTAACAGTATTAAAGGATTACATTTCTGTTTTTTAGTGTGTAAATATCTATAGTATGTGCAAAGAACCAAAGTTCATTCCAGGGCCTATCATGGAATAGAATGTAGCAAATTTTGTATTGTTTGTATATTTATAGAATTCACCTGTCTCACTTCTCTCCCATTTTCATAAACAGAGCACCACTTTGACATAATGAAAAACAAACATTATATTTCTACCTCCTACAGGATTCTACACACTTTGCTGTCTGCTAAATATAGAAAAGATTCATGCACAATCCTCATCTTCAAGGAACAATTTTCAGTAACCCAAGTAGCTTCTGAATATCTCCTACCCCTTTCTTCCCAGCTGTCAAACTAGGTGAGTGATGATTGAATTCTATAAGACATAAAAGCTCAGATAATTCAGAGGCATGCAGTTAGTATCCAATAGAATCTTCTTCACTTGGATATATATTATCACCATCTTTGTGAGAACTTCAGCTGCCTTATTTGAAAACTGCACTGTCCAGTTAACAGAGTAGATGAATCTCATTATTTAAAACTTCATTTAACTGAAATTGGAAGGATTAATTTCTCAGACACTATTAATGTTTGAGATTCTGTAGCCACATATAGCCAGTGGCTAGTCTGTTAGACAACGCATATATAGAATATTTCCATTATCAAAGATGTTTCTGTTAAAACTGTTTTAGAGTGTGTTTCTGTTTGTTAAGAAACAGTCCATCTTCCTAAACTACATATGCTCCATAGCTGGTACTCAGATTGAAGATCAGACCAGAAATTCTAGAAACCCATCAAGTTAAGATATAGATATAAATTGTTCTACATAGGCACATTTATTTGTGAGGAGGAAGAGGATCAAACAGTCAAAGTCAGCAGAATCAACTCTCTCAACTCTAGGAATGAATAGATGAAAAATTTAGCAATTCTTTGCAGCATTGCTTCTGTGATTGGAATTGGCTATGGTATTCTCAAGGTGATTTTGTTGGAAAGTATAAATGTGTAATTATCACAGTAGCTCACAGAAGAATTAGGATCTGTGCTTGTAAATGTCATTTGGTATTTACACATGAAATTTTAATTTTGCCTGGTATCAGTACACCACAAATATCTTTACATGGTTTCTGAGGGTTTTTTTTTTTTTACATTTTTTATTGTGAAAATACCGTACAGAGGTTTTACAATTACATGAGCGAGGTAATGAGTTCATTTCTTATCAAGCACTGTTGCCTCCTCCTTCGTTTCCCCTTATGATCCCTTCTCATCTCCCCCTTCCCCACCCCCATGCCTCCCCTTGCACCAAAGTTGTAAAGGTCGTTTTTCGACATAACGTCTTGTACTCATTGTTGCAATGAGTCCACTTGTAACCCTAATAAACAATTTTTCCCTTCCCCTCCACATACTATACCAACATCAAATACAGTGAAAACAGGTATTGTACCAGGGGAAGGGACATACAAATCAACAAAGGAATCATCTTAATTATGTTAGAAACAATAACAAGAAAGAAAAAGCATTTGAGTACTTATCTTGGGTTCATTTCACCTAACATCAACTTATCTGACCATTTCTGCTTGTCTGAGACATGTACTAGTTATTGCAAATAAGGGAAACCATGGGACCTATGTTTCTTTGGGCCTGGCTTACTTCACTTAATATAATTTTTTCCAAGTCTTTCCATTTTCTAACAAATGGGATAATGTCATTCAATCAACTCCAAATTTATCGAAGACCACGGAGTCAAAGCAGAAACCCTGAAAACATTACAGGACGGAATAGGAGATACCGTTGGTCTGAGTTGTTTTTTTTCATTCATTTTGATTCTTCTTACAGAAGGCATTTTAAAAATTAGTGGGAAACTTAAGACTTTCTTGTGTTTTATAGTCCCATTATTACTCAGTAAGCTTAATAAAGAAAGAGAATCCATGAACTATGTGAACAAATTGTATCTCCAACCACCCTATTGTTAATTACTGGAGCTAAGAGAACTGGCTCCCCAGAATCTGACCTTCAGAATTAAAGAATGAGGTGGGAATAAGACAAGGAAAGAGAGACATATTAATTCACACTGGAGTTACTTTGCTGTCACAATGAACACCTGTTCTCAGACAATCTTTTTGATTCCCACAGTTAGCTTTTATTTGTGCCTTTTTATTAGTATGACAAAGATAACTGACTTTCCCAGATTTAGATTTGGAAATTTGTGGGACACATTCCTTTATTATGTAATCTTTCTTAAAATTGTGTATCATTACTTTGGCTCTTGGTGCCTTTTCCATCCTTGTTGCAAGTATGTATTTCTACAAATGGAGACTTTGGTTCATCATCATGATTAAATTATGAGGATTTGGGAGATTGTGTGATTTGCTATAGAAGTAAGGTATTATGATTAGGACCCTTTGGTCCATGTTTACATTTCTTTGTGGAATTTTTATTGGGGTCCTTATTCATGGACTCATGTGTAAGTAATTCTTCCAATATTCCAGTATAATCCCATAGAGTGGGACAATGCATTAGAAATTTAAAACATGCATATAATTCTTTTAAAATATACTTTTAAATATAATATCATAAATAAAATCTTTGTTTTGTTTTTTGTAATTTTAATATTATTGTCAAGGTTATGTACAGATGGATTACACTTACATAAGTAAAGCAGTTATAACATTTCTTGTGTAACTTGTTACACCCTCCCTCATTTCCTTCCTCTTTCGCTGGCTCTCTCAATCCCACCGCCCAACTTGTACAGATCATTTCCAACGTATTGTCACTTTTGATTTCCATTAAGTAAGTTTTTGTGCTGTTCCCATCCTGGATCTCCACAATGTGAACACTGGAACATCATGGTTATACTCCTCTGCCTTACAGATATATATATATATATATGCCTACAATTTGGGTTCATATATGTTTGCTTATTCATTTGTTTATTACAAAAACTGCAGTTTGAATTCAGGGCCTGCACTTTGTTCTCTGCGTTTTTTCCACCTCAGTGCTAGCCCCAGTTCCACTTCTGGCATTTTGGTTGTTGAATGGACTTTCTCCGGGAGCTGGCTTTGAACCATGATCCTCAAATCTCACCCTTGTGAGTAGGTAGGATTACAGGTGTGAACCTACTTTATACTTTGACTTTTCATCTCATTGTATCATGCGTATATTTCCTACCCAATAACATCCTTAGAAATTTCATACTGTTCTAAGAGCATCACTTATAATGATTACATGGGAGTCCAGTGTTTATAAATTCCATAATTAATTGAACTGTTTTTATTAATGAAAATCTTTGTTGTCTCCAAAATATTATATGTATCATCAAAGTTCTTTTGGATTTTCCACTCTAGTATTCATTTTTTATAGACAAGTATCTGCTAGTTAGAAAGAACCAAATACAAACTTTCTTCTTACATAATGATCCATCTTAACTTGGCTCATCTAAGACAGTAAGTTACTCCTCCCTGTGAAGTTACTCTTTTTCCCAACATATGGTTCCAATTTTGTAACTTTTACCCACCTTACCCACTATAAACTTTGTCTGAAATGACTCTTGCTATCATCCAGTTTTTGTAAAAACCTTTTCCATGGTATTTCACTAATAGGAAGGCGTATTTAAATAATAGCAACTTAATGTCATCATTTCCACGGGTATCTGCATTTCAGCCTGGAACAGGATTTTATTTTAATGGAAGAATCAGAGCATCATTTGGAAGGCAGAGATTACCCTTATGAACAAATTTGATCTTTCATTGCTTATTTTTGTTTTGGAATTTGAAGGCTAAAGGCTACCAACTCATATATCCTCTGTTGTCACTGTATTTGATTCCCGTTCCCTGCATCTTGTATATACATTTTTCTAATTTGGGGAGGGGAAGGATAACAAAATGCTGAAACAAGGATAGTGGTTGACCAATTCTAACAATGAGATGTACAATACACTATGTTGAAAATGAACTTTACAACTTCAGGATACGGAGAAGGAAGAGTTAGGGAAGTAAGGACAGAGAGGAATGTAGGAGGAAAACAAAGGATGGAGTAACAATGTTCAACGGGAAATGTACTCATTACCTTACTCATGTAACTGTAACCCCTCTATACAATATTTTACAATAAAAATATTTTAAAAAATTACCAGCTCATACTCCCACATTTTACGTGCTATACACCTTAAATGCTTCATATGGCTGAAAAGGGGGAAACCAAAAAGACAGCAACTTTCAATATAGATTGTCTATTTTTTTAATACCAAGATGCCAAATGCAGTGCCAAGTGCACAGGTACCCAGAGTACAGTCATTAAGCTCTAGAATTCTGAGTTGTTTGCTTTGGCTAGAAATCTCTTAATTTTATTATACACAATATGCAGAAATGTCCTGAAAATTATTCATGCAGAAAAACCTTTCCTACAAATTCAGGAAAATTTGACCTAGTCAAAAAGAGTAAAATAACACAAGAAGAATTCTATTCCTGTTTATATATAAGCTAGGATTCAACATGGGTCTACTAATAGTCTGAAGAAGACAAACAATTATTTAAGTGAGTTGTTATTATAAATGTAATGATATATGAAATCTGCCTGGGGAGTTGAAAAAAATCCTTCCTGCACAGTGTCTTGATATATAGGAAGGGAGAAAACAAATATTCTGTAAAATGATGAAAAACTTAGGAAGTTCAGTATTCTCCAAATATTATGACCAAGGAATGTAAGGTACCAGGAACAAGGTGAGTTGGAGAGTGAAATTGGAGAGATGGAAATGGCCATATAGCTTGGTGTTATGGCACTTTCTTAATATGCACAGGGCCCTGGGTTCAATCCCCAGCAATAAAAATGAAGGAAGGAAGAGACTAAGAAAGATTTGTGAGGTAGGCCTAGCATCATCATAGAAGTTTTATTCTCTTCCTCTTTTTTTTTTTTTTTTTTGGTTGGTCACGGGGTGAACTCTGGGCTTGGGGGCTTTCCCTGTGCTCTTCACTCAAGGCGAGGGCTCTACGACTTCAGCCACAATGCCACTTCCGTTTTCTAGTGGTTTATTGGAGATAAGAATCTCATGAACTTTCCTGCTTGGGCTGGCTTTGAACGATGATCCTCAGATCTCAGCTTCCTGACGAGCTAGGATTACATGCTTGAGCCACTGGTGCCTGTCTACAAGTTTTATTCTCTAGCCCAGGATTTCATACTGTTAATTACACATTATTACTGCATGAGAGATTTTAAAAGTACCGTTGCCCAATTCTCAGCTGTTTTATCTGAGTGGGAACAGATGTATCAACTTCAGCTGATATGACATGGGGGCACCAGTAAAGCACCCAGGATAAAGATACCATGGTAGCATATAAGAGTGTAGAACTTGAAAAAATTTCTGTGAGTAGAAAAATAAGTGCACATAGTATGTTAGCCTAAGTAGGATTATAGATCAATCTGAGTTTAAATGAACCAATATACCAGTTTTGCAACCTCTCTTTAAACCTCAGTTTCCTATTTTGGACGTGGAATCCCATGAGACTACAGTGCAAGAGTGTTCATAAAGTGTTTTCTGGCTATACATTTTAAAATTTATTATAACTACCATTAGTTGATTTGTTTATATAGTGTAAATTTGCACTAGGTGCTGATGAGCAAAGTGGAAGACGATGAAGTGTCCTGTCTTAGGTCTCTCGGGTACTTGATGTCATTCCTTACACTCCAAAATTTGTGAAGTCAGAATTGGACAAAAGGGCACTTTTAAAACGTTTCTCTATGGAGCTTTAGCATTTTTCAATATCAGAAGGACTCTGGAAAGATGGAAAAATAAAATAGAGAAACTGGCGCTGGGAAGGTGGCTCAGAGGTAGAGTGCTTGCCTTGCAAGCATGAGGCCCTGGGTTCAATTCCTCAGCACCACATATTCAGAAAAAGCCGGATTTGGGGCCTAGGCTGAAGTGATAGAGGGTTGGTCTACAGCTGAAGAACTGGGGGACAGTGCCCTGGCCCAGATTTGAGGCCCCACAACCAAAAGAAAGAAAGGAAGAAAGAAAGGAAGAAAGAAAGAAAGAAAGAAAGAAAGAAAGAAAGAAAGAAAGAAAGAAAGAAAGAAAGAAAGAAAGAAAGAAAGAAAGAAAGAAAGAAAGAAAGAAAGAAAGAAAGAAAGAAAGAAAGAAAACAGAAAGAAAAGGACAACAGTCCTTTTCAGCTGGCTTACTGTCAGTCCTTTTGACGTATGATGACAAATTACCAGACACTGAATTGCTTATACAACAAATTTATTTCTCCATTCTGGAGCCTGTAGGTCCAAGATTACAATGCCAGCATAGTCAGGATTTTTTATTTCTGAGTGAGGCCCTATTTTAAAGCTCAGGAGTGAAATCTATTTGGTTTTGTTTATTTAAATCCAATTCATGAAGTTTTGCTTGCATGACTTAATTACCATCCATGTACACACAAAGGCCCACTTCTATAACATTACATTTGAGATAGAATTTCGATATGTGAAACTGGTTGAAGGGAGTATATAAATGTATTGTACATATACATTCTTTTCTTTTCCTATAAGATTGTGGATCTAAGAACAGTAAGATCCAGACATTGAATGATCTCAAAGCTGAATCTTTGCCATTCTATGATTCTGGAGTTTTATATTGATCTGGATTATTTAATTCTCTGCCTTCATTACAAGTTTATTTGGAGAATACATATGATAATTTCACTAAGTGAGAAGTTCAGAGAATTAATTCATATTGTTTACTTTTAATTTTTTTGGTAAATACTTGGATTCAAATTCAAAGCCTGGCATTTGCCAAGCAGGCACCATACCACTTGATTCATGCCACATCCAGCAATTTTTGCTTCAATTATTTTTGAGATAGAACCTTGCATTTGTTTATTCCTAGGATACTTGGGTAGTGAACTTCCTAGTTGTATGTCCAACATAGGTAGGATGACAGCCACACATTGACACACCCAGCTTTTATTGTTTGAGAAGAAGGTCTCTTGTATGTCTTCCAGCTTGACCTTGAACAGTGACTATCCATATTTCCATTTTCAGAGTAGCTAGAATTATAGGTATAAACCACCTCATTTGGTTTGTCTTATTTATGTTTATGAAAGGTCTGAAAGTATGAGAAAATTCTCAAAAATTTACTAACCAGATTCTAGGTGATCCACTTATATTTATTCTGTCACAAACACAGTTTGTGATATTGCACATCAAGAATACAAATATGTATTGCTAATGCCAATTTAAAGAGTTGTGATGATCTAATTTCTATGTGTGGATTTGTTTCCTGGCAAAACATCCTGAGTACATAGACCAAAAATTTAATAGTCCTATAAGCAAAAATTACTTCTAGTATGATCAACAGTTTGCAAATAAGGGTTCCATGCCTGTAGAGGAGACAGGTCACAGGGCAATTCCCTGCTGTGACCCTAAAATAAATCTGCACTTTTCAAAATACCAGAATGGTGCATTTTGTCAAAATTATTATATGGGAACTTTCTTGACCTGATAAAGAGTACTGCATTAGAATGAAAATATTCCCAGTTGTTCTGAAGTCAGGCAATGATGTCTTCCATTTGTATTCAAACACCTAGCAGGCATTTTTGGTAATATAATGAAGAAAAATATAAAGTTCTTCACAAATAGCTTTTATTTATATATATATAAAGGACTCTTAAACACACGAATAAGACAATAAATAACCCAAATAAGAAGATACAGAGAGAAGGCAAATAAGCACATCCAAATCCCATATATTACAAAAATGTTATAGAAATTCTTCTGAAATGTGTTCAGATAATGTTTTCTGGAATGTAAGGAATGTAAATAATTTCACTATCTTGATTCTTCCAATAATAATTTTCAAAAATGCATAAAGAACTTCAGAATTCATGGAATTTTTATTTCATGTTCTGTGAATAACCCTTTACAAAAGTGAAAACACCAATATTTTTACCTGTTTACAGGAATAAAACAACACATGACAACTCTAAGAAACATGTCCAATGTCACCCACCTAGAACAAAAATTTTAAGTTTTAGTATAGTCACGGGGTTTGCAAATCATGAATTGAATTTGAGCCATGGATTCTGGTTTCTGCTCAGTCTCAGTTGTCATTTACACATCAGCCTTCAGATACACACTAAGTCTCCTCTTGCCTCCATTTCTGTATTTTGAAAATGAAGACAACTTCCTCCTAACCCTAGATGATTAGATATGTAACACCATCAGATGAAACAGAACACACATTTGCATTGTTGAAATTTATCCAACAATTGTTGAATAGCTTCTATAAAAATCTATGAAACAATTGTCTTACAGCTTTTATCAAAATATCAACCATAATTTTACTGTCTAAAAATCTTGCTTAAAAGTGTATCCCAAATTCCACCCTCATTCTTCAAGGAAATAGAAGAGGCAATCCAAAAATTCATATGGAACAATAAAAGACCCCGAATAGCAAAAAAGCTCCTCAACGGAAAGAACACTGCTGGAGGAATATCAATACCAAATTTCAAACTCTACTATAAAGCCATAGTAATCAGAAGTACAAAATGTCATGTCAAAACCAACTTTACAATGTCGGAGGGGGGGGTATGATTGGGTGGGGGGGAGGAGGGAGGCTGGGAAGGGAGGTGAAGGGTAAACAAAGGAGGAGGCTGCAATGCTTGGTAAGAAATGTATGCATTATCCTGACCATGTAATTGTAACCCCTCAGTACAGTATGTTCTCAAATAAAATAAAATAAAATTTAAAAAAAAAAAAAAAACCAGCTTGGTATTGGCATAAGAACAGACCTCAGGACCAATGGAATAGAATTGAAAACCCAGAAATGAACCTACAGACCTATAGACATCTAATCTTCGATAAGGGAGCTAAAACAATAGAATGGAAGACAGACAGCCTCTTCAGTAAATGGTGCTGGCAAAACTGGTTAACTACATGTAGAAAACTAAAGCTAGATCCTTATATATCACCCTGCACCAGAATCAACTCCAAATGGATCAAAGACCTTGAACTCAAAGCAGACACTCTGAAAACATTACAGGATGGAATAGGAGAAACCCTGGGTCTCCTTGGCTCAGGCCGAAATTTTCTGAATAGAGACCCGGAAACACAACAAATCAAAGAAAGGTTGGACAAATGGGATTGTATAAGGTTGCAGAGCTTCTGCAGGGCAAATGATATAGCTAGCAAGATCAATAGAAAGCCCACGGACTGGGAGAAGATCTTTACTAGCCATACAACGGACAAGGGTCTCATATCTAAAATATACCTGGAACTCAAAAAATTAAACCACCCAACAACAAATCCTCAAAGAAACAACTGCCCAATAAGTAAGTGGGCGAAAGACTTAAAGAGAAGCTTCTCTGAAGAAGAAAGAAGGATGGCCAATAGACACATGAAGAAATGTTCAACATCCCTAGCCATAAAAGAAATGCAAATCAAAACAACATTGAGATATCACCTCACTCCAGTTAGAACAGCAAAAATCAAGAACTCTAACAACAACAGATGCTGGAGGGGATGTGGACAGAAAGGAACCTTACTTCATTGTTGGTGGGAATGTAAACTTGTTCAACCACTTTGGAAAGCAGTATGGAGGTTCCTCAAAAGACTCCACATAGAGCTCCCCTATGACCCAGCAATCCCACTTTTGGGCATGTACCCTAATGTTTACAAAAAAGACCACACTAAAGCTACCAGCACAACTATGTTTATTGCAGCATTATTTACCATAGCTAAGATATGGAACCAACCCAGATGCCCCTCAATAGATGAATGGATCAAGAAAATGTGGTATATATACACAATGGAATTCTATGCCTCCATCAGAAAGAATGACATTGCCCCATTTGTTAGGAAATGGAAAGGCTTGGAAAAAATTATATTAAGTGAAGTAAGCCAGGCCCAAAGAAACATAGGTCCCATGGTTTCCCTTATTTGCAATATCTAGTATAGGTATGAGTCAAGCGGAAAACGTCAGAGAATGTGATGTTAGGAAAACGAACCCTCAAATATGTATTTTAATGTTTTTGTTTCTTTCATGCATGTGTTTCTAACGCATTTACAAGATTATTTCTTGGTTGCTTTGTATGTCCCTCCCCGACAGTGTAACCCCTGCTTTCACTATATTTGATATCAGTATAACATGTGGAGGAGATGGGGACAAACAAGTCGTTTAAGGATTCAGGTGGACCTGTTGCAACAATGAGAAGTACAAAATGTCATGTCAAAACCAGCTTTACAATGTCGGAGGGGGGAGGGGGAGTATGATTGGGTGGGGGGGGGAGGGGGGAGGCTGGGAAGGGAGGTGAAGGGTAAACAAAGGAGGAGGCTGCAATGCTTGGTAAGAAATGTATGCATTATCCTGACCATGTAATTGTAACCCCTCTGTACAGTATGTTCTCAAATAAAATAAAATTAAATTAAAAAAAAAAGTGTATCCCAAATTCTAAAAGAATTTACCCTAATTTTTAAAATTGATATAAAATCAACTCAATCACTCCTCACATTCTGACGCATAGCTATGAAGTGCATTTTCATGAAACCATTACCTCTCCTTTTGAGCTCATTGAACTCGGATTTACAGAGTTGTTCTGTAACAAAACGAGTTGTAAAGAATTTCCTGTGAATTCCCCAAATAATGGTATTTATCTGTGTAAATGATTTCACAAAACTTTTAAGGCAATTGAAGAAATAAATTGTAGCCAAAAAATGCATAGAAAATATCTTGAAAATTGTATCATAATCTTTTTCCTTTTTCTTGTCTCTTTTTTTTTTCAGGAGAAGGGAATGAACTCAGGGTTTCAACCTTCCTGGATAATTGCTCTTGATCCATACACCTAGCACTTTGTTGAGCTTTAGATTTCTTTTCAGATAGTTTCTTATTAACTGCCTAGACTGGCCTCAAACCATTATCCTCCTACTTTTGCCTCTCTTATAAACATGTGGCACCAGTTTGTTTTAAATATTGAAGTACCTGTATCACATTTTTACCATACAAACAGCAAACCTCCTATACTTTCCACTGTCTAGCTCTTAAGTACTTAGAATTGTAGGCATGTACCACTATATCAAGCTGAATTTTTCTAAAAAGAAATCTTTAGTAGCTCTGATAACAAAGAAATATTCACTAACTTCTCTTTAGTCTCCAATTGTCTGCCTCTGTAACTTCTTTCTCATTTTTCTCCTCACTGAAGACAGTAAGCTTGTGATAAGTTCAGTTTTGTTAATGCTTTCAAAATATTTCTTTTTAGTCTACATTCTTCATGCCTCATGTTCCATATCATAGTGATTTTTCTTACCAAAAATATTTGTCTCAGCCTGGAGAGGTGACTGATGCCTACATCCCTAGGTACTCTGGAGGCTGAGATGCAAAAATTGTAGTTGGAAGCCAACCAAATATTTTCTATCTAAAAGGAAACTGGGTGCATCCTAGTAACATAAAAAATCATTATCTCACATTTGTTATAATAACATCTTACAAATTTAAGGTTATTCATTTGATAACTTTAATAGAAACAAGAAATACACATGAATTTCTCTCAGGAAATCCAAGTCATTCATTACAACCCTACTTGTTTCGGGAAAGAGATAAAATCTCGTTCAGAGAACATAACTAGGTGCCATTGTTACATTCTCCTTTCCGTCACTATCGAAGATGCTTCAGAGGAAACAGACCTAAACAGATATGAGTCCTGGAACATATTGTAAGTGCCAGCATTGAATGATCGCTCTATGGTAAGAAAGACAATCCACAAATTTTCACGCACATAAACAACCCATCATGTTGCTTTGCTTTGTGCCTGGATGAGTTTTCTTATTTGTCCTTCTGTGGCACTGAAGGTGTGTATCTTTTTCTATATTCAGTCTATATGGAGTCCTATTTCCTCTTGCAAACATTCTGAGAAGCTCTTCCCAGGCCACAAGAAGTACAGATAAAATATTCATCCCATATTCTCCCCTCACAGCTCTCCTGTCCTGAAAAACTGTTTACTGAACAAAATGGAACAATGATTGCACAATGATATAAACCTGAGTGAGCATTATCACACTAGTCATAACACCAGAGAAGAACAAGGCTGTTTTCTCATAAGATCAAAATATGCTAGTTTTATATGCATGTTTTATGCGTTCAAAATACAATTAAGTAATTCACTATCCTGGAAATGATTGGCCAGACCTAAGAGTTAAGTGTCTTAAAAGTTAAAGACAGGGCTGGGAAGGTGGCTCAGTGGTAGAGTGCTTGCCTTGCATGCCTGAGGCCCTGGGTTCGATTCCTCAGCACCATATAAGCAAAAAGAAAAAACGCCGGAAGTGGCGCTGTGGCTCAAGTGGTAGAGCGCTAGCCTTGAGCTGAAGAGCTGAGGGACAGCACCCAGGCCTAGAGTTCAGGCCCCATGACCGGACCCCCCCCCCAAAAAAAAAAAGGCTAAAGACAAGGTTTTTGTGAGTTTTATCCAAAGGGAGGGAAGAAAGTTAAAATCCATAGTTTATTTTGTAGAATCAAAGTGGTAATACAAAATGAGAATCACAAAAAATCTCTGCCCAGTCTAGATCTCCGGTGCTGCCCTCAGCATGGTACTTTCTGTCTTTTCTGGCCGTGGTTAGGTCCACCTGCCCAGTGGATCAATTGTCTTCAAGGCATCTTGGTCCTGAATTGGGACTTGGATTACCCAGTGGTGGCTGGGACCTGGCCAAAGACAGGACACAGACCACTTGCATGGAATGACTTCTTTGCCGGGCATGTAAGTAGGATTACAAGTGGAATTTCTGTGAATTTGACTCCAGAAGGCAATCACTGAACCAAAAGGCAAGGCCAAACAAACTCCTTCTCCCCTCCTCCATTCCTCCCTTCCTCCCTCCTTGGGAAAGAGCAAAATAATTTTGCAGGTTTTGGTACACACACAAATCACCCACCATCTCAGCTGGTAAACTAGGTTGCAAGTGACTAAGTCATGTAATTCCATTATGCCCCACTCATTATTCTGGACAACATCTTCAGGTTGTTTGGTGCTTTCATTTTTTTTTTCTTTTTGTTGGTCGTTGGGTTGAATTTCAGCTCGAGCCAACCTCTCTACCACTTGAGCCACAGTGCCACTCCCTGTTTTCTCGTGGTTAGTTGGAGATCAGTATCTGACAGACTTTCCTGCTAGGGCTTGCTTTGAATCATGAATTATTTTTTGTAAGTTTTTTACTGTAAAAATGCTGTACATAGGGGTTACAGTTACATGAACAAGGCAATGAGTTCATTTCCTATTGAGCATTGTTGCGTCCTCCTTTGTTTTCCCCCTACCACTCCTTCCCTCCCACCTCTACAACTAAATCCTCTCCCCCGCTGAAGTTGTAAAGTTCATTTTCTTTAAAAAAAATATATGTATGTAGATACATATATATACGAATATATATGTATATATATATATAATAAAAATGTTGTAGAGAGCGGTTACAGGTACATAAGTATGGTAATGAGTACATTCCATAGCAAGCATTTAACTCTTCCTTTGTTTTCCCTCTACCATCACTTCCCTCCCCCCTCCCCAACACCTCCTGACCCCCCTATATTGTAAAGTTGGTTTTTTAACATAGTGTCCTGTACAACTTGTCATCACAATGTCTCAGCCTGCATACTCATTTAAACGTTCCCCAATATCCTTTCCACTCCCCAAATTACAAAAATGTATGTACAAGGTGCAGAACACGAGTATCAGATCCAGTGAAAACAGGGGTTACACGGGCGGGAAAAACCATACAAAAGAAACAAAAGATTCACATAGTGCATTTTATGTACATTATAAAACACTAGCAATAAAGAAAAAACCACTGTGTCCCTGTCTTGGGGTACATTTTGCTTCACATTATCTCATGTGTTCGTGTGTACATAGCCTTTGAACTTCTCTGCTTGTTCTAGACCTGTGCTAGTAATTGCAGACAAGGGAACCATGGAAACTATGTTTCTTTGGGCCTGGCTTACTTCAGTTAATACAATTTTTTCCAAGTCTTTCCAATTCCTAACAAATAAGGCAATGTCATTCTTTCTGATGGAGGCATAGAATTTCATTGTATACATTTATACCACATTTTCTTGATCCATTCATATACTGAGGGGCATTTGGGTTGGTTCCCTATCTTAGCTATGGTAAATAATGCTGTGATAAACATGATTGTGCTGGTAGCTTTGGTATTACCCTGTTTGTGATTATTTGGGTAAAATCCCAAAAGTGGGATTGCTGGGCCATAATGGAGCTCTATGTGGAGTCTTTTTTTTTTTTGTCGGTTGTGAGGCTTGAACTCTGGGCCTGGGCTCTGTCCCTCAACACTTCAGCTCAAGGCGAGCGCTCTACCACTTGAACTACAGCGCCACTTCCAGTTTTCCAGTGGTTTATTGGAGATAGGATTCTCATGGTCTTTCCTGCACGGGCTGGCTTTGAACCACGATCCTCAGATCTCAGCCTCAGTAGATAGGATTACAAGCGTGAGCCACCAGCGCCCTGCAATGTGCAGTCTTTTGAGGAACCTCTATACTGCTTTCCAGAGTGGTCCAACAAGTTTACACTCCCACCAACAATGCAGTAGGGTTCTCTTCTAGCCACATGGTCTCCAGCATCTGTTACTAAATTTCCTGATTATAGTCATTCTAACTGGGATGAAGTGGAATCTCAGCGTTATCTTGATTTGTATTTCTTTTATGGCTAGAGGAGCTAAGCATTTCATCATGTGTCTATTGGCTATTCTTATTTCCTTTTCAGAGTAGTCTCTCCTTACGTATTTAGCCCATTTGTTAATTGGGCAGTTGTTTGAGGATTTGTTTTTAGGAGATTTAGTTTTTTGAATTCTAAGTATATTTTAGACATGAGACCCTTGTCTATTGTTTGGGTAGTGAAGATTTTCCCCCAGTCCGTGGGCTTTCTGTTGATCTTGCGAGCGATGTCTTTTGCCTTGCAGAAGCTCTGCAGTTTCATGCAATACCATTTGCCTAACCTTTCTTTGATTTGTTGTGCTTCTGGGTCTCTATTAAGAAACATTTGGCTGGTGCCAAAGAACCCTAGAGTTTCTCCTATTCCTTCCTGTCATGTTTTCATGGACTCTGCTTTTCTTTAGAGGTCTTTGATCCATTTGGAGTTGATTCTGGTGCAGGGTGTTATATACGGTCCTATCTTTAGTTTTCTACAAGTTTTTAACCAATTTTACCAACACCATTTACTGAAAAAGCTGTTTTTTCTTTCCATTTAATTTCTTTTTTTGGGGGGAGGGAGTCCGATTGTGGGCCTGAACTAAGGGCCTGGGTGCTGTCCCTCAGCTCTTCAGCTCAAGGCTAGAGCTCTACCACTTGAACCACAACACCACATCTGGCTTTTTTTTCTGTTTATGTGGTGCTTAGGAATAGAACCCAGGGCCGCATGCATGCAAGGCAAGCACTCTACCACTGAGCCACCTTCCCAAGCCCCATTCAATTTCTTTAGCACCCTTATCAAAGATTGTGTAGCTATAGGTCTGTGGGTTCATTTCTGGGTCTTCAGTCCTAAACAATTCGTCCTCGGGTCTGTTCTTGTGCCAGTACCAAGCTGTTTTGATTACTATGGCTTTTTATTAGAGTTTTGAAATTTTGAATTGATATTCCTCCAGTGCTGCTCTTTCAACTAAGGACTGTTTTTGCTATTTGGGGTTTTTTATTGTTCCATATCAATTTTTGGATTGCTTCCTCTATTTCATTGAAGAATGAAGTTGGGATATTAATAGGTATCGCAATGAATTTGTAGGTAGCCTTGGGCAGTATTGCCATTTTCACGATGTTAATCTTCCCAATCCAGGAGCATGGGAGGTATTTCCATTTTCTTAGTTCTCCTTTCATTTCTTTTTTTTTAAGTTTTTAAAGTTTTTGTCATAGAAGTCGTTCATCCATTTGGTTAACGTAACTCCTAAGTATTTTATTCTTTTGTGGGTCTATTGCAAAAAGGGTTGCTTTCCTAATTTCAACTGCCCTCTTCTCATTATTGGAATACAGGAAAGCTATTGATTTCTGAGGGTTAATTTTATACCTTTCTTTTTTGCCAACGTTTCCGATCAGCTCAAGTAATTAGGAGTTGAATCTATAGGTTTCTGTATATACAAGATCATATCTTCTGCAAAGAGGAAGTGTTTTACTTCATTTTCCCCTATTCGGATCCCCTTTATGTCAGCGTCTTCTCTTATTGCCCTAGCTAGGCATTCTAATACTAGTTTGAAGAGGACTGAAGGGAGTGGACATCCTTGTCATGTTCCCGGAATTTAGAGGAAATGGTTTTATCTTTTCACCATTAAGTATAATGCTGGCTGTAGGTTTGTCATATACAGCCTTTATTGTATTGAGGAATGTTTCATGGATTCCTAGTTTATCCAGAGCCTTCATCATAAGTGTTGGATCTTGTGAAAGTTTTTTCCACATCTATTGAGATAATCATGTGGTTCTTATTCTTGCTCTTGTTGATGAGATGAATTATATCGTTTTGTTTATGTTCAACCAGTTTTGCATCACTGAAAGGAATCCTGTTTGATCTCAGTGTATGATTTTTTTTGATGAGTTGTTGAAGTTGATTGGCCAAGATTTTATTGAGAAATTTTGCATCGAAATTCATCAAAGAAATGGGTCTATAGTGCTCTTTCTTTGAGGAGTCCCTGGTTTTGGGAGGAGGATTATGCTGAATTCATAAAAAGAGTGTGGTAGGTATGTTTTACTTTTAATTTCATTGAAGAGACGGAGGAGTATTGGTGTGAGTTCTGCCTTGAAGGCTTTGTAGAATCCAGATGTAAATCCATCTAGTCCTAGACTTTTCTTTGGTGGGGGGTCTTTTTTTCTTTTTTTTGCCGGTTATGGGACTTAAACTCTGGACCTGGGCGCTGTCCCTGCACACTTCAGATCAAGGTGAGCACTGTACCGCTTTAGCCACAGCACCACTTCCGTTTTTTCTAGTGATTTATTGGAGACTCACGGACTTTTCTGCCCAGGCTGGCTTTGAACTGTGATCCTCAGATCTCAGTCTCCTGAGTAGCTAGGATTACAGGCGTGAGCCACCGGCACCTGGGAAAAGTTGGAGGTCTTTTATTGCTGCTTCTATCTTGATGCTTGATATGGCTCTGTTAAGTTGGTTTAAATCATCTTGGTTTAGTTTGGGCATGTCAATATTTGCTAGAAATTTGTCCATACCTTTAAGATTCTCAAACTTACTAGCATAAAGTTTTGAGAAGTATCCTGTTAGTATATCCTGAGTCTTGGTTATTTCTTTTTTTGTTTTTTTGGGGGGGAGTCTGGTCGTGGGGCCTGAACTCTGGGCCTGGGCACTGTCCCTCAGCTCTTCAGCTCAAGGCTAGTGCTCTACCACTTGAGCCACAGTGCCACTTGCGGCTTTTTGCTTTTTGCTTATGTGGTGCTGAGTAATCTAACCCAGGGCCTCAAGTATGCAAGGCAAGCGCTCTACCACGGAGCCACCTTCTCAACCCCTGAATCTTGGCTATTTCTACAGCTATGTTTCCATTCTAATCTCTGAGTTTGTTTATTTGGGTGTGTACTACTTTTTTCTGATTAGATTTGGTAGGGGTCTGTCAATTCTATTAATTTTTTCGAAGAATCAGTTTTGTCAGTTTTGTCAGGTCTTTCTATAGTTTTTCTTTAAATGTAATTTATTTAATTTGGATTTAATTTTAATTATTTGTTCCCATTTACTGAATTTGGGTTTAGCTCATTCTTTTTCTAGGAGCTTTAGGTGACTCATTAAATTTTTAGTTTCAGATCTCTCCAATTTGTTAATGGAGGAACTCAGAGCTATAAACTTGCCTTTTAGTACTGCCTTTCTGTGTCCCAGAGAAGCTGGTAATTTGTGTGTTCATTTTTGTTGAATGTCATGAACAGTTGTGTTTACTTTCTAATCTCTTCCTTCCACTGATGTTTCAAGAGTGTGTTGTTCAGCCTTCATGTGTTACAGTATTTCCTTTGGTGGCTTTTGATATTGAATTCTAATTTTATTCCCTTGTGGTCTGACAGAATACAGGGCATAATTTCAATGTTTTAAAATTTTGACAGATTTGCTAAATGGCCTAGAATGATGTCTATTTTGGAGAATGTCCCATGTGCTGCTGAGCAGAAGGTGTAATCTGATGCTGCTAGGTGACATATTCGTTAAATGTCTGTTAAGTCTAGTTGATCTATGCATATTTTAAGATCCGAGGTTTCTCTCTTGAGTTTATGCCAGATTGATCTCTCTATTGAAAGGAATGGTGTGTTAAATTCCCCAACAATTAATGTCTTTGAATCTATGTGAGACTGGAGTGAAAGTAGTGTTTCTTAGAGAAATTTTGGTGCTCTATTATTTGGTGAGTTGATATTTAGGATCATAATATCCTCCTGAAGAAGAGATCCCTTAATTAGTATGTAGTGACCTTCTTTATCAGTTCTCATTGATTTTAATTTGAAGTCTATTTATCTGATATTAGGATTGCAAATCCTGCCTGTTTATGGGGTCCATTTGCTTGATATATTTTATTTCAGCCTTTCACTTTCAGAATGTTTATTTTTGTGGGCAAGGTGTCTCTCTTGAAGACAGCAGCTAGAAGAATCTTGCTTTCTGATCCAACTGGACAATATATGTCGCTTACTTGGAGAGTTAAGACCATTAATATTGAGGGTTAAGACACAGAGGTGTTTGTCTGTCCCTACCATTTTATCCAATTTTGGGGGGGGAAGCTGTGCCTGGGCTGTTCTTGTGATTACATATTTCTGTGTTTGTGGACCACTTCATTGACTATATTCTGTTCTAGTTGGTTTTCTATATGTAGAACCTCTTTGAGGAATTTTTGAAGAGCTGGTTTGGTAGCGGTATATTGCATCCAATTTAACGTGCTGTGGAAGGTTTTTATTTGTCCTTCTGCTGTGAATGAGAGGTTAGCTGGGTAGATTATTCTTGGTTGGTAGTTATTTGACTTTAGGACATGGCATACCTCTTTCCAGGACATTCTTGCTTTTATAGTGTCTTCTGTGAAATCTGAGGTAATTCTGATTGGGTTACCTTTATATGTGATTGATCTCTTCTCCCTGGCAGCTTTAAGAATTCTTTCTTTAGTGCCTATTGAGCGGTATGGATTGTAATGTAGAGGTGGGATGTCCTATTCTGGTCTATTTGGGTTTCTAAAAGCTTTTTGCATGTGTATTGGCCTGTCCTTTTGTATATTTGGGAAGTTCTCTGCTAGAATTTTGCTGAATGCATTTCCTAATATATTGGCTTCCCTCTCCAGCCCCTCTTGTATTCCTATTATTCTCAAATTGAGCTTTCTGAACGTTTCCTCTATTTCCTGCATTGATCTGTCATGCTTAATTTTGTTATGCAAAACGGTGTGCTCTTTCTCTATGGAGTCTCAACTGTCTTCAGCTACCTATATTCTTTCTTCGGCTTCTTCCATTCTAGGTTGAAGACTTTGTACTTTGTTGTTTATCTCATTTCCTTCTTGCTGGTCTTTCTTAATGGTGCCCAGCTCTTTATTAAGGTTCTCTTTCAAGTCTTGAATAGATTGCCTTACCTCCTAGAGTTGGTTATCAGACTGTTCTTTCCACTCCATAATCTAGGTTCCTATCTTTTCATTAGATTCTTTCTCCCTCTGCTGGAGTTCCTCTACCTTTTTATTTGTGGAGGCCATGAAGCTATCTATTAAATTCTGGTTGGCCTCTGTGCACTCCCTGATAAGCCTATGTAGGGTTTCTAATTTTTCATTCAGCAGGTTTACAGCCATGCTTTTAATCTATCTAGATCGTTATCTTCTATGTCATACTGGGACTGCTATGTAACTTGTTTATGTGGAGATGGTGGTGGGATTTGTTTATTGGCTATTTTTCTTGTGTTTCTGCAGTTAGTTCTGCCCATTTGGAGACAAGAACCACACTGCTACAACAGTAGGACAGTCTTTTAGGACCAGAGCAAACCCGATGTTGTGTAGTGTCGCTACCGCCTCGACCAGCAAGGAAGACGCGACACCGAACTCTTCTCTCTGCAGTTTATTCAGGACCTTTGAGTAATCTTCTGACCCCAACCCCGGGGAGAATTCCCCACAGCCTTAAGTACCCGCTGGGTAGCCAACCCTGATACGCCACGTGGGATCCACCAATAGGCTCAGATGCGCGGAAGCAAGCCAGATTCTTTGCCTTAGCCATATAAGGAGTTGTTTACCACAGAGAGCACTCGCCATCAGGAAGGCGGAGGGCGGAAGCCGGCGCCATCTTCCAGGTGCGGCCTCTCGCAGCTCTTTACAGTTCCCCCTTTTTTGTTTAAAGAACACAGATGAGAACAGAGGTCTGATCCCTGTTGTGCAATGCAAGGACTGCATACAAGCCTTCTCCCAGAGGGCGCCTTCTCTAGGGATGACTCAGCCTGTCCATTGATTCGTTTTTCACAAGGACTGGAAAAGGTGAATCGAACCCGTGTGCAATCAAACATTCTCTCCTCGAGGGCAAAACTCATGCCTCTCGACTGCAGTACTTTGGCTTTGCAATCTGTGTTCATTGTTTTAGGGTGGCAAGCCACGCTTGGGGGGACTGACCTGCTCCAATGGCTGTAAAGGCTTGGATAATCATGGCTGCACTGCGGCGCTGAGAACCTCTAATTTGGCAAATGCACCACAGACATACCAAGGAGGCTAATACCAGGAGGCCTGTCAGGGCTCCCAAACCCGCCCACTCCTTAAGATGATTCATAGCAGCGGAGATCCATGAAGATAACCCCTCCGCCAATCCGGCATCCACTCTGGTCGAGTTCACCATGACGATGGCAACCCTGAGCTGTTCCATCAGGCTGTAGAACTCCCCAGTTCAATTACATAAAAGATAACTAGACAACTGTTTAGACAAATTTGCAGCGTTTTTTGAATAGGTTTTTTTTTTTCTGGGCCTAACTCTGGGCCTGGGCACTGTCCCTCAGCTCTTCAGCTCAAGGCTAGCACTCTACCACTTGAGCCACAGTGTCACATCCGGCTTTTTTTCTGCTTATGTGGTGCTGAGGAATTGAACCCAGGGCTTCATGCATGCAAGGCAAGCGCTCTACCACTGAGCCACCTTCCCAGCCCCTGGGCGCTGTCCCTCAGCTCTTCAGCTCAAGGCTAGTGCTCTACCACTTGAGTCACAGCGCCTCATCCGGCTATTTTCTTTTTGCTTATGTGGTGCTGAGGAATCGAACCCAGGGCCTCATGCATGCAAGGCAAGCGCTCTACCACTGAGCCACCTTCCCAGCCCTCCTTTTTCTTATCTTTGTTTTTTCTATTTGTTCTATGAGTGATTGTATTTCCTCTGAGTCTGTAGACTCAGAGGTCTCTAGTTCGGCAAAATCGGGGTATAACCCCCCCCCCCCGCTCTCCTCCTTTTCGCTGTCTACCCTTTCCGATCTTTCTTCCTGCAGCATTTCTAGGGCGGTCTGACCATTCTCTACCGCCTCACTGCAACGCTGGTCCTCAAGACAGCCTCTTATCAGTTTCCATATTGGTCTCATTCCGCTCTTAAGCGTTCTTTGATCAGAGGCAAAATCTAGGTCCCTCCCTAGTTTCTCCCAAGAAGCCACCGTGAGGCTTCCGGAGACAGTGAACCACGGGGCAACGATGTCACATTCATCCAGAAATCTCTCTAAAGTACTCTTTTTTATTTTTAACTTTTTTGAGTGCAGTAGCTCATTGAAAGCCAAAAAAATTGGGTGCGAAGACGAAGCACCCATGTTTTAAACATTTAAAGCTGGTAAACAAACTTTTACTTTCACTTTTGGCTACTGTATTGACTAGCCCCAGGTTCTCGCTCTTTTCCTATCTTACAGAGAAGAGCAAAAATCCCCCCCGCTCTTGTTGCGGATTCCCCTTTTACCTGGGAACTTATTCCCCACTCTTGTCGCGGATTCCCCTTTTACCTGGGGACTTACCCCCGCTCTTGTCGCGGATTCCCCTTTTACCTGGGAACTTACCCCCGCTCTTGTCGCGGATTCCCCCTTTTACCTGGGAATTTACCGGTGCACCACCCTGACCGCAGAGAGTTCTGAGTCCTCGTTGGGGTTATGGCTGAGTCCCCGTATGGGCCACCACGTGTCGCTACCGCCTCGACCAGCAAGGAAGACGAGACACCGAACTCTTCTCTCTGCAGTTTATTCCGGACCTTTGAGTAATCTTCTGACCCCAACCCCGGAGAGAATTCCCCACAGCCTTAAGTACCCGCTGGGTAGCGAACCCTGATACGCCACGTGGGATCCACCAATAGGCTCAGGTGCGCGGAAGCAAACCAGATTCTTTGCCTTAGCCATATAAGGAGTTGTTTACCACAGAGAGCACTCGCCATCAGGAAGACGGAGGGCGGAAGCCGGCGCCACCTTCCAGGTGCGGCCTCTCGCAGCTCTCTACAGTGTAGATGGGTAGATTTTAGGGTTTCAGTGGTAAGGTTAGGTTTTTTTCCTGTTTAGCTCTCTTTTTCTTTGCTTGCAGAGGGATATTTTGGCTTTGGGGTCGAGATTGCATATAGTTGTAACTTTTGAGGCAACCTAGGTTTGATTAATAAGTAGTCTGCTCCTTAGAATTAACAAGATGGGCCCCTTGTACTCAAAGTTGTCAAATGGAACCAATTTTGTAGTCAAATATAGAACCAACTGTAAGTTGGGTCAGATATAAATCATTAAGAATCAATGGGCTGGATTAGATGGAGAAATGAAGGGTTAAGATTAGAGAGATATAAATTTAATTTCAGAAGATATCTTGGGTATAATGATAGTAGAGGGGTAAGAACAGCTTAGGGTAAAGGTATATGTAGTAGGAAGAGAATAAATACCTTGTTACTGAATGTAACAGGTTGAAAAGAATTTGAAGAAAGGTTATGTTGGGAGTAGCATAGAGATCAAGATGAAAATAAGAAAGTGAATTGGGGAGACTTGCTGAGATTAGAAAAATATCAGTCAGATATTATTGAAAAGTTGCTTACTCTAAGTTAACTCCTGTAATTATTGTTTACTCACATAGAAGGAGGCCTTATTTGTGTATAGAACTAGACAGGGTAGCCCTGATTGAGTAATAGTGTAAGGTAGAGAGGGAGAGAGAGGTGAAGGGGGAATGAGAAGAAAAGAAGAAGAAAAAACTTACAAATTAGCAAATTGTAAAATAGAATAAGATACCAAATAATAATGAAAAACAGAAGTTTTAAGTGGAATAGCAAATCCTAAATCACAATACACATAAGTAACACATAGAAATACAAATGAACAACAAATGATCAGACATTACAACTAACAATGCAAAACAAAAACAAGAAGAAAATACTAAAGAATGGATTTTTCGGGTTCTTTGGGAAGTTTATTCTCCCTGTAGTCCTCAGAGCAGATTCCTGATGGAACCTTGTGTGCCTTGTTGTATTCCACTTTCCTTGTGGCTTGGTTGGGAGCAGATGGCTTTTTGATTGGGGAGGGTGCCTGTTATCTAGAGTTCCATTCTCAGGCCTGGGGGCAGGCAGTTTTGGGGGTTTCAGGTTTGTAGACTGCTATCATAGGCCTGGAGTTGGGTTCCCAGGCTTTCCCAGATAGCCACAGGAGCCTTAGGAACAGAGCTTATGTCTGTGTTCAGTTTTGATGTAATCCATCCCTTTTGGAAGGAGGCTTGTGTCAGGGGGCTTTGGGATTCCTCAGAGAATTACCACCCACAGGGCGTGGATCCAGTTGTGTTACTCACAAGTCTGTAGTTGGTGGTGTGCTGGACCACAGAGCCTGTGCTATGGTGGCTAAGATGGAGTTGGCAGGTTCTAAATCAGATGGTCTGTGTGTTATCAGATCTAAGTGGGGGGATGGCTTTGCTGATGCTGAAGGGTCTCTCTCCTATGTGGTGGTGTGAGGAGTCCTGGCACTGGGAGGACAGGGTAGAAGTTGGAGTGGCAGGCTGGTGTGGACTGTAGGGGGAGCGGGCTGGTCTGGAGCAGACGTGGTGGGAGGTGGCAGGTGCTGGAAGGCAGCCTTGGGGGTTTCTGCCTGTGTCTGCTAGGTGTGTCAGCAGAGATGTCTGCAGAAGCTTGGTCATGCAACAGCTGTGAGAGCCGGGGGTCTGTGCAGGGTAACAAGGAGGGAGCAGTCCCATCAGAAAGCTCAATCGGCTGGGCAATTAACCCATAGAGCATAGAGCGATTGGCTGCCCCTGTGGCTTACTGGAGACCTTGTGCAGTGTTGACAAGGGCCCTCTGGGATCCTGCCAGTGCTGCAGGTAAGGGCTGATTTTGGGGGCTTACCCGGTGGTGCCAATTTCTGGCAATTGTAATGGTGGCGGTAATACTAAGTTTGCTCCTTCCCCATAGGCTGGGCGGGGGGGGGGGGGGGGGGGAGTGGAGAGGCATTCACCAACTCGGAGATCTTCACCAGATTCCCTTCTTACATTTCACAGATATAGTATTGAGCACTTTCTTCAGCTTTTGGGTGCTCCTCTGCTAAAACTCTGCAGAAAGTCCTAGTGCAGCATTGCATAGACTTATGTGGTACAGGTGCTCCACAGGAGTCCCATTCACATTTTCTCTTTTGCCTTTTCTTGTTTGCCTGCTAGGATAGTCCTTTTGTAGTAGAGAAAGACTTTAGGTATTTAAAGTTTGATTGGAGTGGATCTCTTGAGGTAATGGGTGGCTGTGGCACTAGATCTTCTTTTGGTCAGAGACACTTAGTGGGCTGCCTGTGAGAACCTCACCATTTTCCCACAACCCGACTAGATATTTAAATTATATTTCTTCTTAGTGTTTATTGGAGCATTGCAGTTTTTCTGGAATTTAAGGTTTTCTGTAAAACTTTTTCTTCAAGTAATCCAACAGCATTAAATATTATATTTAAAAGCTGTCGTGTAGCACCTAGATTTTGTAATTATAATATTAAGATGAAATTCTTATTGTTTATACAAAAATCCTTTTTAAGTCCAAACAGGAAATATGCTCATTTCATCAGCCTTGGGTCTACTTCCTCTTTTTTTCTCCAATATCTTTTCTTGTTTTGGAACAAGTGTCATGGATGTCTGTCCATTCCAAAGTAAGATTACTCCATTAATTCATTAGGAAAGGAATACAGGGCTTGGAAGATGGCTCAGTGGTAGAGCGCTTGCCTTGCATGCCTGAGGCCCTGGGTTCGATTCCTCAGCACCACATAAGCAAAAAGAAAAAAGCCGGAAGTGGCGTTGTGGCTCAAGTGGTAGAGCACTAGCCTTGAGCTGAAGAGCTGAGGGACAGCGCCCAGGCCCAGAGTTCAGGCCCCACGACCGGACCCCCCAAAAAAAAAAGGAATACAATCTTCTTGCCTCTAAAGACAGCTTTGAGGATAATGATAATCTGATAATTCACATTTGTGAATTTTCAAAATTATATTGATTATTTTTTTGTAAACCAATCATTAAACAGTTTCCAAAAAGCAAAATAAAGATAATGTTCTGCCTCCTCAGGTTAAAATCTAGTAATTCAACAAAATATATTCTATTCTTCCCAGATTGCATGATGAAGAATTTCTCTTTCATCATAACCCTTACAACCACTGACCCCTCCCTTCAAACATGTAGCTTTATTCAGTTTTCCTGTTCTAGCTTTCATTTTGCTACCAACATTAGTAATCTTCTAGTATTTGACAATGAAATGCCATTTATTGATAGAGAGCTCAATTCATATTGACATAGGCAGACTCATGAGCATATCATAGAGCATAAAATATTGAATATCATTAACGTGATCATATGTACCTATTCCATAAATTAATATACATACCACATAAATGTGCAATTTCATCTAATTTTTAAAATGCAAAACATTTGCATATCTATGTCATAAAATAATTCAGATCACTAGTAGAAGACAATAAGCTAAACCTATTGCGTCATTCCTAATATTCTTTGTAAAATTTTCTTTTCTCATCAATTTTCATCTTACCTAACAACCCTTCTTTACCTAACAACCAGTGATATGTTGATGTCTCTAGATTTTAGTCACCTCTGAGTAACCTTTTTCATTTCCACCTCCAGTTAGTCCTTCATGTTAAATACCTGAGGAATAACTTATCCTGATATCGCTGCAAGAAGACAGCAGTACCCAAGTCAACTAGCTCCGGCCATTCTACCCTTGCTATGTTAGGGAAAGGGGTATCAGCCACAGGGGTGTCAGGGATCAGGTGGCTGGAACAATGGTGTTATGAATTATAGGTAGCAGAACAGAGTAGCAGAGAATAGGATACCTGGGAAAGGTGAATTGTGACTGTATTCGCTAAGTTGTAGTACCAAGAAATTGTGTAACAGCAACAGCTTTGCAGGGATGGTAGTAGTTAACATAGGTATCCAGACAGTTTAGCAGGGATAAGGAGGAAATGAGAAAGTGAAAGAGTAAAAGTTGTGAGGGATTAAGGTGGCACAATCAGGGTAACAAGGTCACGGGTGTGCAAACTGGGTAGCCAGTACTAGGATAGAGGCAATTTGCATGGTATACAGATGTGGTGCAGAGCTCAGAGTTTCCCTCTCCAGTTTTGGCTGTCGATCTTTAGGGAACTACTGCTAGCAGCTCATTATCAGTATGTTGGGTTCAGGCATGTTCCATCCATAAATGTCTGCTCCAAATAGATTGCAATGTTTGACAGTGGCTTTGGGATCTTTTCCCTAAGCATCCTGAGAGACGACACTCCACAATGCTGCAAAACAGGCTCCACATAGTGAGCTTCAATCACCTTTTACAAATCTCACTGCTTCTCTCCAACATCAATTATTATGGTAGCAAGGGATCTGAGGACTGCTCAGCAGCAGTGCTCTGGGAAGGTACCAGTTCTTACCCTGGCATTCAGGGAGCTCCCTTGAAATGGGCAAGAGCATTTGCTGCTGCTCTTCCAACATCTCTGTGTCTCTGGAGAGCCAGACTGTTCTACCTCAGATGGGTTACTTTGATCTATAGGACCAAATGTGGCTTCAAAATTTCTCTGTCTCCTCTAGGTGATCATCACCTTCAACTGTCTCTCCTTTTCCTCCCAGGTAGTTGCTTCATCTCCACATCTTTTGATTTCTGCTTTGGATCAACCTGTGGCTTTCACACCAAACCCTTCCAATTTCTCATCTGCCTCTCTAGGTGTGAATAAGGCATAGCAAGCTACATGTAACTTCTATATCTGTTTATCAAGATTGACTCTGGAATCCAAGGTGGTATTAGGCAACTAAGAACATGGGTAGCATCTTAAATACTCCCCTCCCAATCACTGCTCATTGACAAAAGTGCAAATGTGCTGTGATCAGTCTCTACATTTCCATTACGACAGTACAAATAGTTTCCATAAAACAAGTTAGTTTATTTACAAAATTCCAGACCAGTCTTGGGCTCTGCCCTAGATCTTCCTGTTCTGAAGGCACTGAGGACACCTAGATACAACTCAGACCTAATGACATGGGTGAATAGAAATTTTGTTGGTGAGTATTGCTTAGTGTTCTGAAGTTGCGCTAAGTTGTTGTCAGGTTATGGCTGCAATCTAATCAATTTCTTTTCCTGATCTTCACCACATCTCTTTATTTGGTATGAGTAGCAGGTGGGATGATCTAACAAGCTCACCTAGAGTTTGGGCCTGGGTTTAAAAGCTCTATTTTGTGATCATAAAAATTCCACCACTTCCTGAAACTATTAAGGGGCAGCAAGGAAGTTGGGTTAGCAATTCAAAAACTTATGAATACTGCATAGTTTAATATCTGAAATCTTCCCTTCCCACCCCTCAGAATATTATTTCCCATCTGTGTAGACATCAATACACTCTTTTCTCCTTGAGCGTTTGAGTGTGGCACATCACCTGCTTCTTATGTGTACTGCTTTACACAGGGAGATTTTTCTCCTAGGCTTAAAATGACGTCAGTGCTTGGGGTACTGTGCAATAGGCTAAACATGCCTAGTCATTTGTTCACACCCGTAAGTAGAACTGTCAAGGACTAAGGACTAGTCGGGGCTCACTTGCTGTCAGTGGTATGGCTCTGAGGAATTGCTGTCAATGTTGCCCACATTGCCTAGGCTAAGGCCTCTCAGAAAGGCCCCAAATTCAACCTGCATGAGTCTCTGAGTTGATCATCATTGAGCAACTATGTTCCACAGTCTGTGAGTCACTCACTTCTGTGGATATATGCATATGAGATCTCAAGAAGAGAGTTCCCTGGAAGGAAGGTCCTGGAATGCAAAACATCTAATAGGACAACGGAAACCTGCGGTTGGGTGTTCTTCATATGCAATGAAGTAACAAGAAAGAAAGACACACTGTCAAACCCTAAAGCAAAGGGTCAGAAGCATGGAGGGGAAGGGAGTCCCATGATCAGGAATATAAATGGAGCTTACAAGCCCCTTCAGGCTCTGACTTTCTAGGTTGAAAGTAAGATAACAGGCAGACTGAATTTCTAAGAACTCAGTGTCTAGGCTATATGGCTCATTCAGAAATTCTTTTCCCTCCTCCTGTGTTCTGAGAGCAACAGTTAGTGCAGTGCTTCTGTCTCCTAGAGACAATCATTCTCTTCACACAATGCTTAAAGTAAACAATGGATGGAAATCAGTTAGTAAATCAAAAATATGAAGTAGCACACAGTGCTTCCCCTGAATTCCTGGCCCTAAAAAGTTCCCAATTCTGAGCACAGAATGATCATGGGTGAGTGCTAACAACCTCCACTGAATAGTGAACTTTGAACACTTTTTCCAAGTCACATACCGTCCAGTATAGTAGTTGCCACCTTTAATCCTGCTTATTAAGACAGGAAAGTCTAAGATATTGAGTCCCAAAGTGGAAACTGGGCCAAGGAAAGACAATTTATCATTGCTGGAAAGGAGGAACACTTAAATAGGAGACTGTTTCTCTGAGCCCGGATATGGGTAGTCATTTCAACAGTTTTCAAATTGTGGCTCATCAGCAGAGACTACCAAGTCAAATCTCACTAAAGCTAATTCTAAAACATATGAAAATAAAAAAAAATAAACTATTTGGATTTCATTACTACCATCTTTTCTAAAGTGTGTGTGTGTGTGTGTGTGTGTGTGTGTGTGTGTGTGTGTGTGTGTGTGTGGTGTCAGATTTTGTATGGGATAGCATTGGTTGTTAAAAAAAAACAACATATTGGCAGTGTCCTTTATGTTTCCCATTCAAGACTAGTGGCATTCTAACTCTACCACTTGAAACACACAAGTCTGCTGGTTATCTGGAGATCAACATGTAATGGATATGCCAATCTAGGTTGGTTTCAAACTGTGGTTTTCAGATCTCACTTTCTGGATTAGGTAAGCTACAAGAGTGAGCTTCAATGCTCAACCCAGTATTTCCAGTCAATTACTTAACCTTTCTGAATCTCACCTTCTTCCTGTGTGGAAAGTGGAAAGAATTACTTTCTGGACCTTAGAATCTGGTGGGAGTTATGACTTGTTGCTTGAAGTATACGTGTTCGGGATGTGTGGATAGACCCTGACACTCTCATAAAACTACTGATGTTTATATTGAAATGAATTCCAGGAATTGGAAACAAGAGGGATTTTTTGTTCTTTTTTATCCATTTATGGGCAGTGAGGAAGCCACAGCAGTTCATGGAGAACAGGGAAACAAATGCAACGATGGTTCTCTGTATATATTATTTTGACAATGAACTATACCACTTGTGAACAGGGACAGGAGGGAAAAGCAGAGAGAGAGAGCAAAGGAAGTGATGAGACTGTCCAATAAGAAATGGACTCATTATGTGACTTACAAAATAGTGACCCATGTGTACACTATCTTAACAATAACAATTTTAAAAATCGGGGTTGACGATTCTCTCCTCTGGTTTTTGTTAGAGGCCCTTAAGACTCAGACCCATCTGTGGAGTTTTTAAAGGTTAATTTATATGATAATTAATATAGAGCCAGAATTTCTTAAGAAATATTATAAAAAGTACTCCATTCTTAGTAACTGTTTATGTTTGAGTGCAGATTCTCTATGTTGTTGGCAGAGCTCTTTTTTTTACTTTTTTTTCAGTAATTGTCAGGTGTTGAAATCCTTCTTAAAGCTTTGGGACAGAGGTCTACTATGTCTTGACACCCTGCCTCTAAGTAACATGATAATCAACATTTGAAATTAATGTTTTTGATTTGAGTTTTATTTATTTATTTTTTGTTGCTGGTGGTGAACTCTGGGCCTAGTTGCTGTCCCTCAGCTTTACAGCCAAAGGCTAGTGCTCTACTACTTGAGCCACAGCACCCCTTCTGGCCTTTTCTGCTTTACATGGTGCTGAGGAATCCAACCCAGGGCCTCATGCATGCAAGGTAAGCAGTCTATTACTGAGGCACCTTCCCAGTCCCTACAAGTGGTATTTTTGTTCATGGATTTATCAAGCAAATCTATTGAGCAAATATATTCATTTGCCACTAGACATATTCAAAATTATGAATTATCTGATATTTTAACAAATAAAACTGCTGTCATTGTTACCAGGAATTGTTTGTCTCCTCCTGCCAAAATCACAAAGGAGGGTATTTTAAACTAAAACTACAAAAATTCAATATCTTGATGCTAACAAGAGAATTAAAAAGAAATTTCAAAATGGTTTTTCATCATGAATACAGAGCTCAAAAGTCTTATAATACATATTTCTAAATGCAAATTAAAGGGGAAAATCAACCAGGAAATAAAATTTATATTAATTGTTAATTTTTAAAGAGGAAAATATGATCACTGATGGCAGACTAAAAACAAAGTAATACCAGAGCCCTGTATGCTCAATAAGAAGCTTTTATTGAAAAATTGAGCTGGATAGTGCACATGAGGCAAAGGCAAGCAGTCGGAGCCTACGACCAACAAAGAAACACCACAATGTATATCTCAGAAAAAGGACACAAGTTCAGAACAGCGCTCATTATCTGTATCTGTGATTTCAATAATACATGTACACTCCCCCCCCCCCCACACACACACATACATACACACACAGGAATGTATACAACAGCTCAACCTACTCACAAACATTCACTCAACATGAATCAAAGATCTTTCTGTATTATTTGAAATTTAAAAGTTTTAAGTGTTGTAAATAATTAATAACAGATGCACAAGCAATTATTTCTGAATAGCACTCTGCTATGGAAATGAGAGATCATTATTATTATGACTACCTAAAACATCTCTGAATCTGGAAAGAATTAAACAGACAATCTGCATTTTGGGACCGTATTTCTACCAGGTATTCTGCAAAGGATTAATGAAATGATACTTATAAGATCCAAAAATTAAATACTAAATTAATAATGAATACATGAGTAACTAAAGTGAAAGACGCTGATCAGAGAGACGTATGCTGCCTCCAGCTCTCAGCCAGCCACACACTGTGGCACCCTTGATGCTACCTGGGGCACGCAGTTGGCTTTCCCAGAGCAGTGACCATGCTGGGGTTGGTGCCTGGGGTGGTGGGGAGAGGAAGGTAGGCCCCGACAGAGGCTGGGGAGGGGAGGAAGGAGGGGCAGGTCAGTGGCTCAGGCAGCAGCCACCCCTATGATAGCTAGGTCTGGGGAGTGTCTTTGAGGTGGGATGTTTGGGGCAGATCCCCTGCGGTCTGACAGTCTAGTGAGGAGAGGAAGGAGTCTCAAGTGCTGCCAAAGCAGACAATGAGAAATGAGACAACCAGGGGATGAAGAATTTCAACAACAAAGGCGGGGACTTGGAGGCAAACTCTGGGGGTGTGGAGGGTGGAAGCCACAGGATTCAAGCTGCAGTGTACCTCTTTTGACGTCTCCTGGAAGTTTGTGAGGGGCAGCTCCAATGCTGTGGGCTCAGTCTATGACTGGTCTCGGACCTGGCACCAGGAATGGCCAGCACAACCTCGGCCTGCCCACAGAGCAGTGTCTGGGAGGCCATGCACAGCGGGGTGGAGGAAACATGCCTGGCTGGTGCTGTTCCAGCCCAGCCAGGACAAGGGCCACTGGGGAAGTTCCAGCTGTAGATCTGGACTTCTGCCATTGACAAGACTAGGTGTGTCCTCTAGGGACCAGAATGGTGGCTGTCATGTGTGAGCTGGGAATTTCCTTAGCTTGCCTTAGGCTTCTCCACAGAAAGGCCCATTCACTCCTGTGCCTCTTCCACCTTCTGGATTCCAGCTGTCCTCCTGCCTCCTGCCACATCCAAGTACTGTGTCAACTCCATGCCATTGAGAGGTCATTATGGAGATGCTCACAGGGCTTCCCACAACTGGTTCGCCATGCATGCAAGGCTCATGGTGTGCCATCCTCCAGGCAAAGTGTACCCCTATTTCACCTTGGCCACCCATGCCTATGGGACCACGAACTTAATTCTTACACAGAAAGCCAGGGATACACAAGGCTGTGCTGCAGTCTAAGGCATCCTTTCCCTCCTTCTGCTCAAGCGTAGGGTGGCTGTGGAGCCAACTGCACTATCATGTTTGATTATCTGAAAGCAAGAGGAAAAAAGCTTCATTGTCCCAGATACAGCTTTCCCTGGATTTCTATGTGTACACGAGGTGTGTATGTGTGTGTGTGTGTGTGTGTGTGTGTGTGGTGTGAGAGAATCACACACACCTGAGTTTTAGGGTAAAACACTTCTTCCCTTCAGCATTGACATTTTGTATCTAGTGGATTTCCCTCCTCCACAAATTCTTAGTCAACATTCTAAAGTTATCCTTCTGTATACTTTTATCCCTTCATCTTCTTGATGATCAGATTCCTATGGTCTGCTTGTAAACTTCACCATTTGCTTCATGAAGTTGGTGCCTTTTTAAAACATCTTTTATGAATCCTTTTGATCTTTTTAAATGCAATTTGTGCAGTGTTAATGTGTTTTACTTTGCCCAATTGTTGGGGCCTATGCAGTGACTGTTAATTTGAGATTATCTTAGCACTAATATGAGATACTATCCTTTCAATATACTTTTCTAGTGAAAGAAGTTCAACATCTTTATTGAAATAATTGCCTGGGTGTAAACAAACAAACAAACAAAAAACCAGTGTTATAAATGTACAATCACTTGATTTTAGTAAATTGTGCACCACTGTAATAATTTTTTAACTAATGTTAATAGTTGGAATGGGAAAAAATCACAAATTATAAAACTTAAAAATTGATCAAATACCAAAAAGGACACTGATCAGGAATGAAGTACAAATGTAAATGTTTAATAAATAAATGAAATATTTGAAATTCTTATCCACATATCAAAAAGTTACTGACCTCCAATCTTACACATCAGAATATTTATAACCACTCAAACAAATAAACACAAATGCTGGAGAGGTTGAAATAAATCAGGAACTGTGTTTAGTTGTGTGGCAATTGTAAACTAGTGCAAGCCATATGGAGCTCAGAATGGAGATTTAAAAAATACCAAAAAAAAAAACCCCACATATTTTATTGACCTTTACAATAACTTGGATATATATTGAAGGAATATGATTCAACATGAACATCCGTGTTCATGGCAGCAGTATTCATAACAACCAAGATCTGAAATCAACCTAGGTGTACCAGTAAAGGGAATAAAGAAAATGTGCTGTTCATAGCTATAAACATATTCTCGGATATAAGAGAAGTGAATGCTTCTACTGTTTCATTGCAACGTATTTTTGGATATACACCTAATACTAATTTCATGGGCTTTTATGGCATTATGTTTTTGCTTTTGTGAGGAACATCCATATTGATTTTCAGAGCAGTTACAACAGGTTAAGGATATCCTATAATAGATGACTATTAGACCAAAATTTAAATATATTAGTGAACACATACAGGACGATCATATATAGTTTATAATTTGAATCAATGTTAAGAAGGCAACAATTGGGAAAAAGATAATGCTAGAAGCTTAATAAGAAATTATCTTGAAAAGCTAAATGAAGAAAGTATAAAATAAGACACATCAGAAACTGTTGAATGGTAGAAGATGGATGAAAGTTAGAAAAACATTCATCTGCATGGTCAAGTTGAATGAAGTATATGCATATTTAGTGTACACTGATGAAACTCATTCCAAAACATAAAATACACTTAAAATGTTTACGAAAAGACAAAACAGGATCTGTATTTTGTATACGTAATACCAGGAATTCACAGAAGGATCAGAACTGTGAAGGAGAGAGAATATGGCCAAAAATGTTAATGTGATTGTTTGAAGATATCTGTGTTTGTGTGGGAAGGGAGGAAAGAAGATGAAGAAAACATACGGGGTGCTGATCAAGATATATTTTCACATATACAGACACGGAAAAATACGAAAAATGCAACTAATTTGTGTTAATTTAACAAACATTTTGCTCAAATTTTAAAAAATGAAACTAATAATATCAAATAATTAGGTCATGGAAGAAAATTTACCATAGAAAGATTTTCCCCATAATTTGTTTAATTTCATAACAAATGGATTAAAATAAAATATAGTTATATCTGAAGATGTTAATACTGTCAAATATCATTGATAGAATCCAACAAAGAAAAGTAACAAAAAAGTAGAGAGTAAGAACAACTTCTGCTATGGATGAAGATACTCAGTAGAACTTTGTGAGGAAAGAATATGCTTTCTTTTCCTCATCAACCTAAATCTAGGATACCTAGCTTTTAAAAGAACACTTGTAGTCAGAACAGTAGAGTGACTAATTTAGACAGTAATTTATTACGTTTATTCTCTAATCTTATGATGTGATTCCCCAATTACGTGAGTGATCCTAGGAGATTTTCTGACCTCATTTTTACCCAGAGTTTCTAATTCCTCCCACTGGGCATGATTTTTCTACTACTCTCATTTTTCCTTGTTTCTGAACTCAACTCCTGTAATCTTTTTGTTCATGAGAAAGAGATGGAGAAATGTGAGGGTGGCCTGGAGTCTGTGCTAACTTCCACTCCAGCTTAGAGGATCTAGTGAAGGACTTCCACCTGGGCCTCAGAATCAGATATTAATTGATCGCTTTTGAAATGGAGAAACTCACTCCCTCAGGCAGAATCTGTTATTCCTTGACTTTCTCTGAAGATATTTGGTACTAGGGCACAATTCAGAGAATGAGCTTTCCCACCACCCACCACAGCCTTGACAGAAAGAACAGATCCAAAACTGATAGTGGTTTCAGTTCCCACAGGGCCTCATCAGGGACCTTCTGGTGGGAATAGAAACTGGACAAAGTCTAAGATGGAGATTAACTGAGACTGGGCCTAAGGGGGACACTAAAGAATTTCCCTTTCTTTGACTACAAGTGAGCTGTTTAGTGAGACATGACACCTTCCTTCATATTCAAAAATGCAGTAGGTCAATTATGTTACTGCCACTTTGTAGGAGGTCATTTTCCTTGAAGGAGAAGGGGTTAAATGTTGTGTCCACCAGTTTTCTCTCTAGTCTGTTGTCTCTCCCACGCCTTCCTATGCCAGGAACATATTGCTTCATTCCTGCATTCAACTACTTGTCCTGACTCCTAAGCAGAAATACCATAGGCTATCCTTTTGCTAGTCTTTTACATTTGTGATAGAATAGACCCAGGCTCTGCTGCTGCCAAGAGGTGACAACAAGAACAGATTTGTACTGAAGATCAATCATATTGAAAGAACCATTCTATGAGGTCTTTCCTGACCACATTTTTGAGGTTTCCACTGAAAATAGATTGAACTCACTAGAAGCTCAAAAGTTTCAGTTTGTGGGGTGGTGGATACTGGTGATTCACGTCTATAATCCTAGTTAGTCATGAGGCTGAGATCTGAGAATTATGGTTCTAAACTTGCCTGGGAAGAAAGCCTATGAGATTTGTCTGTAGCTAATCAATGAAAAACCCGAAGTGGTACTCTGTCCCAAAGAGGTAAAGGGCTAGCCTTGAACCAAAGAGCTGAGAGACAGTACTCAGGCCCTGAGTTCGTGCCCTGTGACCAACAAGATGTAAGTTTCATTTTCCTACCATGGTTTCCTCTTCAAACACACTATGTCCTTTATCTGTAAGTCTTTCTTAAGATTCCTGTGTGTCACTCAATCAATTTTTGTCTGTCAACAATAAGAAAGTCTACCTAGAATGCAACCAGTAAGTTTACAATAAATATTTGTTAAGTGTGAGTGTGCAGACATTAGACTAATTCTTACTTTAAAGAAACCATGTTGGTGTTTATTCCGTTGGAACAATTGTATGGAAAATAGATGTATCTCTGGATTCCTTTGGTTCTTTGTAGAATCTATATTCTCTAGATTGTTTTTCCATTGATACAGAAAAGTTTTAATTTGTGGCAACTATTATTTATTGTGTTGCTAGTTTTAAGCATGGGAAAATGGATCAAAGGGATTTCAAACTTCATTTATGTGAAAAATGTTCATTCATTATCTAAATTCAAAAAAAACATAAATTACTAAAAGAACCTTTTCTTTGGTAAAAAGAAGAGCATGGGGGTCAGAGATAGTCTCTTCCATATAGTAGACTTTGAGGTTCTGACCATACTGTGGTCTGACTTTGAGAATTAAGTTGCTTTGAGAATTAAGGGTTTTTTCAACACTCTTGTTTGGCACTAGAGGCCTAGCGAAACAAACACATTTGTCTCTGAGTTTCTTTCAGGAAGTCCATGGTTGACGTTGATTGTGAAAGATAAGAATTGTCCTCCTAACAACTCCTTCTAAGTAGTTTTATTTATATTTGTGGTTTTGGGACTTATAGCAGCTTATATGTAACAGTCTCCCGTGGAGCAATTTAAAGAGAGAAACTTCAGTATCTATGTTATAATGTAGTGGTATTATAAGAGTTCCTTATATTTTACAATATAAGATAAATAACTGATTTTCTTAGCAACTCTAGCTAAATTATGTATCATAAGACATTATGATAATAGTGTCCCAAAGTTCACAGATCACTTTATTTATGTTTAATGCAGCATTATTTACCATAGTTAAGATATGTACCAACCCAGATACCCCTCAGTAGATGAATGCATCAAGAAAATATTGTTTATATACAAAACGGAATTCTAGGCCTCCATCAGAAAGAATGACATTGCCCCATTTGTTAGGAAATGGAAAGACTTGGAAAAAATTATATTAAGTGAAGTAAGCCAGGCCAAAAAAAAATAGGTCCCATGGTTTCCCTTATTTGCAATAACTAGTATATGTCTGAGACAAGCAGAAAAGGTCAGATAAGTTGATGTTAGGTGAAATGAACCCCAAGATAAGTATTCAAATATTTTTTTTCTTTCATGCAATTGTTTCTAACATATTTATAAGATGATTTCTTTGTTGCTTAGTATGTCCCTCCCATACTCTGTAACTCCTGTTTTCACTGTATTTGATGTTGGTATAATTTTTGGAGGGGAAGGGAAAAAAACAAATCATTTAAATAGGGATACAGGTGGACCCATTGCAACAATGAGATGTACAAATCATTATGTTGAAAACCGAACTTTACAATTTTGGCAGGGGGGAGGGGGGAGATGGGAAGGGATGGGAAGTGGAAACAAAGGAGGAGGCAACAATGCTTGATAAGAAATGTACTCATTACCTTGCACATGTAATTGTAACCCCTCCATATGCTATTTTCACAATTAAAAAAACATAAAAAAGTAATCAGAATATTGATATTTTTGAAATGTATATTATGAGGCATGTATATTTCCAAAGGCAATGTTACCCCCAAGACATTTCCAGTTTCTTATTTTGTCATGTAGCTAATTTAATTTTACTTTTTGCCCAAATTAAAGCTTACTATATATTACTTTGCTACAAGAAATAGAGCACAAATTTAATTCATGTCTTTATTTTTACTCATTTGTATTTATCATAAAGTTGTTGTGTGAAGAGTTTTCAATTCAATGAGTTTGTTTATTAGTACAATGCATCTTGATTAATGTTCCATTGATCTACCCCATCTTTCCCAACACTACCCATCCTATGTTTCCTGGTTCCAATTTTGCATATATATCAGCAATATGATTGTATTTCCCATCCCTTCCTCTTTTCATTAATCTGCCCCCTCTTTTCTGAAACCTCTTCTGCAGCCAAACATGACTTCTCTTTCTTGAACCTTTCATTGTTTGTTAGTTATTCAGAGAATCGCCATCACTGAAATACTCGAATGAGCATACCGAGTATTGTTTTTCTAAATTTTATTTTGATTTCTACTTGTACACATGAGTTGACATTCAATACATGAGTACATGAGTATAATGGATATTGATCAATGTCACCTCTTTCATAATTTTCCCAACACAGGCACTCCCATCTTTTCCTCAAGTTTCTTCATTTTGTAGGATATTCATTAAGTTAGATCATTGCATTTTTCTCCAATTTATTGCTTCATTTATCTATTTCTCCCTACCCTGATCCCAGCCTGACCTGTGAATACTTGATTCCTAGTGTTTATTTTGTTGGAATTTGAGTTAGCTATTCTAAGGAATTACATTCTTTGAATTCTTTTCTGAACCAATCATATTTCAGTTCGTACCTAGGTGTATACTTGGATTCCACCCCAAAGTGTGCATATTGCAGTGATCTAGATTATATCTAACTTCCTATATAACAGAAAATATATCTCATTTGTCACTTTGGGTTTAACTTTCTTTCCTTACTTCACTTAACATGATTTCTCCCAATTTCTTTCCTTTCTTTGCAAATGATGCATTATCATTCTATCAAATGGATAAATAAAATTCCACTGTGCATGTACATGTGTATATATATAAGCATATATATGAATATGAACATATATATGCATACTTATATGCATATAGCTATCATATTTTCATGATCTACCTGTCCACTGAGTGTCATAGTCCATGTCTAAATGTGATTTCTTGTACTATTATGCTTTTGCTTTCAATGTTTTAGTAAATAACTTAGTATCATTTACCTAATCTTGTGCATACAGTCTATTCTACAAAAAAAAATCATTCTATTAATTTCCCAGTCTGGTGGTTTACGTTTCTATGTATGTTAGATCCTATAAATCACAGGGGTTCATAATTGCATATGAATCTGTTTTTAAGAGCAAGACTAAATGTTCACTTGCATATAGTTGATACTTGCTCATATGATTATATATACATATACATATGCATATACAAATTGACACACAAATATGAATATATATGCATACATATAGTATATATATATATATATATATATATATACATATATATATACATACACACACATATACAATTCCTGTGTCCTAGTACTAGGAATTAAATTCAGGGCCTAGTTTCTTTTGCTTTTCCTTTTTGCTCAAGGTTAGCATTCTTCCATTTGAGCCACAGCTCCACCTTGAGCTTTTTGGTTCTTAGTTGAAGATAGCAGTCTCATGATAGATTTTACCTTGTCTGTCTTGAAACAATGATCCTCAGCTTTCAGCTTTATAAATATTTAGGTTTAAAGGCATGCAACACTAAAACTAGCCCTATTATATGCGAATTAATAATAAATTTAAAGAATTATAACTTGTAGTATTTTCAAATAAATATCTTTAAGTTAAAACTAAAACACACTGCTTAATTTTTTTTCTTATTCCAACTCACCCACCAAGAAAGAAAAGGAAAAAGGCAAAACTGAAGAACCCCTGAATGTAACAATTCTCAAGCCTGCTAGCCACAGTTTCTTTGCTGGGAAATAGAACAGGATGCTATGGACTACAGGCAAAATGGGAGAACATGCTCTTCACTGAAACTGCTGAAAGGCTAATAAAAATGAGGACAAGCAACTTTATCCAGGAAATGTCACAAACAGTATGCTGTGGTCAGCTGACTCTAGTGGATATGTGTAGCCAATCTTAGAGGATGTTCATAGATATGAGGAGAATAATCTAAGATGAATATGTCATTAGAGAGGTGTACTTTCTTGAAGATGAATGCCCTTGATTTTGCTAAGCATGTTATCCATATTGAAGGTTCTTGTCTTTCTGCTGCCACTTTTCAACTGTTCATACATTTGCTTCAACTGGACCTTCTTTTAACTTAACAGGATTATTACCTCCATGTGGTCCTGGTAATTTATGAAAACAGGAAATTCCAGTATTTCTCCATCTATCGTTTTTTTACTTTTTATTTGTTCAACTATGAGAACTTGAACTCAAGGCCTGGGCACTGTCCTTTAACTTTCCTGTTAAGACAAGTGCTCTATAACTTGAGTTAAAGCTACATTTACATGGTTTTTGAGGACTAAAGGGAGATTTTTGTTTGGACTGGATTTGAACTTCAATCATCAGTTCCCAGACTTCTGAGTAGCTAAGATTACAGGATTGAGCAATTAGTGTCCAGCCTCCAAAACTATTTATTTCTTTAGCCACAAACATGGAGTGACCCCTAAAGAGTTTTGTAATTGATAAATTCTCATCATACATGATAGTTAATGAAATTTCAAAGGGAAAGGTTGGAAAGTTAAGAAAGGTTCAATAAACAAATTCAAAATGTGGTTTGTTCTTACTTTATTGACGCAGAAGCCCCACTGACTTCTCTCATGGATATCTTCTATTCTAATTTACTTGGGAATTCACAAGTGGATATGATTCAGTTTCATTTAACTACATGAACACCACTCTTGTTACAGGTATTATGGAGCTACATTACATCTGAGGCCTAGTGACTACCTGAAATCATCAGCTTCACCATAGATGACCTCTGTTCTTGTGTAATAACTAGACTGCTTCACTAGTCTGAGACACCAAGATACTTCAGGACACACAGCCCCTCTTGCTGTAAGACCTGCCAATGCAAAGAAAGCAACTGTTTTCTTCAACCCTTATATGAATCATGCCTGTAATATAAGATTCTCAGCAGTAAGAAGGGTGTTCAAACTACAACTGCCTGGACACTGCTGGCTCACTTTCTGAAACTTCTCAGGTCTTTCTTCAATGATGATGTCTGATGTCTATAGAACTGTTGTCCATCTACACCAGCCATCACCCAGCTCCTTACTCTCTTGATTGAATAAGATCCACGAATCGAGTCTGTCTACAATCACCCACCGCTTTGCTGATAGTCACCTGCAGAGAAAAATGCATTTGGATTTTGAAGATAGCAAAGAAAATGGTGTCCTTCCCTCCTATTAATGGAGTGTGAATTTCATTCATTTTAGTCAGCATCTTTGAGGACTTACATCTGTGTTTCTTGCTTTTAGAAACCTAGTGTTCAACATCCTCAGACATTATCATACCTTTGCTGAAGTAACAACTCTAGGTGACCAAGAGGACTGTTATCCATTGCAAATCTTTTTTTAACCTCATAAACAAGAAAGGCTGAATATATTTAGCACCACCTAAATTCTTCTGCCTTATGTACTTTCAATATTTATTTTCCATTGATGATATTTTTGTCTATTAAAATTAATAAAATTCTTCCATCATTAAGGCCAAATGTCCTGTTTATTTCATTTAAAAACTAATTCACATCATGTTAAAACCAAACGTTTATAATACAACATATCAGAAAGATTAAAGGCATTTATATGATGGAGGATTCATACATAGTAAAATAAAAGAAACCTTAAACCAAGGCCCATCACTCATTTGATCCCACACTTCTAATAGAACAGGGTGATTTTGCCTATAAATCATGGAAATGTCACCTCAATCCATTCTACTCTTCACAGGCTAACTCTGAAAGACCCAATGCTCCATTGCTTACAAATAACTCCAGCAAGTAGATTTACTAAGGATAGGAATATCCCCCCAACAATGATAAATGATTATGCTAATAAATTTCAAATTAAATAGTTCAAAACAGCCTGGCTAGAGTACAGAAGGATTCTGAGGTCTTAAAAAACTTGAAATACTTCTAGTTAAAAAGGGGCCACACAAGGTCCTTTGCTAAAGTTTTAACATGCAGCTCATAAATAAGAAAGCAAATAGGATTTTCTTCTTACACAAGACTTTCAGAGTGGAGCAAAATTACCAAATGTAGTACCATCTACCCAGCCAAATGTGTTGAAAAGGCTTGAAAGTTTATTGCTTGAAAGCCAAGTTTTGTTTCCATCTCTCTGACATGTATTGACTTCAGCTTTTAAAACTATAGTCGTTCACAGCTCTGAATTCCTAATTAACCTCACAATGGCTCTACATTCTGCTTTACATTAACTTTTGCAGAAATTTCCTAGAACACCAAATACTTTCTTTTTGTATGAACTTTAAATATAAAACTTAAATTGACATTTAAAAATGAGACAAGCAAATACTTTGTTCAATTTTTGTGTGTGTGTGACGATTGTAGGGCTTGAACTCAGAGCCTGGGTACTGTCCCTGAGAGTGTTTTGCTCAAGGCCAGTAATCTACCACTTGGAGCCACAGTGCCACTTTCCACTGGATTTTATGTTCTTAAAGATCTTTAAGATTACTTGAAGCCTTCAATTTGTTTTGATCTTATCACTTACATAAACTGTCCAATACATTACCCAGGACTCTAACCTGAGTAGCAGTGAACAGTTAAGTACCTGAACCCTCTTGAGTTCAATCAGTTCATCTGATAGCTTCTAAAAGTTTAAAAATCCCACCAGCTTCTAAAAAGAAGCTGATTACATGTGTATGTAGGGGAGCCCAGTAAGACCCTTGCTGTTAGGCCCAAATGAGGTGTTGCTCGGGGAAGGCCGGAGGCCTCTCAACAGACAGGCAACACTTGTCACAATCTAACCAATAATAGCTTAGCCCCATTATCATCCCATCCCTCTCATTGTTCTCCTACCTGATAAAGGTTATTTTCAAACTTTCATTAAATGTGTACATACTTGCTGCATCCAGTGCTGTGGAAAGAAGTGATTGTTTCTGTTAAGCATGCTGCTGCCTTCTAAAACTACAGAATCTAAAGGAACAGTGGAGGAGCAGGGATCCCACTGAAAAGGAATTCTAACAAAATTAAAGCCCCTTTCTAACATTTTGGGACATTGCAGTTTCCTATGGGAAGATTGCTGACTTACACACAGGAGTAAGAATGTGCAAGTTCTGCACAAAAGTTCTATCTATTCTTTGTCACCACCACATCCTCCTCCATACAAACCACACAGGTTGGTCTTCATATTTCGAATTTCTTTCCAGGTCAGAAGACTAGTAAGCCAGTGACTTCTCTTGTTCCTGCATTTAAACAAAAGAAAGAGGCTTTAAAGAAAGCCTTCAACTCGAGCTGCTGCTGTTCTCATACCTATAAGCTAATTCTTTGATTAGACTCAAGGGGAGGAGGACCAGTCAGGGAAATGGACCTTAGGAATGAGAAACAGCCCTGGCCTCTTGAAGACCTACCTTGGTAGCCAGTCTCAAAACAAGTTGCTCCCCTTTTCATTGCCTCAGTTATTTCCCTAATGTTTATAAAATTCACTCTGATATAAAATTTAGTTCAACACTTAAATTTAGAGGACAGTGAAGTTAATATTTAGTTGAAATTAATTTAATAATGTTTTATATATATATATATATATATATATATATATATATGAGAGGTGATAAATAGGTGACACTTTTAAAAAGTAAAAAAATGCATTGTTGCTGAAGTAGTAATCACATACAATTTCTCTTCAACTGGCATTAATTCTTGGCTAACTTTCTAAATGAAAGAGTGTAATAACTGTTTAAATATAATTAGTGCAGATTTATAAGCAGAAGTTTCATCTGGCTGTGGGTACATAATTTGTTGGAAAAATATGCAAACTGTCACTAGCCATACCTGGGATTATTTTGTGTTCTATTTATTTTAAATTTTTGTGCTGGTCCTGGGACTTGCACTCATTACCTGAGCACTGTCTCTGAGATTTTCTGATCAAGGCTATGACTCTAAAATTTGGGCCATAGTTCTACATACAACCTTTTGGTTGTTAGTTGGAGATATGACTCAAACATTCTGTAATTGGTCCCAACTTCAAACCGAGGATCTTATGTCTCACCCTCCATAATATCAAGGATTATAAACATGAGTCACTGTTAGCCATGTGTTCTTAAAAGCACTGTCAATAATAGTATTAGAAAACTATTACTATTACTAAAGGCTCATACCTGTAATCCCAGCTACTTCAGAGGCTAAGAGCTATAAGATGATGGTTTAAAGCTAGAATGGTCAGACAATTCAGAGTTTGTTATTTTTTTAACCCTCTGGCCCCAGGGTTGAAATTCAGGCCTAGGCACTGTACATGAGTTGCTTTTCATTAAATCTAGTGCTCTACTTCTTGAGCCACAGTGACGCTTGCAGCTTTTCCTGACTAGTTTCTTAGAGGGAAAAGGGAAGGAGACTGCACAATCTGGCTCCGAACTCTCATCGCACAACTAATCCTTCAAAGTAGCCAGTCAGTGATTCTTACCTTCAATTAAGCAGCAAAAAATCCTTGAAGGTGTGGTTCAAGTGGTGTAGTGCCAACCTTGCTTGGAAAAAGTTAAGGAAATTCAAGCCTTAGTATTGGCACATATGTACACAGAAGCATGCACATACATAGATATAAATGGTCCTATACTCAATTCCATGTGATGAAAAAAGTGATAAAAATATTAAATTAAATTAGGACAAAAATAAATAATTTCAATTGTTAAAAAAAAAAACTACCATATCCGGGTGTCAGTGGCTCACACATGCAATCCTAGCTACTCAGAGGCTGAGATCTGAGGATTGTGGTTCAACTCCAGCCTGGGAAAGAAAAGCCCATGAGACTCTTATCTCCAATAACCACGCAGAAAACTGGAAGTGGCACTGTAGCTAACGTGCTAGGGGTCTAGCCTTGAGATGAAGAGCTGAGGAATAGCACCCAGACTCAGAGTTCAAGCCCCATGACCAAGAAAAACAAACAAACAACAAACAATAAACTTCCATAGCTGATTGTGACTTAGGTGTTAGAGTGCTTTCTTCCCATAAACGAGGTATGAGTTCAATCCCCAGTGTTGATCATACCAAAACAACCCAATAAAAGCACACTAAGAACTATCTAACAAAAACACATCATACGTTGTAAAGAAAATTAAAGCTTGCAAAAATAATTGAAATAGAGCTAAAAGGAGAACCATGGCTCAATTGTGAACAGTAATACACAGCATCAAGTAGGTATTAATTTCCATCAAAACCATCTATACATTGAATGCAATACTATGATAAGTCTTCACAGCAATTTGTATAGATTGGAGGCACCATCAGTTAGGAAAAATAAGCCTTGAGGAATGGCAGACAGGAACTCAAAATGAAACAAGACATTTAGAAACATGCAAGCACATCTTGTTTGCTTCTAAATACAGCCTGAGAATCAAGAGGATGCATTCCTCATCTTAAGGACAAATATCTGTTGTATGGCAAAATGTATTTTTTTCCTAGAAGAAATATACTAAAGAGTGAGTCACCAAATAAATAATCAAGAACTCAAAAGGTGTAACACCAGGAATGACACAAAGCAAAGATAAACAAGTATCTGCATGACTTTATGACAGACCTTGCTTTTTCAGAAAAACTCCCCTGATGTCAAACAGCTCTATGCTTCTCTCTGTGACAGCACCCACATACTGAGTGTGCCTCTGTCTGTCTGCTGCTGATTGTTTGCTTGCTTACTCAATAAAGCTATGCCAACTTTTCTTGCCATGGTGATTTCTCTGGAAATTCTTATTCTGTGACCAAAGTCAGGGATCGTAAGTAAAGAGACCCTAATTCTAGAGGGAAACTTAAAAAATCCCCACATGGACCCAGTGACTGCTGTTTCAAATAATTAAGAGCTGGGTGGGCATGTTGCTCACTTGTAGAGAACTTGCCATCCATGCAGAAGACCTGGGTTTGGTCTCCAACAATAGAGGAGGGGAGGGATTGTGAAAGATCAAAGACGCAAAGAATGAGGAAGAACAAGTGGGGACACATCCCACGTGAAATGAAGATTTGTCACACTGAAGCATAGTAATCAAGACAGTCTGATATTAAAGCTGAAGAAACGCAATAAGAAAATAGGCGAGAAATAAGAACCAAACCTAAGTGGGAACTGGATATCAGACACTAGATTGTGCAATAAACAGCCACTAGGATAGCTAGCTATCTATATGAATAAATACCAAGTATACCATGACTTAAAGCCTTTGCAAACAGTTCCTAAAAACAAATAAGGACACAAAGGTAGAAAGCATCCCATGGACGTTTAAGGAATACTAAGTGAGTGTTTTAAGAACGAAAATTTATTTCACAAGGGAAATATATATATAGGAAAATATCAACAAATTTGTGTATATTACAACATAAAATCTTTTGGTCAGTAAGTGACAGCAAGAGAAAGAAAACGATGTTCACTTAAGGCCAAAGACACACCCCCACAACCCCTGTACTAAAATTGTGTTCCTACAGTTGAGGAAGGAAAAGGAACCACTTACCTTGAAAAAAAAAAAAACGACAGATGATATATGCACCTGGGCCAACTAGGACGAGGAATCAGGGAGTTCCCAAGGTGAAGAAAGATTAGTACAACACCCTACATCTTATATATACAATTCTTTAAAGTTGGGAAGGGGAAGAAAAGTACCAAAATATTGAAATAAGGTTACAAGTTGAAACATTATACCAATGAGATGTACAAGAAAATGAACTTTATATCTTTGAGTGTGGGGAAAGGGAGGAGTTGGTGAGGTAAGGGGGGAAGGGATAATAGGGTAAAAACAAATGAGGGGGGTAACAATGTTCGATAGGATATGTACTCACTACCTTACTTATGTAATTGTAACTCCTCTGTAGAGTACCTTTACAATAAAAAAAAGCCATTATGACCCTCATCCTAAAACCAGGCAGGGACTCATCAAAGAAAGAGAACTATAGACCTATTACTTGATGAACATCCATGCAAAACTCCTCAAAAAAATCTTGGCCAATCAACTTCAAAAATTCATCAAAAATATCATACACCAAGATCAAATAGGATTATTCATTTCAAGGATGTAAAGGTGGTTCAACATACGCAAATCAATAAATGTAATTCATCACATCAATAAGGGCAAGGATAAGAATCACATGGTTATCTCAATAGATGCAGAAAAAGCATTTGACAAGATTCAACACCTCTTTATAATGAAGGCTCTGGAAAAATTAGGAATCCATGGAACATTCCTCAGTACAATTAAGGCTGTATATGACAAACGGAGAGCCAGCATTACACATAATGGTGCAAAACTAAAGCCATTTCCTCTTAACTCAGAAACGAGACAAGGATGTCCACTCTCTCCATTTCTCTTCAATTTAGTATTAGAATGCCTAGCTACAGCCATAAGACAAGATGCAAACATAAAAGGAATCCAAATAGTGAAAGACAAAGTAAAACTCTCCCTCTTTGCAGATGACATAATCTTGTATTTAAATAATCACATGGACTCTACTCCCAAATTACTCGAGCAGCTTCGAAAATTTGGCAAAGAAGCAGGGTATAAAATTAACCCTCAAAAATCAATGGTTTTTCCGTATGCCAACAATGAGAAGAGCACAGCAGAAATTAAGAAAGCAACTCCTTTGTAATAAGCCCACAAAAAATAAAATACCTAGGAGTTAACTTAAAAAGTGAATGACCATTAAGATGAAAATTATATAAACCTGAAAAAATCAAAACAGAACTTAGAAAGTGGAAATCCTCCCTTGCTCCTGGATCAGGATTAATATCATGAAAATGGCAATACTTCCCAAGGGTATCTACAAATTCAATGTGATTCCTGTCAATATTCCACCCTTATTCTTCAAGGGAATAGAAAAGGTAATCCAAAAATTCATATGGAAAAATAAAATACTGTGCATAGGAAAAACAATCCTTAACAGAATAAAACAGCGCTGGAAGAATATCAATAGCAAATTACCAATTCTACTACAAAGCCATAGTAATCATAACAGTGTGGCAGTGGCACAAGAAGAGACCTCAAGACCAATGGAATAGAATTGAAAATTCAGAAATGAACACACAGATCTTTGGCCACCTAATTTTCGATAAGGGAGCTAAAAAATAGAATGGAAGAAAGACAGCATCCTCACGAAATGGCAAAATTGGTTAATCACCTGTACAAAACTAAAGTTATGTCTGAATATATCACTCTGCAAGCGAATCACCTCCAAATGTATCAAACACCTAGGAGTCAGAGCAGACAAACTAAAAACATTAAATTACAGAATAGGAGAAACCCTAGGTCTTCTTGGCATAGGTCAAATTTTTCTTAATAGAGATCCTGAAACACAACAAATCAAAGAAAGGTTGCAAAATGGGATTGCATGAAGCTGTACAGGTTCTAAATGGAAAAGCACATAGCTAACAAGATCAATAGGAAGCCCATGTATTGGGAGAAGATCTTCACTATCCACACAACCGATAAGGATCTCATATCTAAAATATACTTGGCGCTCAAAAAATTAAATCGCCCAACAACAAATACTAAAAGAAACAATTGCCCGATAAATAAGTGGCCTAAAGACTTAAAGAGAAGCTTCTCTAAAGAGGAAATAACAATGCCCAATTGACACAGGAAGAAATACTCAACCTCTCTAGACATAAAAGACATGCAAATGAGAACAACATTGATATTCCACCTCACCCCAGTTAGAATTGCTATAATGAAGATCTCTGATGGAGGCATAGAATTCCATTGTGTGTGTGTGTGTGTGTGTGTGTGTATATGTATATATATATCACATTTTCTTGACCCATTCATCTACTCAAGGGCATCTTGGTTGGTTCCATATCTTAGCTATGGTAAATAATGTTGCAATAAACATACTTGTGCTGGTAGCTTTAGTATGGTCTTGTTTGTGATCATTCAGGTAAATGCCCAATGTGGGATTGCTGAGTCATAGGGAAGCTCTATGTGGAGTCTTCTGAGGAACCTCAATACTACTTTTCAAACTGGTTGAACAAGTTTACACTCCCTCCAACAATTGCCTCATTTTTTAGGAAATGGAAAGACTTGGAAAAAATTATATTAAGTGAAGTAAGCCAGGTCCAAAGAAACATAGGTCCCATGATTTCCCTTATTTGCAACAAGTAATATATGTCTGAGACAAGCAGAAGCCGTCCAACAAGTTGACATTAGGCTAAATGAACCCCAAGATAAGGACTCAAATGTTTTTTCTTGCTATTGTTTCTAACATATGTATAAGATGATTTCTTTGTTTTTGTATTTCCCTCCCCCATGGTATAAACCCTCTTTTCTCTGTAGTTGATGTTGGTAAAATTTTTGGATAGGAAGGTTAAAAAAAACTGTTTAAATAGGGATATAGGTGGACCCATTCCTACAATGAGATGTACAAGATGGTATCTCTAAAAACGAACTTTTCAACTTTGGAGGACCCGGAGGAGAGACGGTAGGAAAGGAATGGTAAGGCGAAACAAAGGAGGAGACAACAATGCTTGATAAGAAATGTACTCATTACCTTGCTCATGTCATTGTTACCCCTCTGTACTGTATTTTCACAATCTAAAAAACTTATTAATATAAAAAAGAACTCTAATAACAGGTTCTGGAGTGGATGCTCCCAGGTGGGAACCCTACTGCATTGTTGGTGGGACTGTAAACTTGTTCAACCACTTTAGAAAGTAACACGAAGGCTCCTCAAAAGACTCCACATAGTGCTCCCCTAAGACCCAGCAATCCCACTTTTGGGCATTTACCCAAACGATCACATTCAAGGCCATACTAAGGTTAGCAGCAAAGCGACATTTATCAGAGCATTTTTTGGGGGGTGCCAGTCGTGGGGCCTGAACTCTGGGCCAGAGCACTGTCCCTCAGCTATTCAGCTCAAGGCTAGCACTCTACCACTTGAGCCACAGCGCCACTTCCGGCTTTTTTCTTTTTGCTTATGTGGTGCTGAGGAATCAAACCCAGGGCCTCATGCATATAAGGCAAGTGCTCTACCACTGAGCCCCTTCCCAGCCCTATCACAGCATTTTTTATCATAGGTAAGATATGGAAGCAGCCCAGGTGCCCTTCAGTAGAAGAATGGATCAAGAAAATGAGGTATATGTATACAATGGAATCCTACGCCTCCATCAGGAAGAATGATATAGCCCAATTTGTTTTTTGTTGTTGTTGTTGTTGCTTTTGTTTTTGTTTTTGGGTCCAGTCATGGGCCTGAACTCTGGGCCTGGGGGCTGTCCCTCAGCTCTTTAGCTCAAGGCTAGCGCTCTACCACTTGAGCCATAACGTCACTTCCTGCTTTTTTTCTGCTTATGTGTTGCTGAGGAATCGAACCCATGGACTCATGCATGCAAGGCAAGCACTCTACCACTGAGCCACCTTCCCAGGCCCTCATAGCCCAATTTGTTAGGAAAGGGAATCATTTGGGGAAAAAAATTATATTAAGTGAAGTAAGCCAGGGCCAAAGAAATATAGTTCCCTTGGTTTCCCTTATTTACAATAACTAGTATATTCTAGGACAAGTAGAAAACATCAAAAGCTATATTCATATGACCTGATAAGAAGAAGTTAAGTGAAATGAGCCCCAAGATAGGGAGACAAGTTGTTTTACTTCTCTTAGTGCTATTGTTTCTAATGTATCTATAAGGTACCATGTGATTTTTTGCTTGCTTTGTATGTCCCTCCTCCACGGTATATCCCCTTTCACTCTATTTGATGTGGGTATAATTTGGGGAGGGGAAGGGAAAAAACACAATGTTTAAATAGGGATACAGGTTGACCCATTGTAACAATGAGTTATACAAAATACTATGTTGAAAAATAATCTTTACAATTTAGGCAGGGGCTGGGGATGTGTAGTTGTGGAAATGAGAGGAAAGGGATGGTAGGGGGAAAAAAGGAGGGGGCAACAATGCTTTATAAGAAATCTATTCATTACCTTTCTCATTTAATTGTAACCCCTCTATACAGTATTTTAAAAAGTAAGGAAAAGCTGTTCATCATGCTCTGTAGCAGGTTAAGCACTGGTTTGGAAGGACAGAATCATTGCAGGCTCTAAGCACATAACCCAGGGCAATGAAGTCTATAGCCTGGAAGGGACTACTGAAATACTCTGTGTATGGTCTTCCTTCCCTTGGAACCCCAATTAACAGGAAGAGGCAAATGTGTGTACCTCAAACTTGGGTATGCACAGTTACAATCACATACCCACAAAACCTCACCCGGGAATTGTTTCCCAGAAATGAGGAAGAAGGCCCACTTGCCGCAAAATTGGGGTAATTGGGATAACAGTACCTGGGACTACTGGGAGGAACCAACAAGATGGCAGTCCACAAAGTGGAGAACAGGTAACTTGGCTCCACCTTGGGACAGTCTGCCAGACCTGGCCTTCCTTCTCCTGGGTCCAATGTAGCACCTGTCTGGCCACTCTGGCACAACCTGCATGCATTCCAGTAAACATATGTATACATGCACACAATCCCTCACCAGCAATTTGTTCCCTCAATGGTAGAGTGGAAGGGCACCCACTTATGTCATACAGCTGCAATGCCTCTGGAAGTTGCTTCATAAGAACCGGTGACTACTGAGGGCATGACCAAGAGGGGATGGGGGTGAACTCTAAGCCCCTATCTTCCTTCTATAGAGGAGGTTCTTCCCCTCACCACCAAATCTTCCTACACTGAGAGAGGAGGGGCCTAGTTGAGAGTTAGGTTCAGACTATCAGGGGTGGAGAGGAGGATATTGGGGTGAGTGGTGCCCCGTATCCTTGAAACTGGGTCTTCTAGGATTGTCTTTGGCAGCTGAGTCTCAACATTCCTAACCCAACAAAGGTTTGTGGGGCACTGGAGGATCAGGGAACAGGGCAGGGTTGGCCCATGTGTTGAGGGGTAGGGGGTGGGGGAGCTGAGTGGTGGTGGAAGGAGGAGCCTGGGAAGGGATTTTGGGGCCCAGGAAGAGGGGATGGCACACTTCAGTTGAAACCGCGCTGAGATGGGAGGCTCCCATAGGGGAGCAGAGAAGAAAATGGAAAATAGAGGGGTTTAGGGAGGGGGGCTCTCACATAAAATCGAGTTCATCATGGTATAGTGCTGGCAGCTGGGCCCACACTGCGTAGAAAGTTGGAGGTCCACACAGTGTAGAAAGTTGGAGGTCCACACAGTGAAGCCAAAGATCCCTCAGGAAGGCACAGCACTGGTTGAGGAGATGAAGGCGAGGACTGCATCTCCAGCCCCACAAACACAAGTGAAGTCAGGTTAACCAGAGAGCCCTGGGGCTGTCCAGGCTTAGCCACGCAGGGAGGAGAGGAAGACTCTGACCTGAGCTTTCCTTCTCTGCAGCAGCCATAGCTCATGTTTGGAACATTCTGGCACCTGGCATTATGTAGTAAGTGATGGGCATATGCACATTACCCTTCCCACTCCTGTGTTCCCACCGGAGGTTTGGGCAGGCAGTACGGGGACAGCACAGGGGCCATAAAGGTTAGGGCTAGAAGGGGTGGGGCCATAAAGGTGGGGGTGGAGCTAAACGTTGTGGCTGGGAGAGGGGAGGGTCAGGAGAATGAGTGGGTTCTTGAGGGGTGTCTGACCTCAAGAAGGGGACTGATTCAAAACGGGGTAGTAGGGCACATAGCCTATAGTAGGCACAGCTTACCAGGGTGGTAGGCTGGGGAAACATGGGGTGGCGATGGGCCAGTGGATGGGGGCAGTGATGGTATGATGGGAAAGTGAGGTAATGGACAAGGAACCTAGCATAGTGGAGGAGTGGATAGGGGAGCAAGAAGAGGGGTTGGGTCCACTTAACTGGAAACAGTGCTGTCCAGTATGGCTCTCTCTATGTGCTGTGTGCTATGCTCATCTGTGCTCTGTCGGGGGTAAGCCCAGCTTGTTAGAGTCCCCATGCCCCACAATCTAGACTAAAAGAAAGAAACTCCAACTAACTATTCGCCTGGCAGGGGCAAAACTCTCTGGTGCCCTGGAAAGAGGTTTATAGAGAAGACCAGTTGATAGAATGGGACATATCTGGGGTAACAGATTCATATCACCCATACCCATGAGGCATAGTTAATGTATAAAATGCACTCAAGAAATAGATCCTTCTTTTTCCTTTTCCTTTCTGTTTTTTTCCCTTTCTTTTCTTTACCTCTTTGTTGTTCCAATACTGGGACTTGAACACAGCTTCTAGGGCCTACAAAAATTCCCTGCCCAAGGGCCTATTATTCTTCACCTCCTAGTTCTCCATTTTCCTGGTCCCTGTCAGCCCAGGTGCAGGTACCATGGCCAGATGCCACCTTGCAAGGTAAGTAAGTCCCCATCAGCCTTCTCCCTGTAGGAAACAAAAGGAGGATTAAGGGTTTTGTTCTTTTGTATGTGCATTCACATTAATATTTCCTTCCATCATTGGACAATTCTAAGGACTTAATGTCTTACTGAACTTCAGTTAAAAATCATTTGAAAATGAAGGCATTGAGCAGGAAGGGTGGAAAAAAAAATCAAACAACAAAACAAACGACAAATCAAACAACCAGTGGATATATACAAAGATGACTGAATGAAAGCAACTAAGACTCAACCTAACAATGTATTACCAAATCTCTTATGCTTGAATGGTGAGAGCTCCATGGAGGAAGATGTCAGTCAAAGCAGCCAGGCTTTATGTTTAAGGATTCTATCATTAACATTTAATCATTTGCTCATTCATCCAGGAAGGGGAGATCAATTATGGCAAGCTGCCATAATTAAAAATAAGGCTCCTCTGCCCAGCAGCAGTTATCTTTAGTTCATTTCCAAACCATATACATCATAACCATATCCAAAGAATGCAAGGAAGGGAGGTAAAGAATCTGCGTTCTGACGTATTAGCTGGCACTAACACACTGTTCAGTTTGAACTGTTTATCCTCTGTGGTATTACTTTCTTCCTGTTTTTGGATGTGATCTGTGTGCACATATGGACTATGTGCATATATCTGTATACACATTCTGACTGAATATATATGTCCATAAACTTAGGTGTTAGCTTGCAAAGGTTCATTTTAACTTGTAGAGCAGCAGGGTGTCAATGTAATTTCTCCTGTGTCCCATGTGTATCTCTCCAAGTTCTACTCAAGATAATGTCATTCACTGTTTTACTTATATGGCTGCTGCCATTACTAGGATTCCTTCTCCCCATTTTCCCTCCCTCATCCTTCAATACCCTGCAGTAAACCATAGTCTTCATGGTTTTGTTTCTTCAGTTTTGATTACTTGAGATTTGATTGGTCCAGGTATAACACACTTGGTAGCTATGGCAGGTGCCAGGGGTGGCATTTCTTCTTCTTTTCCTAACACATACCAGGAGAGTTGGTCCGTGTTTCAGGAGTTTTACTTCAATTACTTTCCACTTTCTGGATTTTAACCTGATTTTGTATCTCCTTTTGTATTAATGAGGATTGAACCCAGGATGTTTCTTTAGCTAGTCAAAAACTCTCAATGAACTATAAACCAGCCCCTGAACATCTTTTTAAATTCTCCCTACATCTGAGTGTAGGATAGAAAAAATGGTTTATTCCACTCTATTGGAATGTTTCAAATTTTTAGGTTTTGAGGAATCTAGTTAGATACAGTCATAGTCTAGAAACAGATATGTTGGTAGAAACTGATAAGACAGGCTTTCCCTCACTATATAGTTGTTGAGGGGAAGGGCTTGCCCTACAGTATAACCTTGGAAATTTAGTGGTGATGCCTTCAACATCAACTCATCGGGGAAATGAGTTCAACCCAAGTGAGTTGCTGTGGTCTGAAGCTACCCCCAGTTTTCTCCTTTTCGACCTTGCATACTACATTCCATACTAGCAATATCTACCATGCTCAGTCTTACTGCTTAGATTTGTTGAAAGGTTGTGAGTGAATGTATGTATCATCCTAGACAACTTAACATTGAGTGATGTGAAGAACTTCACCACAAAAGAGATCAATTCAGTTGCATTGATGATTTAAGATAAATTTTCATATGTTGACCACAAAGCCTCCTCTTTTATGCCAAAAACTTTAACTTGAGCCAAAATGATGCTATGGCAATAATGATCTTATAATAAATCCAAAGACAAAGTTCTTTTGCTTAAGGCAGAATGAAGTATGCCAGCCAATATATTCCCAGAATTTTTACCTGTGTTTTGACCATATAAAAAAATTCAATTTTGGTCATGAGGATTGAACTCTGGGCCTAGGCGCTGTCTCTCAGTGATTCAGCCCAAGGCTGGTGCTCTACCCATTGAGCCACAGCTCCACTTCCAACTTTCAGATGATAAGAGTCTCACGGACTTTTCAGCATGGGCTGTATTTGCACCACAATCTCATATCTCAGCCTCATGTGTAGCTAGGAGTACAGGTGTGAGCCACTGAAACTTGGCAACCATGTAAAATTTTAAACATAATTGAAAATGCTAATATATATCTTTTTAAAAAATGTATTTCTTAAAAATGGAAATATTTTTAAATTCTCATTCACACTTCCCATTAGGCAGTTCAGATGATGTTAATTTGAATTGTTGTCAGAGTTATGTGTGTTGTATATGTGTGACAGTCTTTGAGGTTGAAGTTTGGCCCTGGGTGCTCTCCTCTCTCCCCACCCCCCTTTTGTTTTTGCTTGCTCAAGGTTAGCACCTTCCCACTTGAGCCACATCTTCCAGCTTTTTGTTTTTCAGTTGGAGATAAGAGTCTCTCTTTTTCCTGTTTGAGCTGGTTTTCAACGATGGTCCTCAGATCTCAGCCTCCAGAGTAAACCACTTATATTTGAATCAGGAGATCTACTGAGTGTTTCCTTGTCCTTTTTTGTCAAAATGCACCCCCCATCCTCAAAGACAAAAGAACAAGTTAAAAGTTGTTATGATACTCCCAACATAAAGAAGATACTTGATATACTTAATTTCAGTACTAAGATACAAAATATGGAGTTTTGTAAGACTGAATGTCTTTAGTGTCATTTTGGGAAAAGTGAATCAAACATTCAGAGCATTCCTAGATAAAGAGAATAAAGTAGACCTGTTTTATGAGGAGTATTAATGAGAAGAACAATGTTTTTGTGTCATTAACTTAGCCTAATTGAAACTTTTTCAAAGCACAGATTCTCAGGTATATTTTCTGTGTAGTAATCACTGAATTCTAAAATTCTTTGTTGTCCTCAGCATTCTCAGTTTGTCTTCATCAGCTATCTAATTTGAAACATACACCTTGGTACCAGGGGTCTTCTGTACTTATTTTAAATTTTAGGAAAGTAATTTTAAGTTTTTAAAAATCAGAAAAGCTAATAATGATAATCATTTTCTGATGTCCTTCACATTTCTCCACATTTCATTATATTGGTTTAATATACTATTAGTATATTTATTGGCTATCAAGTTTGATTGTGGTTTTGGATTTTGTGCTGGTGTTGGGGCTTGAAATCATTGCATTGGTCTGTCACTAATGCCAGCATTGAAGGCTCATTCCTGTAATTTTGGCCATTCAGGAGGTTGAAATCTGTGGATCAAGGTTCAAAGCCAGGAAAGATCATGATGCTCTTGCGTTCAATTAATGACTAAAAAGCCCAAAGTGGAGTGTGGTTCAAGTGGTAGAGCACCAGGCTTGAGCAAAGAAGCTAAAGTGCAGTTATGTGTAGTTCCTGCCAAGGGTTTTTCTCTCTTATTATGATGAGTTCCTTTTCTTTCCAGGTAAACCTGAACATTGCATGGCTTTCTGTGTGTACCCACATGTGAATAAGGCTTTTGTAAAATGTCAGCCATTGCAAACTTTATTTTTCTCTTCTCACCATTAGTGAGTTTGTTGGCAGCCAGCATTGTTCTAAGAAAAATGGAATTTTCTAGAAATTGTTATGGGATGTTTATATATGTAGGTCAGAATTTATAGTTCTTTTGCTCTAGTGAATTGAGCAACATCTATGTGAATTATAGATAAACTTTTGTGAAATTTTTTCTATGGTATAGATGAATTTTGGATATGATATCTCTATGGAAGTCCAAAGATATCTTTAAGTAATTTGTCCAAATGAAACAGGAATAGAAAACACTTTAATTTTTTTTAGTTTTAATCAGAGTCTTGTATTGATTTGGGATATAGGAATTTTAAGTGATGCAATCAACTAATTTCATTTGTAGGAAACGTGACAGATAGGAATGTAACTGAAGATATATCATAACTTTTCCCTTTTGATGAGTTAAAAAGTTTAAGTTTAATTTCAACTAAGATACAAATACAGTTTCTGCAATTAAGTAGATTAAATTAGTAGAAAAGGTACTTTGTTTGCAGTAACAATTACAATATGATATATAGAAAAGTGTGTGGCCAACACATTTGTGTAGTTGTGTAGTTAGATATCTTGATGTTGGAGTTATAAAATATAATAAATTACTTCACACAAGGAAAAAATTGAGAGATGTTAGAGTTTTACACAAAGCACAGAAAATACCAGGTGGTCTTCAACAAATGTTTTCATTTTTCTATTATTTTTTGTGGGTTTTTTTTTGTGTGTGTATGTGTAAGTGCTGGTATTGGAGTTTCAATTTAGGGTCTTGTGCTTTACTTATCTTTTCCCTTAAGGCTGTTTCCCTACTTCTTAAGCCATACTACCATTTCCAGGTTTTTGTTATTTATTGGCAATATGAATATCACAGATATTGCTGCTTGAGATCCCTTTGAATCTGAATCCTCAAATCTCAGTCTCCTATGTAGCTGGGATTAAAGGTATGAGGCACCAGCACTCTGAGAGATGCATTTATTTTGTCATGTTCTCTTTCAAATTACCACAAATTTATTTGTTCGTCCATCAAATACCAACTATTTTAGGTTAGAAGTTTGGGCTGGTAGTTTGGGTGTGGTTTGTCTATAGCAGCTGCTCAGTTTCTAGCAGGGGGCCAAAAAGCTATAGTCTCTCATGGAATGTGTGGATCTCTTCCAAGATTAAAGGATGCCTGGCTGGGTTTAGGTCCTGTGGTTGTGAGACTGTGGTTTCTGCTTTCTGGTCACCTATCATACAGCCACTCTTGTCAGCTCCTAGGCATCCTTATACTTTCTTGACAAACATATTCTCCTTACTGTTTGATTCATTCTGTTGGCGTCACTGACCTCTAGAAAATCCTTAATTTGCACTCACACCTTGGAAATAACTCATATCCAATTTTTGTGGGAACTAATTACATTTGTAGAATCTCTTTAATTTTGTTATCTACCAGAGTATATTGTAGGTTTAGATCCTGCCCAGACTGGAAGATAAAAGACTTCCCAAGGTCTGAGTTGTTGTGTATCACCTGATACACATGAAAAGCTATTTATTAGATGGGAACTGATGGCTCATTCCTGTAATCCTTGCTACTCAGTAGGATGAGATCTGAGGCTGTCAGTTCAAAGCCAACCCTGCCAGGAAAGGCTGAGAGACTATTATCCCCAATAAACTCAGAAAACTGGAAGTGGCACTGTGGCTCAAGTGTTAGAGGACTCGCCTTGAGCTGAAGAGATGAAGGACAATGCCCAAGGTCCAGAATTCAAGCCTACAGCTGAAAAAAATGGAAAAAGCTGTTTATTATTCTAAGTGTCCTCAATTTCAGACACTGATAATGTTGAGTTATTGTTTGATTTTAGCCAATGAGGTCTGAAATTTAAGAAAATGAAAGATAATTCCTTGGGTCGAGTGGAAAATAATTCGGCAGTTATAGGATATGAAAAGTAGTTAGGAGTAAAACTGAGGATATATTCAAGAGCAGTGGCAGTGGCTTCAGAGATGGGACAGAGGTAAACATGTTAGAAACAACGAGGGGGCAACAGTGCTTGATGAGAAATGTACTCGTTACCTTGTCCATGTAATTGTAACTCCTCTGTACAGTATTCTCAAAATAAAAAATAAATACACAAACAAAAAGACATATTTTAGAAAGAGAACATGTGGCTGGGAATGTGGTTCAGTGGTACAGTGCTTGCCTAGCATGCATGAAGCCATGGGTTCAATTACTCAGTACCACATAAACAGAAACAGCCAGAAGTGACGCTTTGCATAAGGTGCTAGTCTTGTGCAAAGAAGCAGCTCAGTGACAGTGGCCAGGACCTGAGTTCATTCCCCAAGACTGCCAAAAAATAAAAAAAGAGAACATGTTAACAATGGATAAGGGAGGGATACAGAGACCATATTCCGCACTGAATTTTTCCTCTATTTCAAAATCAAGACATCATTCCAGAGAGAAAAATGGGGCATAAAGCTGGTCCAGAAAGAACATATCTTATGAAGAAATACAAGATTTTTTACTGCAACTGTCCTGTAGAGATAATCCATTAGACATAATGGTGACTTGTAATAGCACAAGAGCTCGTTGTAATATCACAAGTGCTATCTGGAGATTTTGTACGGGTGCTGGTCCTGAGCCTTAAAAAGAGTCTAGGTGCTATTTCTATATTTTTCCTCAATAATATTACTCTATTACTTAAGCCACAGCTAGACTTTTGACATTTTTGGTGATTAAATGGAGGTAAGAGTGTCATGGACTTTTCCTGGCTCACCTGGATTAACAATGTTATCCCAAAATCTCAGCATTCTGAAGATCTAGGTTTACAGTTGAGAGCTACGAGCACACAGAGAAGCATTTCTTTTTTAGTGAAAGGAATTAATAATACAGATTCTTCATGAAGATTCACCCTCAGTACTAAGTAAATCACCAAGAACAGTTCTCGTGAATACACACACACACACACACACACACACACACACACACACACACACAAACACACACACACACAAGCACACACACATAAATACATAAGCATCTCAGGGGTCTGTATCTCTTTCCCCAAAAGAACAGCATATTCTAACGGGCAAACTGTGGTGTTACAGGCCTGTAATCCCAGATATTGGGAGGTAGAGATATAGGAGGATGGGATACTGAAGGTGGCTTGAGTGAAGTTAGCACAAGACCCTATATAAAAAGTAAACTGAAATAGAAAAAAAAGCGTTGGGGGTATGCAGGCTCAACTGGTACCATATCTGCCTAGTAATTGTAAGGCCCTCAGTTTAATCCTCAATACCATGAAAAAGATAAAAAGAATAGCATCTCATCCATTTGGTCATGGTTTAACAAAATCCTTGAAGCTGTACACTTCATAAGGAATAAAAGGTCTATTTCAATCACAATAGTAGTGGCTGGAAAGTCTAAATAGCATGGTAGTACATGGGACAAGGCTCCCTAGGTGCATCATATCACAGAGGATATCAGCATCATGGCATGTGCTAGAATGACAGAGAGTAAGGGGCATAAGTTGCCTTCAAAACTGTTAATAGTGATAATATTAGTCGCTTGAGAGTTGATTAGATGGCATTAATCCATTTATGACTGAAACCTCTCTTAATGGTTCCACCTTCTGACACTGCTACATTGAGAAATTAAGCTTCAGTGTGAGCTTTGATGGTGACAGACCATCACCACGCTTCTGACAGAGGCAGGTGAGACCATTGAAAGCTGAGGACATTCATACAACCAGGCACCTGGGACAACTGCTTCGATCTCATTGATTCTGATTTTTGCTGTATTTGGGGCCATCTCAAAGCCAAGATCCATCGAGTCCATGTCTGTTCCATGTGCCAGATGACTGTGATATAAACTGCTAGACAATAGGGAGAACAAGGATGGACATGGGCACAAAAATGGAGGTTTGGCATTCTTCATGACAATTAACATTAATAGATTTATGTATGTAAGTCATTAGAAAGCTCTATGTCATTACACAATACTTACATAGAGCCATGTAATAACTACTATATGACCCGGAATGATACCTTATTGAGCAGCTGGTTTACACAAAATAGACACATTCCTATGAACACAAAGAATGGAAAAAAAACAAGTTCTAAATCCTGTCCTAGCTACTGCAAATAGAATGATATGTTATCTTATGTGAAAACGTTCATATTTTCGGGATCAAATACCAGCAGTGGTAAAATTTTTTTCCAGTCCTTGAACTCTGGGCCTGGGCCCTGAACATGATTATGCTTGTAGCGTTAGTGTGAGCTTGTTTAGTTATTGGATTACTGCCCATGAGGGGAATTACGGGTTCCTAAGATAGATTTTTGTTTAGTCTTTTGAGGAAACTCCATACTGCATTCCAGAGGGGTTGAACAAGTTTAATTTCTCACCAACAGTGTAATAGAGTTCCCAATTGGAGCCGGGAGCTGGTGGCTCACGCCTGTCTGTAATCCTAATTACTCAGGAGGCTGAGATCTGAGGCTCATGGTTCAAAGCCAGCTCAGGGAGGTTCCCAATTGGCTATACTCACGGCAGCATTTTCTATTAGTTTTCTTCATAATGGCCATTCTAACTGGGAAGAGGTAGAATCTGTCTTGTTTATTTGTAGATTTGTAGGCACCTTCTAGCTACCATAAATGAATGAATCCATGAAACCTGTATTTTCTGAGTCTGCATTCCTTTCTCTTAGTATAATTTTCCCAAGCCTTTAATTTTCCTTAAGACTGGTGAAAAGTCATCCTTTCTAATGGGTGAATAGAATTCCATTTTGTGTGTGTGTGTGTGTGTGTGTGTAAGATGACTATAGGCTCATGAGTTCATTTCTAAGCCTACGTTTTCATCTGTAATTTTGTAATTTCATATTAAATTTGGATTGATTTCTCTACTGCATTGAAGAATATTGTTGGTATTTTGATGGGTATTGCATTGTCAATTGTTTGGGGGCAGTAGTCCAGTGTTCACAATGTTATTTGTGAAAACATTAAAAGACTTTGCATTTCCTTGAATCTCCTTCAATTTCCCTTTTTTATTTTTAAAGTTTTCTCAGTAGAGGTCCTTCACATTTTTGGTTAAATTAATTCCTAATTTTGTTGTTGTTGTTTTTTTTGTTTAGATGTGATTTGATTTTGAGGCTAAAGCATATGAGGTTGTTTTATGGATTTCAGGCTGGATGTTCCCATTGTTGGTAACACAGAAAAACTACTGGTTCTTGTGGGTTTCATACCCTGCTACATTGCTAAAGGTTAGCAACACATTTACTAACTTGAGGAAGGAAGGTATAGGGTCTTTAAATACAGGATCATTTCATCTGTACAAAGGGATCGTTTTACTTCTTCCCTATTTGGATCCCCTTTATGATTTCTCTTGCCTATTGCTCTTGCTAGAATTTCCACTACTATATTGAAGAGTAGGAGAGAGAGTGGACATCCTTGTCTCATTCCAGATTTTATTTTATTATTTTTTTGAGTTTGCAAAATCTGGTTTAATTCAAACTGAGGAGCACATTGTGAAAATACATACGCATAAAAATCTGATAAATGCTAGACAAACAACATATTACTTTACAATAGAATAACCACAAATTTGAAGGCTCAAATTGCGTCTGTCAGCTATAAATACAATTTTATATTTGGCTCAAGTGGCTACTCAATTTCAAATGGTGCCAAATTCCTCCAAAGCACCTCTTGATCCCCTCAGCCTGGGGAGGAGTTTCACCACTGTCTCAGACGAAATCCCAGTCATCCCTTCAACTCTTGGGGCCAATGGAGTCATTGGTACCCAAAAACAACTGGAGGCCAGGGATTTCCAATAGCCAAAAGTTACTGCACAGAGAAGTCCATTCTAAGCCAGATTCATGGCTAAGAAGGTGTGAAATTAGCCCTTTAAACAGTGGTATAGCATTAACATTGTCTATGTTGAGAAATAGCTCCTTAGTGAGAATGTACCAATTACTAGTTATCACACCAACAGAAAAAGGCAACGTGGGAGCTTCACATTTCACATGAAAGACTAGCATTAACTGTTTCTGGCTTCACTCACATGGAGTGATTGTTTTATTTTAGACCCAAGAGAAAATGAGATCATACCAGTCATTTCTTCACATAAGATTTGTGTAGCATTAAAATTGTTTTATGCTAATGATGAGGCCATGCAGGCAAAAATGTGTAATTCTCCTCTGCCAAAACACAAACACGCCATTTCAACTCCTGTCCAGTTTCCAAAAAAAAAAAAAACCAGTATGTACATACACTTTTGTACACTTTTTCACACAAATCTGTCTGTGTATGTATTTTATATATTTTACTTAAATACACTACACATAAAAAGACTATGGTACTTTACAGAATGAATACATGTTTAACAAAGATCATTCATTACACCACAGATGTTTAACATGATACAAAACCCTTAAATCATTTAATGTAACATTGGGACTTAAAACACAGTTTTAAAGCATCCACAGACTCCAAGACAAATATTTCTGCTTTAGGGTTCATTGAGAAGCCCAGCTTATCACAAAATTTTAAGCAACACATGCAGGCAAAATAAATAAGACTTTTCTGGTATCAGCAATTGTTTTATTAGAAAATAGGTGTGGGTCAAGTGGTTTTTAAAGAGCTGTGTAGAAGATTTTTAGTCTAGACTTCATTCCAGATTTTAATGTCTTCATGTGTCCACTGCTAGGTACATGCTTTGTCATATGCATACTTTGTATTATATTGAGGAAAGTTGCATGCATTCCTAGCTTCTCAGAAGTTTCAAAAAAAAGAAGTTTTAATTATAAAGGGGTATTGGAGCTTATTAAAAGTTATTTCTACATCCATATAAATGATCATGTGGTTCTTGTCCCTGCTTCTGCTGATGGTGTGTGTTACATTTATTGACACGTATTTTGAATCCAATTGTATCCTATGATGAATCCTGTTCATTATATCTCAAGCAGCACCATTGGTTGTTACTGGAAGTAATAGTTACTGGATGTAGAAACTGATCCCAGGAGAGGAATGGAGCATAGAGGAATGACAAAGTTCAAGTTAATATGTGCTTTCCTTTTTACTGTACAAGAAAACAATCCCAAGGCTTGAAGGAAACTCTGTCCCTGACTTTTTTGAGTGTGTTCTTTACTCACATAAAACTTTTCTGTAAACTTTTAGTTGAGTATTACAAAAAGAAATAATGTGCTATTTGAAGGCCAGCATAGAACAGAAAGAAATAACGTTGCTTTAAAAGTGTTCTACTGCAAAGAAACAAAGATATGGAAGTTTTAAATTGCATTATGTATGGATATTTCACTCCTGAGACGATCCTCTTGTTGCAGGAATCAGTTATCAATTCCTTAGTCTGGTCCTGAGTTCTCCACAGCAATAAAGATTCCAAAAAGCAGGATCCAGTGAGCATGATTAGCAAAGGAGCCTCTTCTCTTACAGGAGTACTCTTTTAAGGAGGGTCCCAAAGAAATATCTGTGTTGCTTTTCTTTGCTTGTTTAGTTTGTGCTGGTTGTGGGGCTTGAACCCAGAGGCTGGACACTGTACTTGAACAATTTCCTTTCCTGCTCACCTGCCTGCTTGAGCCAAAACTCCACTTCTGGATTTTGGGTGTTTAATTAGATATAAGAGTTTGACAGACTTTCCTGCCTGGTTTGACTTTGAACTAAAATAGTAAGAAAGCTATGTGATATCAACTGTATAGACTTCTCTTTTGAAATGACAAATATTAGGTGGAGTTTATATTTGACAATTTTTAAAAGAAGAGAATATATCCAGCAAAAAAGCCATAACTTAAATAATTCAGCAAAAGTAGGTACACTGAATCATTTTGGAATTATTTTTTCTGCTTGGAAAGATTATTGAACTTGTCATTCCTTTTGTGGAAACTTAAAGTCAGATCTCACTTTTTTTGTTGGTCGTGGGGATTGAACTCTGATCCTGGGCACTGTTCCTCAGCTCTTCAACTCAAGTTGAGCACTCTACCACTTTAGCTCCAGCACCACTTCTGGGATTCTGGTGGTTAATTGAAGAAAAGGGTCTCATGGACTTTCCTGACCAGGCTGGTTTTGAACCATAATCCTCTAGTCTCAACCTCCTGAGTAGCGAGCATTACAGGCGTGAACCATCAACACCTGGCTCACATTTGCATTCATGTGCACTGAATGACACTATGTAGACAAAGCATGAAATTTTGAACCAAATAATGACATTGCAGCTTTTCAGAAAAATTGAGGTAGCAATAAATATGTCCTCCTTTTCCATGTTGTTACATTAATGACTCATGGGACCCTTACATTAGCATCCTCTGCCATCTGTATAGGTGTATTTAGTATCAGGAAATGTTCATAGAGAAATACAGAAATATTGAGATTTTAGAAAGCAAAGGAGATTGAGTAGGAAAGAACAGCATAGAAGGAGATACATTTATCACACAGAGATTAAGAACTAGCCTAAAAAATTTAGAATTCTAAAGGCAATGAGGAATAAGCTTAGTTGATCGCTAGTTCTTCAATAACAAAAAATGGTTCTCTAGAACAGTTTCTGGTACACCTTAATTACTATCATTTATTCCTTCCATCGAGTTATTCCTTCTCTTCTGTCACAACTGTTAATTAGCCTCTGCGTTTTTGGTACCATGATTGACCAAAAAGATTTCCAAATGTCACTTAGACTATGCTTCTCTATGTGGTTAGCAGTGACCACACAAAATCCTGGAATCTTTGAATTTCCAGAATTAATCTTCACCTGACATCTAAGCACATTCCTGGCATTAGTTGCTTTGACCTAATTACTAAAACTTTTTTTTTCAACAGAGTATGCTAATATAAGTAAAGTACATGAATAAGGGACTATTGTCAGGTGTCAGTATGGAAGGAACAATTATATATTCAAAGTATGGTTTCTTTATTTTGCATTTACTAACTAAATGGTTTTTTATTGTGAAAATACTGTACAAAGGAGTTACAATTACATGGACAAGATAAAGAGTACATGTCTTATCAAGCATTGTTGCCTGATCCTTTGTTTCCCCTTCTTATCCCTTACCAACCCTCCATCCTTACCGCCCCCCCCACCACCAAAATTGTAAAGTTCGTTTTTCAACATAACGACTTGTACTTCTCGTTATTGCAATGGGTCCAATTGTATCCCTATTTAAACGATTTGTTTTTGCCATTCCCCTCCACAAATTATATCAACATTAAATACAGTGAAAGCAGGGGTTATATCGTGGGGGAACATACAAAGCAACCAAGAAATCATCTTATAAATATATTAGAAACAGTCACATGAATGAAAAAAATTTGAATACTTTATTTATTGCCAGTCCAGGGGCTTAAACTAAGGGCTAGGGGATTATTCCTCAGCTTTTTTTTCCTCAAGGCTAGCACTCTACCACTTGAAGCACAGCACAACTTCCAGAGTTTTTCTGTTTATGTGGTACTGGGGAATTGAACCCAGGGTTTCATGCATGCTAGGCAATCACCATACCATGAAGCCACATTCCCAGAACCCTAAATGAATTTCTTAAGATGGCATTACATTTTGATTCTGTAACTATGTATCATAATTTTGTCCATGTGCTAGAAAATGATGTAGAAAACAATACAAGAAGTCCAGTCAGGCTGGATGGAAAATGAATAACGGTAATGGTCTAGCCAGGGTACAGAGGGGCTTACGTCATGGAGCTGTTTCAACAGGTTGAGCGAGACAGGTCCTGACCCACAGCCCACCTCCAGAATGAGAGGGCCACCATGGGTTCTAGCCACATGGGGACAATGGGCTACCTCCTCCAGCACACATTCAACCAGTTCATGTGAAAGAGAGGGAGAAAGAAAGTGAGAAGTACACTTAAGCCATGTGCCGGTGGCTCAGAACTCTAATCCCAACAACACAGGAGTCTGAGATATAAGGATCATAGTTCATAGCCAGCCCGGGAAGGAAAGTCTGTGAGACTCTTATCTCTAAAGATCCACCAGAAAACTGGAAGTGGTGCTATGGGCTCTAGTGATAGAGCACTAGTCTTGAGCTGAGGAGCTCGTGAACAGCGCCCAGACCTAGAGTTCAAGCCCCATGACTGACAAGAAATGAACTTCCCACTACAAGTAGTGGACTGAATAGCACCCATTTTCCTAGGGAGCATGGTAGAGAAGTCAGGCTGAGCTTCCTGTGAACTTGAGGTCATAAGTAGATCACCCAACTTCTCCATGCCTTGTTTTCCTCAGTTGCAAAACTCAACACAGTGAAGGATACCCTTCCTCATGGGGATAGGGTAATGATGAAAGAGAGCCATGTTTTGTTTCATAATCCCACACCTGTTGTACGATTAATAACAGGGGCCACCTGAGACCTTTCCAGGTATATTCCTGTCATATGCTCACAGAATTGTGGAGAACCTTACCTGAAGGCCACTCCCTCTATTCCTAGCCATGTTCCAGAGATCCCTCTGTATAAATCCCTTGTTTCCTCACAACTATCCTGTGAGGAGACTAAGTTCCAATGGTTGCGGCCCTATCGAGAGCTTTATCTGTGGTCAAGAACCGGCTGCCATGGACTAAGAGTTGGTGATAATCCATCTAAACTGATGACTGAGCATGGCTCTACATGTCTAACATCCCAACTACCAAGGACCAGGTCTGTTGGAGCATACTTGTCACAGATAGGAGGACAGCCTGAGCTCAGCCCAGCCTGAGCATATATTGTTTGTTTCTCAGAAATGCACAAGACAGAAAGGTGGCTCCTCAGAACCAGGGAGAGGAAACAAGCAGGGGGTCATGGTGCTCCCAGAGGGGTTTCTGACCCAGGTTGGGAATGGTGTTGGGGCAGCCACTCACCTGTGCTGTTGGGAGAGCAGGGATGGCAGCGGCATTTCAGACACATGGGCCCAGAGCAGAGGACCAAGGGCAGGGACCAGGTCAGGGCCTTAGGCCGGCTGAGATTTGAAATCCAGCACCACAGGAAGGGGGGGAGGAGGCTGGGGCATCTCAATTTCCTACTATACTCTAAAATTGCCTTGAGTCTCTTGCTCACCACTCAGCCACCTCTACCTTCCTTAACTGCTGATATAGTGTAAACTAAAAGAGGGAATCCTGGTGCTACCAGGCATCCTGGAATGTGGGCGTTGCAGCCATTCTTGTATCCCATTGGTCAGAAAGGAACATGAAATAATGGGGGTGTGGCTAGAATCCTGTGATGCAATCAGCATGGGCAGAGTCAAGTTGACAGCGGCTCTCTCAGCCCTTTTCCCAGGGAACTCTTTCCCATTCAGTTGGGGACAAGAGGGAGACCCGCTTTAGCTGGATGGCTGCACATATTGTTGTTTATGTCTGTTTATTGCCAGTACCGAACCTTGAACTCAGGATCTGGGCACAGTCTATGAGCTGCTTTTGCTTAAGGCTGGCCCTCTACCACTGGAGCCACAGGGCTTCTGGCTTTGTTGGCACTGAAGTTGGACAGGGATCTCAAGGACGTTCCTCCTGAGGGTGACTTTGACCATGATCCTCCCATCACAGCCTTGTAAGTATCAAGGAGGACTGCTGAGAGCCACTGGTGCCTGCATAATCATTGGTCTTGCTGATGTTCTTGGACAGACCAGTGAGTTCCCTATCCTGGGGTTTAAGTGGTGGGAACTGGAGCCCACAGTTCGAATACTGGTCCTACCACCTCCAAATGGCAGGAGATCCTCAGAAACTTGTCCCATCCATATGGTTACCAATGTAATGTGATGTATGTCATGATTGAATGGGCAGTTCTTGAATGATTCTAGGATAAAATTATACACAATTATATTATAGGACACTAATCAATTTTATTTAATACTTTATGAATCATTTATACAATCACATTAATAAAATGGAGGAATAATGAAATACCTAAGAATTGGGCCTCACATACTATAAAGGTGCCACTTTTCTGCCAAGACTGGGATTTGAACTCATGGTCTGAGTAACACTGCTGTACTGTGTAGGAAGGGGAACCTGGCCACCTTGAAGTCAAGAAATTCAAGTCTGTTTCTTAGGCCTGAAATTGATTCCCACCTATTCATGTACAATTTACATATATGATTTATATTTATATACATACGTTGACTCCATATTGCATTTGGTGTAGTTATGTTTTTTGTTTTATTTATGTATTGACCATATATTTTATTGACTATTATGTCACATAGAACATTGGTTACATTGATTACATAGGAAATACGCCTGCATATGTATTCCACTTCATACCTGACCCCCAGGACATTCACAGAAAAAGAAAACGTGTCACCATAAGCGTCTTACTCAACGATTCATTGTTTGGGAGTGCTGGTATCTGAACTCATGGCCTACAGGGCCAAATTCATGAATGGATGAGTGTGAACACGCCCTCCTGGGGCAAATTGAGCAGACAGGCTGTTCCCAGGACCTGAGATCGAGCCCAGGAGTCAACAAAATATGAACAGATTGACATGCAGATGACAGTACACTAATAAATATATATCTTTATAGAGTGCCAGAGATGTCTATACATTATTCAGTTCTATATACTACATTCCTACTAATTCTTGGGTATATATTATGCGTCCATGTAGTTAATGTTATTGTTTTCATCCTTAAACTATTAATGAAATCACTCATTTTCCTGAAATTATTGCATTCCTGTAAATAATAATATTCTTTTAATGCTTAATAAATATTAAATAAAATCAATCAGACTCGTGAAATCATGCTGTCTAATTTTATAGGAGCATCTTTCACAATCAACTCATTCAACTGTAAAATTGACAAGATTCCATTGTTATTCCTATGGAAGGGAACCAGTTTGTTAATATCTCCTGCCATTGGTTGGTCAGGTCCTATGTGGGCCTATGGCTTCCCTAATGGTCCACCAACCTTCAACAATGCAAGGTGATGTACCCTTTGCAACAGTGTCATTCAGACCCAGGAGGGTCACCGTGTAAAGGAAGAAAACGTAAAAAAGCCACATTTTTTTCTGTACATTCTTTTCCCTGAAAGGCCTGAGTGTCTAGGATCCCATCAGCAACAGTGGGTCCAGTGGCTGAACCAAGGCCTAGAGTGATCAAAGCTGAGGTACAATTGCCACGACCGGACTTCAAGCCCTGTGCTTTACAAAATAAAATAGACATACATACATACATACATACATACATACATACATACATACATACATACATATATACATTAAAAATATTTAAAATATTATGAGGATCCTTGGCTTGTAATTCTTGCCATTTTTTCTGCCAGTCCTGGGATTTGAACTCAGGGTCTGGGGAAATCTGCAGCACTGTGGGTGATGGGAAGAACACCGTGCTGGAAGACAAGAAAGAAAGGCCTGTTCCTAGGGCCTGAATTCAAAAATAATATTCGCATACATTTTAAATACCTGATTTATATTTACATGCACATGTTTACTGCATGTTGCAGTTAGTGTATTCATTTTTATGTTTTATTTATTTCTTATGCATTTGAGTGAGTATGATAAGACGTATAACATTTTTTGCATCCTATTACACAAAACATAGATTTGCTTATGTATTCTACATCATTCCTGAGGCCCAGGACTTTCACTGATAAGGAAAACAAGTGGGACAATTGGCTTTTCCACCAGGATTAAGTTTTTGCCAGTTCTGTGACCTGAACTCAGGGTCTAACAGGCCCACTTCATGAAAGGGTAAATGTTAGCACACCAGTCTGATGCAAGTGAAGTTACTGGGCAAATTTGAGGACCTGAGATCAAGCCTAGGAATGGCCAATATATAAACAGATAGATGTTTAGATTGCAGTGTGTGTGTGTGTGTGTGTGTGTGTGTGTGTGTGTGTGTGTGTGTGTGCATGTGTGTGTATTAACATATGTATATGCATCTACAAAGATTTACAGAGAGAAATTTATGTAGATTCTAGTGTATAACCCTATATAAAGAGTGATGTCTATATCTTATTTTTACATAAGCTATTACTACCAATTATTTGGTTTAAAATTATGCTTCCATTAATTAATCACAGTAGAATACTTAATAAAGAATTAATCAATGACCTATATTTATTGCATGCAATCTTATACTGTAATGACTATCTAATTACTACTTCAGTTAATACATTTCAAACATTCTATTAGTGTTCCTATAGATAAGAACAAGTTTCCTAAGATCTTCAGCCATGTGTAGGTGGCAGGTGTAGGATTGATCTCAGGGCCTAGGTATCTGGGTTGGACTCATGCTTCACTGACAGCCCCCCAGCCTTCATCCATGCAAGGTCACATACAATTTTCAAGCCAAGTCATTGAGACCCAGGAGGGTCACAGTGCCAAGGAAACAAAAGTAAACCTGTTGTGTAAAATTACCTGGTTTTTCCTCATCCATTTTTGTTGGTTTGCTTTATTTTTGCCAGTGCTGGGAATTGAACTCGGGTCCTAGGATCCCTGGATCATCTGTGGGTGTAAAAGCTGCATCCCAACCTAGGGTAATCGTGGTTTAAGTCACAATAAAATGCTTCTTTGAGCAAAAGGAGATCAGGGAAAATGTCTAGACTCACAGTTCCAGCCTCAGGACCTGCCACAAAAAAGAGCCAGTAACTCCATGTGTCTGTGTATGTATGCATGTATTTGAATTGGTGAAGATCCAGAGTTGCTATGAAGAAAGGCACCTAGCTAGGAAATTTGCTTTGAATAGAATGATTTCTTAGCAACAGACTGTGCATTCAAGACAGTGCATGTTCCAGAGCTCCCCTCACTGTTCCCAGTTAACCTTAGGGGGTCTCCATACCCCAGGTTGCTTGAAGAAATCTGCCTCATTGTTGGAACAGGCAGACAAAAAGCCTCACTCTTGTGCATCTGGGTAACAAACAATTCATCCAAGCCAATTAGTGAGGATGAGTGTGCCCAGGCTGTTAAGGTTAGGAGAAAAAGCCCTCTTTGTACTCCAAGCTATCTCTCTTCCCAGTGCTCTGTTTTGACTGGAAGCCTTCATTTGTGCCACCTGCCATGGCAGACCAAGTTCCCTATACTCATCCTGTCTTTGTAAAACTATGTTTCAGTGTTGAAACAAAGTGCTACCATTAATCCAACAGTCCTTCTGGTAGACAATTAGGGAGCTGAACACAATGAAATGATTCATTATTGGCATCGGTGCCTCCCTGTGTGTGTGTGTGTGTGTGTGTGTGTGTGTGTGTGTGTGTGTGTGTGCTCGCACGTGCACTCACGCATACACCAGTCCTGGTGATTGAACTATGGACCTAACCACTGTACCTGAGTTTCTCCTGAATAAGGATCATACTCTACCACTTGAGCCACACAGCTACTTCAGGCTTTTTTTTTGTAGGGAATGTGGTACTGAAGATTCAAACCCAGGGTTTGACACACACAAAGCAGTCTACCCCTAAGAAACATTCCCAGCACTCCACTTCAGGTTTCTTTCTTTCTTTTCTTGTAAGTTGGAGGAGTTGAAGTCTGGGCCTGGGTGCTGGCTATGAGCTCTTCATCTCAGTCTAGCACACTTCCACAAGAGCTACAATGCCCCTTCAGGCTTTCTGGTGGTTTATTGGAGATAAACATCTCAAGGAATTTCCTGCCAAGGCTGACTTTGGACCGTGATCTGGGAGAGTTTTGAAATGAGATTCTCAGCTTCTGGAGCAGGCAGAATGATAGACCTAAGCTAAAGATATCTGAGCCATGACACTTTGCTGCAAGTGGGTCCTTGGCTCAGCATGGTAGAACATTAGCAATGAGCCCAAGAAGAAAGTCAGCATCTAGGCTCTGAGTTCAAAGTTCATGATGGAGAAACCTAAACCAAAACAACTGTCTGAAGCAGACAAATCACTAGAGTTTAGTACATATATAAATTTGACCCTGCCTTGGGGACATATCTGAGCCTCAACTTTCTCATCTGCACAATCATCTTACTTGTGAAACTCTTATAAGGACAAGATGAAAGAATACAACTCATGAAGGACTTAGCACATAGCACCCTGTGAAGGACTCAGCACTCAGTACCCCATGATCAACCCAGAATTACTAAACACCGAGCACCCCAGGAAGGACTCATCACATAGCTATGTCCCACAAACTGTCATTAGAATTAGGGTGCTTTCATCAGTATCACCATTCCTTCAGATACACTTCACAAACCTCACAAGTTCACATCTAACGGTTTAGAGGGGTGTTTTGTGTGGGGAGAGTCATCAGCCTCAGGGATTTCACTCATAGGTTGGAGGTACTGTCCTAAGATCTTTTCCTCAAGGCTAGATCTCTACTAATTTGAGGCACAGCTCAGAGTCTAGCAGACTTCCTGCTAGGGCTGAGTTTTCAACCCCCAGTGTCTGATCTCACCCCCTGAGCAGGTAGAGGTGAGCCAGCAGTGTCTGGTTCCATGATGCTGGGCTGCAGCTGTTGACCTCTGGCTAAGTCAGGTTAGATGACAGCCGTCAGTTTCAGACTCCCAGGTTGCTCTGTGATGAGGTATTTGAATTCCTGGCTTTCTATAACTGCAGACAGAACATTACAATTTGTTTTTGGTGCCAGTCCTGGGGCTTGAGTAAGGGCCTAGACACAGTCCCTAAGCTTTCATTCTCAAAGCCAGTGCTCAACTACTTGACAGCATATATATATATATACATACATGTGTGTGTGTGTGTGTGTGTGTGTATAAAACAAGACAGAGATGTCTGTATATTATTCAAGTATATATATAATATTACTACCAATTATCAATAAATTATTCCTTCCTGTATTGAAATATTATGGTTGAATACATAACAAAGTATTAATTGAAAATTTTTCAATGTAGTATAATTATTGTGTATAATTTTATAATATAATCATACACTTACGTAATTGTTACTTTACAACATTCCATTCATAAGGATGTATATCAGAATGCATTTCTTAGGATATCCCACCATTCATAGGTGGGAGTCCTGGGATTCACACCCCAGGCCTAGGTTGCTGGTTGGGGCTATGGCTTCACAGATAGCCCACCAAACTTCAGCAGCGCAAGGTCATGTACACTTTCCGAACCCTGTCATTTAGACCCAGGATGGTTGCAATGCAAAGGAAAAAACAATGTAAAACCGCCTTCTGATACTTCCCAGTTTTAACCTTCTCCTTTTTTCCCCCTCTCTTTTTTTCTTTTTTCTTTTTGGTTTTGGGGCCAGAACTCTGGGTCTGGGTGCTGTCCCTCAACTCTTCAGCTCAAGGCTATCGCTCTACCACTTGAGCCATAGCACTAATTCTGGCTTGTTTCTGCTTATGTGGTACTGAGGAATCAAACCCATGGTCTTATGCATGCAAGGCAAGACTCTATTACTGAGCTACGTTCCCAGCACTTCTCCTTTTATTTGCCAGTCCCAAGATTTGAATTTGAGTCCTAGGGTCTCAGGATGGGCTGTGGGCCCAGAGGCTACACCCCAGCCTAGGATGATCGAAGGTGAGGAAGAGTTAGCAAGAGCTGAGTTCAAGCCCCAGGCCTGGCCAAAAATTTAAGGCCCTGGCTTGGAATTTGCACCAGTTTTCTGGCAGGCTTGGGATTTGAACTCAGGGTCTGGGTAACTCTGTGGCACCTTGGGGGAGCAGAAGCTCACCATCATTAAAGACAAGAATTTCAGCCCAGTTTCCAGGGCCCAAATTCAAGCCCCAGCACTGAAAAAAATAATATTCATATATGAGATCTATTTACATACATGGGTTTACTCCATAGGACATTTATTACCCATATTTTTTATTTTACTTAGTATTATTACATATATAACATTTATTACATTTATTACATCTTATCACATGGACTTATTTGCATATAGATTATACATCATACTGAGACCCAGGACTTTCACAGAGAAGGAAAAATGTGTAAAAATTGGGTTCTGAATCCACATATAAAATTTTGGCCATGCTGGGATTTGAACTCACAGCCCACAATGCCCAATTCAAGAAAGGATCAGTTGTAGTCCAAAAGCCTTTGGCAAACTGAGCTACCAACCATTTCTGAATGACCTGGGAACAAGTCATAGTAGTGGCTGATAGATATAGATATAGGTGTAGATATAGATATGGATATAGATATAGATAGATAGATAGATAAATAGATGTGTAGTTTGAAATATATATGAGAGAGAGACTGTGAGGATATTAAATTATATATGCATATTATGAATTATTATTAAATAATGCCTCCATTTAATGAAGTATCATTGTTGAATACTTTTTTTTTTGGTCCAGTCGTGGGGCCTGAACTCTGGGCCTGGACGCTGTCCCTCAGCTCTTCAGCTGAAGGCTAGCACTCTACCACTTGACCCACAGCGCTACTTCTGGTTTTTTTTTTTCTTTTTGCTTATGTGGTGCTGAGGAATCAAACCCAGGGCCTCAGGCATGGAAGGCAAGCACTCTACCACTGAGCCACCTTCCCAGCCCCTTATTGTTGAATACTTATTAAAGCATTAATGTAAAAAAAGTAGTCAGTATTCTTTAATTGGGAGAATCATACAAAATAGCTAGAATGGAAGACATAATCCAATACTTTTTGTGTGGCCTTCTACAAAACAATCATGAACTAACTGCAAATTCAAATGTTACTTTTATATTATTCCATTAAACATTCACATGAATAGGAAAGACTTTCTCAAGATCTCCCTCCATTTGTAGGTGGCAGTCCTGGCATTGGAACTCCAGGCCTGGGTAGTTTACTTCAAAATGCAAACCACTAGGATGACATTATGAAGATTTCAGTTTGTCACAATGAAAAAAAGAACAAGAGGAAAAGAAAGCCAGGTATCATTTGTTCCTGCCTGTAATCCTAGCTCATCAGGAGTCTGGGAGGTAGAGAATGCCAGTTTGAATTCAGCCAAGATAGGAAAGTCCACAGCACTCTTATTTCTGACGGATCAAAGTAATAAAAACTCATTATGTGTGGGGCTGTGGTTCAAGGGAAGAGCCCTACCCTTGAGCTAAAGGAGCTCAGGGACAGTGCCTAGGCTCATAATACAAACCCTGGACCTGCCAAAAAAAAAAAAAAAAGCAAAATAAAAAACAAGTAACTCCATGTTTCCCCATGTGTGTACGCATGCATTTCTATCAGTAAAGGTCCAGAGTCCCTATGATGAAAGGCATCCAGCTAGAAAATTTGCTTTGAATAGAATGGTTTCATAGCAAATACGATGCTTTCAAGACAGTGCACGTTCCGGGGCTCCCCTTACTGTTCCCAGTGTAGCCAGAGGTTTTCTGCACACCCCAGGGTGCTGGAGGAAGTCTGCTTCATTGTTGGAACAGTCCAACAAAAGGCATCACTCAAGTACAGCTTTGTACCAAAAAACTCCATCCTGGCAAATTAGTGAGCAGGAGTGAGGGCAGGCTCTAAAGGCCAGGAGAAAAAGGCCTCTTTGTACCCCAAGCTATCTCTCTCCCCAGTGCTGTATTGACAGGAAGTCTCCATTTGTGCCACCTCCTGTGGCAGGCCAAGTTCCCTGCATTTATCCTGTCTTTGTTAGACTATGTTCCAGTGTTGAAATAACCTGCTACAATTATTTCAAAGGTCCTTTTGGTAGAAAACAAGGGAGCTGAACCTAATGAAATGATTCATTATTGTCAATGGTGGCTTTCTTGGTTTCTGGAAACTTGTTATATCTAAGCACAGGTGTAATATCACAATACTCCCTGTCATTTAGGACTGGTGGTGCTCATCAGGTTTTGAAAGATTTGACCTCTCCTAGTTGGGCCCCGGATGGCTAGGTTTTGGGGTTGAACACATGGCCTGAGTGCTGTCCATGAGCTCAGAATAGAAGCTCAGTGCTTTACCATTTGGTGTCACACCTTCACTTCTGGTATCTGTATTTGTGTGTGTGTATGTGTGTATTTGTGTGTATCTGTGTGTGTATGTCTCTGTGTGTCTGTGTGTGTGTGCATGTATTTGTGTGCATACACTTCTCCTGGAGCTTGAACTCAGGAACTGAACACTAGACCTGAGTTTCTCCGGTACAAGGATAGCATTCTATCACTTAAGCCACACAGCCACTTCAGGCTTTTTACTAGTATGTGATACTAAGGAATCAAACCCAGGGATTCATACAGACAAAGCACTCTACAACTAAGACACATTCCCAGCACTCCACTTCAGGTTTCTTTCTTTTTTTGGAAGTTGGAATTTATATCTAGGCCTGGGTGCTGTCCTTGAGTTCTTCAGCTAAAGCCAATCGCTCTACCACTTGAGCTACAGCACCCCTGGAGGTTTTTGGTAGTTCACTGGAGAAAAGCCTCTCAAGCAATTTCCTGCCCAGCCTGGCTTTGGACTGTGATCCTCAACTCTCAGGCTCCTGAGTAGCTAGGATGACAGGTGCGAGTCACTGGCTCCCAGCTTCCAGTTCATGTTTCTAAGTGGTGAAAAGGAGACAATAGTCTCATGGGATCTTTTGGATCTGGGATAGTTTGGAACTGATATCATATCTCAGCTTCCTGAGTAGGCAGGATGACAGACCTCAGCTACAGATACCTATACTGTAACACTCTGTTGCAAGGGGGTCCTTGGCTCCACGTGGTAGGGGGCTAGCCATGAGCCCAACAGGGAAGGATCAGGGGCTAGGCCCTGACTTCAAGGTTCATGACCGAGAAAAAGAAACCAAAACAATTGTCTGCAGGAGACAACTCACTAGAGTTAGGTACAAACATAATTTTGGCCCTGATGTGGGGACATATCTGAGCCTCAAGTTTCTCTACAGCACAACCATCTGACTTGTGGAGCTCTTACAAGAACCAGATGAAAGTAGGACTCAGCACACAAAACCTCATGAAGGACTCATCACATAGCTGTATCCCACACACTATCATTAGAATTAGGGTGCTTTCATCAATATCATCATTCTTTCAGAGACATGTCACAAACCACACAAAGTTCACATCTAATGATTTAGAGGGGTTTTTTCTGGTGGGAAGGTGGAGTCAGCCACGGGGATTGCATTGAAAGCCTAGTTACTGTCCTAAGATCTTTTGCTCAAGGCTAGAGCTCTATCACTTTGAGCCACAGCTCAGAGTTTCGCAGACTTCCTGCCAGGGCTGGGTTTTATACTCACCAGTGTCAGATCTCAGCCCCCAGGTATCTTGGATGACAGGAGTGAGTGAACCAGCAGCATCTGGTTCCGTCCAGCTGGGTTGCAACGGTTTACTTCTGGCTAATTCAGGTGAGACAGCAGCTGTCTGCACAAGACTCCAGACTTGCTCTGTGATGAGGTATTTGCAGTGATGTCCTTATATAGCTGCAGTCAGAACATTCTATCTTTTTGGTGCCATTCTTGGGTCTTGAGAAAGAGTCTTGACACACAGTCTCTACGCTTCTATGCTCAGCTAGTGCTCAGCTGGTTGAGCAACAGCACGACTTCCAGATTTATCTATGCACACAGTAGAGAGGAATCGACCCTACTACTTTGCATGTACTAGGCGAGCACTCAACCACTGAGCCTCAGTAGTGACAAGTGTATAAACAGATAAATGTGTAGATTGGTAGATAGAGAGATAGATAGATAGATAGATAGATCGATAGATAGATTGATGTAGATGCATCAAACAAGAGACAGATGTCTGTATACTATGAAATTGCATATACAATATTACTACCGATTATTGGCAATTAAATTATTCCTTGCTTTTTTAACTATCATGGTTGAATACATAATAAAGGATTAATTGAAAATTAGTCAATGTAGCATAATTGTTGTGTATCATTTTATAATATAATCATACATTACCAATTTAATTGTTACTTTTGTAATATTCCATTTGTATGGATGTATATGGGAATGGGTTTCTTAGAATCTCTGCCATTCATTAGTGGCAATTCTGGGATTTGACCTCCAGAATTAAGTTGCCAGTTTCGGTATGATTTCCTTAATAGCCTGCCAAACATCAGCAATGCAAGGTAATGTACACTTTCTAGGACTGGTCATTTAGACCCAGGATGGTCACAATACAAAGGAAAAAAAAGTAAAACCACCTTCTTGAACTTCTCAGTTTTATTCTTCTCCTTTTTATTTTTTTTTTTGCCAGCCCCAAGATTTGAACTCGGGTCCTCGTTTACAAGGGTCAGCTGTGACAGAAATGCCAAGACCTGAGTGCAAGCCCTGTGCTCGGCTAATAATAATAATAATAATAATAATAACAATAATAAAACCCTGGTTTGGAATTTGCACCATTTTCCTGGCAGGCCTTGTATTTGAACTCAGGGTATGGATAATTCTGTGGCACTGTGGGTGAAGGGCAAAGGCTCACCGTGCTTGAAGATAAGAAATTCAGTGCAGTTCTCAGGACCTGAATTGAAGCCCCAGCACTGGAAAAAGTAATATTAACAAATGAGATCTATTTACATACATAGGTTTACTGTGTATGATGCTTATTACTCTTATTTATTTAGTATTATTACACATATAATATTTCTTTTATTACATCATATCACATAGGATATATCAGCATATGGATTATGCATCATCCTGAGACCCAGGACTTTCTCAGAGAAGGAAAAAATAAATATGTCAAAATTGGCTTCTTAATCCACGAATAAATTTTTGGCCATGCTGGGATTTCAACTCACAGCCTTCAATGGCCAATCCTTAAATGGGGTCACAGTCTTAGCACACCATCCACCGGCAAACTGAGCTGCCAGGAGTTCTGAGGACCTGTGATAAAGCCATAGGAGTGCCAGATAGATAGATGGATAGATAGATGGATAGATAGATAGATATGTAGATATAGATATGCATACAGAGAGATGGAATGTGAGGATATTAAATTATATATGTATATCTATATAATTACCAATTATTCATTACTAAATAGTGCCTCCATTTAATGAAGTATCAAGGTTGAATACTTATAAAAGCATTAATTAAAAATTAGTCAATAGCCTTCTATTAAGGGAATTATACCATAGTTCTGGAATGGAAGATATAAATCCAATAATTTTTGTGTGGAATTCTAAAACAGAATCATGGATTAACTGCAAGTTTATTACTTTGATAATATTCCATTAACATTCCAATGAATAGGAAGGATCTCCTTCCATTTGTGTGTGGCAGTCCTATCAATTGGACTCCAGGCCTGGGTAGTTTACTTTGAATGCAAACCATTGGAATGACACCATGAAGATTTCAGATTGTTACAATTATAAAAAATAACAACAAGAAGAATAGAAACCCAGGAGCCATGGGCTCCTGCATGTAATACTAGTTCCTCAAGAGGCTGAGATGTAGAGAATGCCAATTTGAATTCAGCGGGGGCAGGAAAGTCTATGAGACTCTTATTTCTAAGATATCACAAGAAAAAATGAATGGAGCTGTGGCTCAAGGGCAGAGCACTACCCTTGAACAAAAGGAGCTCAGGGACAGGGCCTCAGCTCATAGTACAAACCCGGAATTGCCCCCCCCCAAAAAAAGGAGGCAATAACTCCATGTCTCTGTATATGGATGCATGATGTATGGATGATGGACATTCAGCAGGTTGCCCATGGCCAGCCTCCCAACCTTGTCAAGCTGGGACAAGCCCTGAAGAGTACTCAGTCTGAGCCTACAGCTTGACCAAAGCATCCTTCTCTGCCATTTAATAGCTGAAGACTTATGTTCTGGCTGAAGTCTCCCATCGGGACACCTAGCAGCCAGCCACTGCCTAAAGGGAGACTACAGTTCCTAGACTGTAGGAGTTGTCGAAGTTTCTGGCTCCATAGACTAGACCTCTGGGGCCTGGTGGCTCTCACTCATTTATCATTCCTCATTGCTGAGTCTCAGGCTGGTCCAAAATCTTGGCAAAGATATTAAATAGTCAGCAATTTCTATGCCCAAAGGGGCATGCCAATAAATCCCACCCTCATAACTCCTGTTAGAAGTGAACCTTGGGCTGTGAATGTGGCTCAGTGGTATAGTGCTTACTTAGCACACACTAAGTCCTGGGTTCAATTCCTCAGTACCAAAGAAACAGAAAAAGCCAAAAGTTGCACTGTGGCTTAAGTGATAGAGTGCTAGACTTGAGCAAAAGAAGCTCAGGAACATACCCAGACCCTGAGTTCAAGACCCAAGACTGGCAAAAAGAAAAAAAAATGAGCCTGGTATGACATATTCTTGTGGGACTCAGAGGAGGGCCATGGTTATAGGTAAGAGGTAGGGTAGAGGGCAGTTGCTCGTGGCTCACCTCTGTAAGCAACTCAGGAGGCTGAGATCTGAGGATCCCAATTGGAAGCAGGGAAGTGTATATGAGACACGTTTCTCTAATTAAACACCCATAAAGCCAGAAGTAGAACTGTGGTTCAAGTAGTGCTAGCCTTGAGCACAAAAGCTCAGGAATCGGATAGAATCCATGCCATGAATTCAAACCCTAGGACTGGCACACACAACACACACACACAAACACACACACACACACACACACACACACACACACACACACATACACCAAGATAGAGCATTTGCCAGTCACCCTGCACAAGTTCCATCTCTAGCAACTCAATATTAAAAAAAGAGGGATAAGGGAAGATAAGACTTGCTCCAGGAGGTGATATAACCAATGCCAAAATTCCACAGGAGTTCTAAGATGTGGATACAGGACAGAGAGCCTCAGGCAGAAGGTACAGCATGGGCAAAGGTCTTGAGGCGTGCTGTAGAACAGGTGGTGTGGGTGGAATGAAGGTTCTGTGGCTTCAGAAGAGTCTGGCAGGACATTCAAGGCTGGGCCAAGGTTGAGTCACAGGGCAAAGGGTGGGGTCCCAGAATGGGGCCCTGGAGAAGAATAAATGGCTTTTCACCATGGACTCCTGCCATTTCTGGTGGCTGGAATCCTATTTTTCACAGCTCCTGACCCTCAGAATTCCTTTGCCTGGAGGAGTCAGTACAAACGCATAGAAGAACTCTTGCCTAAGAAAATCTTCTAGCCCAATGCCACCAGTGGCTCAACCCCTGTAAATCTTAGCTACTCAGGAGACTGAGATAGAGATAGTGGGTTAATCCAGCTCAGGTGAGGAAAATTAGTGAGACTCTTCTTGCCGATGAACTACCAAAAGCCAGGAATGGAGTTGTGGCTCAATTGGTAAAGAGCTGTCCTTGAGAGAAAAAAGTTAAGAAACCAAAGCCCAGACTCCTGAGTTCAATTCCCAGTACAGGCAAGTAAAAAATAAAGAAAAGCTTTCAAGGGCTCCTAGTCCACTGTGGTAAAAGGCCATATCAGCCAGGCCCCAGTAGCTCACATCTGTACTCCTAGCTCCTCAGAAGGTTGAGATGTGAGGATTGCGGTTCAAAGCCAGCCTGGGCAGGAAAGTCTGGGAGACTCTGATCTCCAAGGAACCTCCAGAAAACCAGAAGTGGCTCTGTAGCTCAAGTGGTAAGCTGAAGAGCTGGGGCACAGTGCCCAGGCCCAGAGTTCAAGCCCCATGACCAACACCTAGCCTGCTTGGTCTTACTCTGTGGTTCTAGGAAAAGTATTTTCCAGTGGGCCCCTGAGGGTCTCCCAATGTCTAGTTGTCCCATCAGTCTTCAGAGCAGCCTCTTTGGAGGTCTTTGCCTACAGAGTAGGCCACAGTATCAGAGAAGGGTCAAGCCTTGGGGCACAGAGGTCATCAGTCAAGTCATCAGAATTGCATCTGTCATGGGTGCAGTATGGATCTGAGCAGTAAAGCGATATACCAGGGTTCTGGGCTAGGAGGGGCAGGAGCTGCAATATGGTACAGCAGGTAATGCCTACTCACGCAGGTATCACAAAAGTGCGAATCTGTCAGGCACACCTTTGATGGGTGTTGAGTTGGGCTTATGAAAGACTTGTAGGCTCAGGAATCCACAGGCGGCTGGCTGTTGCTTGTAGCAGTCACTACCCTGGAGTCCCAGGGCTTGGAGCCCTGCTTTCCTCAGGGGCTCTGGGACAGATGAAGGTCTGCAATCATGGGCCAACTACAAAGGAGCATCCATAGTGTCCTTCCCTTGGTCCTGTGGCCTCGTGCATGGATTGAGGGGCAGGTTCCATGGAACTTACTGCCATGATCCAGCCCCCTCAGCCCAAGAAGGACTTAGGGAGAAACCACTTGATTTGCATTGAGAGTTTACTATGATTATGCCTCAGGGCTTCCCACAGTTCTACCTCAGCTCATCATTAACATCTCTGTGTGTGTGTGTTTGTGTGTGTGCATGTGTGCATGTGCATATTGGTACAGGGGCTTGAATTCAGGGCCCAAGGTCTGTCCCTGAGTTTTTTCATTCAGGGCTAACACTTTACCACTTGACCCGCAGCTTTTCTTCCAGCTTTACATGGTTATTTGCAGAAGAGATTCTCACAGATTTTTCTAGCTGGGCTGCCTCTGAATGGCAATCCTCAGATCTCAGCCTCCTGAGGAGCTAGAAATATGAGAGAATGAGCTATTAGTAAGTATCTGACCACACTTTCCTTCTTGGCTAAAACAGAGTGCCTCTCTTTCCCAGCCGAGCACCTATGTACAGCTACCCCTCCTACCTCAAGCTTCAGACAAAACATATCCTCCAGTGAGGACAAAGAAATGGGATCAGGTTTGAGCTTTATGTTCTTCAAAAAGTCAGGGGCTGCTAGGAGCTGAGGTAGAGGTCAGAGAACTAGGCCAGGGCAAGTAGACAGCTGTTAAAACAGATGAGCATATGAAAAGACATCCTTGCAGCTGGGTGTCAGTTGCTTATGCCTATAATCCTAGATACTCAAGGCTGACACCTGGGGATCAATCAAGTTTCAAAGCTAGCCGGGGCAGACTTTTATCTCCAATGAATAAAGCACCAACCTTGTGCAAACAAGCTAAAGGATAGCACCAGGGCTCTGAGTTCAAACCCCGGTAAACACACACACACACACACACACACACACACACACACACATACACACACTAACATCCTTAGCAGGTGCCAATGTCTCATACCAGCAATCCCAGCTCCTCAAGAGACTGAGCTCTTAGGATGGCAGCTTGAAGCCAGCCCAGGCAAGAATGTCTGTGAGTCTCTTATCTCTACTAAACTACTAAAAAAGATGAAAGGTGAACTCTGATTCAAGTAGTAGAGATTTAGCTTAGGGACAGTGCCTCGGCCCTGAGTTCCAGCTCTGAGATTTTTTTTAAATAAACACCCTTTGCCATCCTCAACCCCACAGGCCATAAATCCAGATTTTGGTCATCCTAGATCTCACTTCCGTTCCTGCCACTTCCACAGCACTGCCACAAGTTGCCGGTGTGTGACTAGCACTGTGTTAAGAATTGAACTTATACAAGGGAGACATAGCAGGTCAAGGCTAACGCCCCAGAACATTGAGGTACTGGCCATACCAGTCTCTCACCCCCTCTTCCCTGGCCCTGGAATCTAGTCTGTGCCTCTGTATTATGGTTATCTGGAATTGTTTAGAAGGACCTGAGAGGCCCAGCTGGGTTGGGGGAAGATAGACTTTCCTGCGATAAGGTACGTTTACATTTCCTAGACACCAATGGATACTTCCAAGACACCTTGGCCTCACCTCCCATCTAGCCCCAGATCATCCTTGTTTGGGCGGCCTTCAGGCAGCTATCAGGCTGATGTTGGCCAGAGCCATTGGCAACCACCCTTCCCCCACTCCACTTCCAGCCTGCTAGGAGGGACATGCATCCAGAGGCCCAGCTGAGGAAAAGGAAAGGACATGGCATGACTGAGCCCCTCCCCTCTAGGGGCAGGGGAGAACCTATTCCAGCTGGCCCTGCTGACCCAGAGTCCTCTGGAAGTGGCCAAAGTTATGGACAGCTGGACTTGGGCCCCAATGAAAAGCTGGAATATACAGGTCTCTGGCAATTTAGGACTCATTATAGACCCTGATAGAGGGCTAAAGGCAGGGTGCCGTGGAGGAGGGGCTCCCTCTGAGGTCAGGAAGAGGCTGACAGGCGCCCAGGAAGGGGACAGAGAAAGATGAGGGAAAAATACACACACACACACACACACAGGGGTAGTCCAAGGCCTCAGCAGTCCCTGAACACCTGAACATCCCAATCCCCAAGAAGATAGCACTACCATCCTCAAGCCAATTGTAGACAAAACTCAGAGTCTCTCACACGCCTGGAATGGATCATAACACAGCATGGCATTTCCTACTGTACACACTGCTATGCAGAAATTCAGCTACCTTATTTTTGGTTGTTGGTCATGGGGTTTGAACTTTGGGTCTGCACACAGTCCTTTAACTCTTCAACTGAAGGTGTGTGCTCTACCATGGATCCACAGCACAACTTGTGGCTTTGATCCACGATCCTCAGATCTCAGCCTCCTGAGTAGCTAGGATTACAGTTGTGAGCCACTGGCAGCACCCGGGTTCAGTTACCTTCTTATACCCAGGGGAAACTCAACTTGTCAGGCTACAAATCACATGCCATCCTTCACTTCAGACTTTGACACCAGCATCCCAAACCATACTTCCATGGATGGAGAGAATAAAATTGAAACTACCCTCCCACCCCTGCTCCCATTCACCCCACTCCCTGCCTAAGACAGGCCACAACCTCTGGAGTTCTTGGTAAGGCAATGCCCACCCTACTGTGATTTCACACTTGGGAAAACCTTGGGAGATCTTAGAAATTTCTGTACATTGAGGCCAGCACCTGGTCTCCCAACCACAGCACCCCCACTCCTTCACCATCTCTTGAAGGCAAGGGGTGTCTTTCTGGTTTTTTTTGGTTGAGGGGCTTGAACTCAGGGCTTGGGTACTGTCTCTGATGATGATTTTTGCTTAAGGCCAGTGTTCTACCATTGAACCATGGAGCCACTTCCAGTTGGAGTTTGGAGATGAGACGCTATGTGACTTTCCTGCCTGGGCTGGGAAACGAGATCCTCTGGATATCAGCCTCCTGAGTAGCCAGGATGACAAGCGTGAGACACCAGCCCAGGGCTTATGGTGTCTCATTCATTAGAATTTCCCCCCTTGTCCTCTTCTAGACACTCCTCTACCGCCCTCAGGGACAGCAAAGGGAGGCTTGGAATCTGGGTAGGGCCATGGGCATTAAAGGGTCCCCTCCACATCTCTACCCCTCTCTAAGCTCCCATCTGCCTCCTGTGGATGGCCTGGCCATCCGGAGCAAATCAGACCCACTAGGACTTCTGGGGCCTGCCTTGTATCCCCCTGCCCCACCCAACAGGTACCTGGGGATTTCTGGGGCCAGCTGCTCCATGTCCTGGTGGAAGATGTTGGAAGGGTTGCTGATAACCGGGTCCAGGTTTTCAGGGAAGAAGGAGTGTCCAATTCCCCTCTGTCAAAGAAGGAGACACAAAGCATGGATGGATCTACTAAGAGCTCCAGGGCATAGCCATCCACCCATCACCAAGGTCCCTTTGAGTCCTGGAGCTTGATCTTGGGGCCTGAGCGCTGTCTGGGAGCTTCTTTTGCTGGAGGCAATCGCTCTTCCACCTGAGCCAAGGTACCATTTCTGACATTTTTCTGTGTATGTGGGACCTAGGAATTGAATCAAGGGTTTCATGTGTGCTAGCGAGCTCACTACTGCTGACACAATCCCAACCCTGGATAGCTGTTTTTCTGTGACCCCTCGGGCCTGTGTGGGGACACTCTTGCACATCTGTACTGAGTTTCTAAGCAGCAGCCCTGGCTGTAGATGAACATGCTCAGCTATGTTGTCCTTTATCTACAGCATCTTTGCACTCTGTGATTCCTGTCTGATCCTCCTTGTTAAGTAAGATCCCTTTCCAAGTCCTGCTTCTAAGAAGCCCACTCCAATTGCACTGGCAGAGAAGGATCTTCACTCTGCAGGCTGCCAGCCTTGTCACGCTCTGCCTTGCAGCCGGTGAGCATTGAAAGCATATGAAGGAGAAGTCCTGGCTTCCATCACCCACTTTTTGAAGGCTCTCATACACTATCCTGAGACCGGTGCTGTACCACACTACATGAGAAGGCACTCAAGGCCCAGTCAGTCTGGGGCAAGAAGATGGGGCCATTTTTTTGTGTGGGCTTCAACTCAGGATCTGGGAGCTCTCTCTCTTAGTTTTCATGCTCAAGGCTGCTGCTCTATCACATGAGCCACAGCTCCATTTCTAGCTTTTTGCTGCTTCCATGGAGAGAAGAGTCTCACCAGCTTTCCAGCTTATGGCTGGCTTTGATCTTTGATCCTCAGATCTCTGCCTCCCAAGTCGCCAGGATGTCAGGCTTGAGCCTGAGCCAGAGTTGACTGGCACCAGAGCCTTTCTTTTGAGCTTCTGTTTATCTCGTGTCAACTAGCAAGCCCCAGTTAAAATAGTTTTAGGGGTTCAAGATTCTCTCCTAGATCACTTAATCGAAGGAGATAAAGTGTCTTTGGAAAAGGCTACTTTGAATTGGCCTAGGGGTGTGTGTGTGTGTGTGTGTGTTTGAGAGAGAGAGAGAGAGAGATTAGTATTAGTTTTAGGGATACCTACCCCCATCTCTGTGTTGCCTCATCCTCTCAGTGGTGAGTCCATCCTGGATCTCCACACCAAGGAAGGTGGGTAGGAAGGGTACATAAGGTCACATAGAGTGGGATGATCTGAATTCTATCCTGCAACTGAAGCCTGGAGAGATAATGGAAGAAGGAGAGGTTTAGAGGAACATCAAAGGAAGCCCCCTATCTTTGGCTACAAGTACCAGAGAGAAGACTGAACCCATCATTTTTGGTAGTAAGATAACAGGTGTCCACTATGCATTTATTTTATTATTTTTTGTGTGAGCCCTAGGTCTTGGATTCAGGGCCGGGATGTCATCCCTGAGCTTCTTTTTCTCAAGGCTGAGGCTCTACCAACACGAGCCACAGCACCACATCTGGCTTTTTTGTGCGTGGGCGGAGGTTGTTTATGGGAGATAAGAATCTCACAGACTCTCCTGCCCGGGCTGGCTCTGAGACACAACCATCAGACCTCAGCCTCCCCAATAGCTAGGATTACAGGCAGGAGCCACCAGCACCTGACTGCCACCATCCATTTATAATCCCCTAAGGCCAGTTCCTGGCCAACCTCATTGCACCTCCCTTGTGCTGAGTGGGAAGCCAATGTGGGTGGGTTTTATACTTCAACTGCCTACCTACCTGTGAGCATTGTTCTGGGTCAGTCTGATGGCAGCTTCCTCCTTATTGACAGCAATGGTTCTGTCACAAGAATAAATGTCGCCCAAGAGGTGTCAGGTCTAGGGTCTTTCCTCTGCATACTGCCCCTCCACCATGAAACAACACACTCCAGCAAAGCGAAGTAGACATAGAGTGGATTCACTTTCGTATAACAAGGTTCTGGTGAGATAAGTGGTGGTGAGGATCAGAGGCCCGGGATCTTGCTGGGTGGGAGGACAACGCTACACCTCCTTATCCACTTTCCTTTAACTGTCTTCACAGAGGGTAATGGGGAAAGACTCACTGGAAGGATGGACGATGACTATCAGACACAGTCTAGCCCGGGCACAGAGGGGCTTACCTCAGGGAGCTAGTTCAACAGGCTGAGCGAGACAGCTCCTGACCCACAGCCAACCTCCAGAATGGGAAGGCCACCTTGAGTCCCAGCCACATGGGGACCCTGGGCCACCTCCTCCAGCACGCATTCAACCAGTTCCTATGAGAGAGAGATAGGGAGTGAGAGAGAGAGAGACAGAGACAGAGACAGAGAATGTGAGAGAGAGAAAGAAAGAAAGAAAGAAAGAAAGAAAGAAAGAAAGAAAGAAAGAAAGAAAGAAAGAAAGAAAGAAAGAAAGAAAAAAGAAAGAAAGAAAGGAAGGAAGAAAGGAAGGAAGAAAGAAAGTCCGAATTACTCTTTATCCGGGTGTCGGTGGCACAGGACTATAATACTAACTACACAGGAGGCTGAGATATGAGGATCATGGTTCATAGGCAGCCCAGGCAGGAACGTCTGTGAGATTCTTATCTCCAAAGAACCACCAGAAAATTGGAAGTGATGCTGTGGCTCAAGTGGTAGAGTGCTAGCCTTGATTTGAGGAGCTCGGGGACAGTGCCCAGGTTCAGAGTTCAAGCCTCACAACTGAGAAGAAGTGGACTTCCAACCACAAGAATTGGACTGAATAGCACCCACTGTCCTCGGGAATATGGCAGAGAAGTCAGGCCGAGCTTGCTGTCAGCTGGGGGTCATGAGTAGGTCACCTAGCATCTCCGTGCCTCGTTTTCCCCAGCTGCAAAACTGAACACAGTGAAGAATCCCCTTCCTCATGGGGATAGGGAAAGGAAGAAAGAGAGCAATGTTTTGTTTCATAATCCTGTACCTGTACCACGATAAATAACAGGCCCATCTGAGTGCTTTCTGGGTATCTTCCTGTCATATGCTCAATTGCCAAGAACCTGACGGCCTCTCCCTTTATGCCTGGCTCTGCCCCAGAGATCCCCCTGTATTGATCCCTTGTTTCCTCACAACTTTCCCGGGAGGACCAATGGTCAAGCCCCAACCCATAGCTTCACCTTAGGTAAAGAATCAGCTGCCATGGACTAAGAGTTTGGGACAATCCATCTAAACCAATGACTGAGCATGGCACAATATGTCTAGCATTCCAACTAAAGAGGACCGGGCCTGCTGGTGCACACCTGTCACAAATAGGATGGCTGCGATCTAGCCCAGCCTGAGCATATATTATCTATCTCGGAAATGCCCACGACAGAAAGGCTTAGCTCACATGGTAGAAGACCTGACTGGCAAGCCTAAGGCCTAGAGTACAAACACTAATATACCAAAAAGAATCAGAGGCCTCGTGCCAGAGTCTCATGCGTGTAATCCTAGCTACTCAGGATGCTGAAATCTGAAGATCACAGGTCAAGATTTAAAATAGGGTTGGCCTCACCCATGAACTGTCATTATGAGAAGACCCGGACTCTGAGCCATGCTAGTGCACTCCATACTAACAGGGCTCAAATCCGTACTAAGGGCTGGCTATGCTGTCTGTCCCCCTGGGGAGTCACCCCCTGCGGGCCCCACCCCCAGGTCCTCCCAAGCTCTCTCTGCCACCAAAAGGCCTAAGGGAGTAGACATCTCCAGGGCACATAGATCCTTTGGTCTTATAATTTAATGGTGCTGAGTCCCCTTTAAGCGTTTCACCCTTCCAGGCTCCCAAACCTCTGCCACAAAGCCCATTCATCCACCAAAGATAGCAATTATAAGTCAACAAAGGGTACAGCACTCCATTTTACAACCCACTTCTACACACACACACACACAAACACACACACACACACACACAAAGCCGGCATGGGTTGCTCATGTCTGTCATCATAGATACTCAGGAGGCTGACATCTGAGGATCACGGTTCAAAGCCTACCCATGCAGGAAAGTCTGTGAGGCTGCTATCTACAGTGAACCACCAAATAGCCAGAGGTGGAGCTTTGGCTCAAGTGTCAGAGCACTAGCTTTGAGCACAATAGCTCAGGAACAGCACCTAGGCCCTGAGTTCAAGGCCCAGTTCTTGTACCTCCAAACACACACAGACACAGACACAGACACAGACACAGACACACACACACACACACACACACACACGGACAGCCCAAGGCTTCAGCAGTCTCTGAGAACAGAACCATGAACTCCCTCCATTAGGATCACATTCCACCCCTGAGAAGGTGGCACTCAAGACTTCAGACCCACTGTAGACAAAACATTGAGCTTCTCACATATCTGGAATGTCTCATAGCCCAGCATGGCATTTCCTACTGTAAACATTGCTATGCGGAAAACTTAGTCACCTCTTTTTTGTTGCTTTTGGTCATGGGATTTCAACTCTGGGCCAGGGCACTGTCCCTCAGTTCTTCAGCTGAAGGTGAGCCCTCTCCCACTTGAGCCACAGCACCACATCCTATTCTCTGGTGGTCCATTGGACATCAAGTCTCACAGAACTTTTCTGCCCAGGCTGGCGTTAAACTGTGAACCTCAGATCTCAGTTCCTGAGTACCTAGGGTGACAGCCATGAGTTACTGGCACCCTGCCAAAGATATTTTTCCATGCCTTTCATCCTATCTCCTCAGGAGACTGAGGTCTGAGGACTGCAGTTGGATGCACGCTTCTCATCAAAGTCAATGAGAGCTCTTTATCTCCAATTAAACACCCAAAAAAGTTGGAAGTGGAGCTGTGGCTCAAATGGTAGAGTGCTAGCTTTGAGCATCAAAGATAAGGTATAGGACCCAGCCCTTAGTTTCAAGATTTTCTAGCAAAGACCAACCCAAGAAAAGGAAGCAGGTGGGCACACTGGAGCTCAAAGCTCACACATAATACTCAAGAGTCCCAGAACAGACCCAATCCTGCTCTGATTCTCTAGATTCTATGTCCTACATCATGGCAGTCTTAGATGGGACTGACCATGCACCAAGTTAGGACGTTCAAGTACAATCTCATACTGAGCATCCCCTGACCTTACCAGAGACTCAGGATCTCTCACTGTCCTGCATTGACACTGGACAGTGAGGTGAGGTCTAGTTATCCAACCACAAGATGTGGGAACAAAAGGATTTCTCAGCCAAGGGACCCAGACTGGAGGGCTCTACGTCCTTCTCTCTCGGAAAGGAGAAAAAATTTGATCCATCCCAGCAATGTTCCTGGGTTGTGAGTATCCTCAAACACAACCCTGCTCAGAGGCCAGGGCCTCTGGTTTTCCCACCAGCCTCTACGCAAGCCTGCCCCTCCTTCAGTTGGCCCTCTATGAATCCCAGATCTGCCATCTAGACTAAAGGCTGAGCCAGAAAATATACCCACCGCTGCCACTGAGAATGGCAGTCAAGAGTTCCTAGTGCCCCCTAGAGGAATTCTCGGGGCTACATGGTTCCCTTCTCCCTCCCTCATTCCCGGTCTGTCCTGTGCCAGTGGCACACTTACATCTGTCTCTGGTGGAGGAATGAACACTGGGGATGTTGTAAAGCCTAACTCGGAAATCCTTATCCAAAAGACCAACAGAGACCGTCACCAATGTAAAAGCAAAGGAGTCTTTATTGGAAGCTTGAGCTTGGTCCCCACAGTGTACATGGAAGCAGCCCATGATGCTGAGAGACCCCGAGCCCATGGTTACAACACTTTTTATACACTTTTTTTAGGGAAGATGGGCCTTGCATACATCATAATTTATTGTAATGAATCACTACAAACCCCGGGAAAATCACAAAACACCTCTATAGTATGCTTGGCACACTACAGAAACAAGTTGTTGGTTAGATCAAAGGGGTTGACTTTCTTTAAACTTGTTGGCTTGTACCAAAGGGAAATCTCAAGAGGATACATGCTAAATTGCAGAGTTCCGTTCTTAACCAAACACCACCTGTGGCCTGACTGCAGGGTCACCAAGCCACCTAGCACCTGCCTGCCTGCGGTTTTCCCAAGGATTTATTATGTTCCTAGTCACCTGGGAATTGCTTCTTCTGTTCATTCCCAGGTCGGGTTCATGGTCAGCTGCATAAGTCATACCTCAGAAGATGCTCGATAGTTCAAGATGGAGTGACCCAGGCCTCAGTCTTCTCAGTTTCATCTTCAGATTGAGCCCAGGGATGTCCAAGTCCCCAAAGATGTACTGCACAGGCATCCTGCGGCAGATGACAGCCAGGTGGTCAATGGAGAACCCAAGGTGCCAGGACTTTTAATAGCCATGTGGCTGTAGAAGGCTCTATCACTGATGGTCGAGGTTGTCAGGCGAGGTCATGGCTCTAATGTCCTGACACACCTGACATGGGATCTTCCTCCCTCTTTATTTTCCTGCTTAACCCTTGCCCCTCCCCGCCTTGACACTCCCTCACTCCCAAAACCTCCCTAGATCTTGGACCAGAAAATAAACTTGTTGGGGCTGGGGATGTTCGAAACCTGGTGACACACTCTGAGCGCTAGGGTCTACCTGAGTCTGCTTCCCTTTGCAGTCAGTGACTACAAAGCTCCTGGATGTGGTAAAGTTGCTGAGGGGTCAGTGGCTTGGTCCTACATATTATCTTTAAGCTCTGAAACTGTACCCACAGAGATTGTGAATGGTTGGCTCCCTTGATCCAGGGACTCAAAACCAAGGCTCGCATGCTCCCTTCTTCCCTTCCTTTCTTCTTTTTCTACCATCATCCTTCCCCCCTCTCTCTTTCCTTTCCTTCTCTGACTCCTGTGCCTTGAACTTGGAGCCTGGGTGCTGCCCCTGAGTCTTTTTACTCAAGGCCAACGGACTACGGCTTGAGCCATACATCCATTTCTGGCGTTTTCTTTTTGATAGTTAGTTGGACATAAGAATCTTACAGGCTTTCCTGCCCAGAACTTAATCCTCGATCCTCCAATCTCAGCCTCCTAAGTAGCTAGGATGGCAGGCATGACACAACAGCATCCAGCGCAAACCAAGTTTTTTTCATGTGTTGTGGAACCAGCACTGGAAATTTTCATCATCTATGGCCTCCCCGAAGCCTGGTGCGCACTGTAACTCTTTGTTGGATAAATAAATGAGCATCTGTCTATGACAATACTACAGAAAAGCCCCATCTGATTCTGGTAAGCATCTTGTGGTGGGGGGGGCAAGCCTGATGTAGCCCTCACTCAGTTCTCCCTATTTCCTCTTCTTGCCCTTCTGGTGCCACTGCACTTAACTCTTTGGGCTCTGAGGACATGAGACACAATGTACTTGCTGGATTCTGGGGACTCTGGGATGCCTATCTTCTCAAAGATCTCTGTCCAGCAGCTGACCAGCATTGTGGCATTCAATTCCTCACTCAGGTGTGAACAAGGTTGCCGTGAGCTGAATGCCTGGCTAAAGGGGCCTACTCTCCACCCCCAGCGGCCAGACAGGATAGCCCACCATATGTGGCCCCCAAGTTTCATGTTGCAGAGAAAGGATCCTTGAGGCAACCCAGGTCTCTGAATCTCCCAGAGTCCAGTACAAGTGCTGGGAATCATCTCTGCTCACAGATGGCAGGCTGGGGATGGTGAGGTCACAATTTCTGCTCCCAACGATATTCTCGACTGTTGTGGTCACCCTAGAGAGAGCTTGAGTCTAATCAGTAGCTGCTGGAGAAAGGTGGTCAGGGTACAACGTTCATAGCAGGAGACCATCTGGCTAGGGAACTCTGCCTGTGCTGTTTTGAACATCATTGTTTGGCAGCTGAAATGGCCCATCTAATTTAACCCATAATCCCAGGTGTTAGTGGAAATTGCCAACTTCAAGAAAAAACGATGGAGCAAAGAGTTCCAGGGAGATGGTGGAGGAGAAGCTGGAGGCTAAACAAGCTCTCCCCTAGAAAGCAGTTTTAGAGTTCCAGCGAACAGTCCTAAGCCAGAGAACCACACCAAGTGTGCCTTCACAGGAGAGAGAGTTAGGCCAGAGAAGGAAAATACAGGCAAGGAGACAGATCTGAGCACTTGCCAGCAGCCGCCGCTGCAGCCGGGATGAAGGAACCAGACCCAGCAGGCGAGCTGATTCTACTGAACACCAGCAAGAACTGACAAGGAGCAGACATCTTTATCCTGCAGTTCGTAAAACAGAGACTACCCAGGAACCAAGACTTGGCGTGAGTAGAAGCCTGACGTCCTCACTCCTTCTCAGGGAGCAAAGGAGGGAAAGCCACCTCTCTTCCCCCCCAGTACCGGAGATCTCCATCTTGGATACCAACAAAACTCGGCAGAGCTGCTAACTCCAACTCAGGCCTTGGAAATAAACTAGAGTCATTTAGCAGGTCACAGGAGCCTAACCTAATCTGCCAGACTGAGTTCTACCCAGGGAAAAGTCACCCAGCTCGGGCTCCAGCCCCAGGAGTGGCTTTCTTCACTGGGTAATCAGAGCCCGAGGCTGCCCCTCCCTTTAGCAGACTTGACAATCAATTGAAATTAAGTAAACATAAACCCTGAGAGTGGCTCCAGACTGGGCTCTGTGAGTTTCTCACAAACCAGCCCCAGGGAAAAGCTGCTGTTTGCTGAAAGGCGTCAACTCTACCCAGAACCTAGCCTCATCACAGCATCTCCAAACTTGAGGAAAAAGCCATCTCCCTCTTTTGTGATACTAAACACAGATCTGTCTCCCATTGAACTAACCTGGGAGGAGGATGGCAAAACCCTGGGTAAAGCAGAGCATTTTTCTGCCTGTTCAAAGAAACTGACTTAAGAAACCAAGGAAGCCACAGGAAAACAAGCAGACCAGAGTCTCAAACAAGAGGCTGGTTAAGGTCACAAGGGAGATAGAGGATTTTTCCCACCCCTCCCCCAAAAAAATCAGAACTTTTTTTTGTACCTTTTATAAAAAAATTTTTTTCTAAATTTTTTTTTAATCTTTAATTTTTACCTTTTTGGAAAAAAAATTGTTTTCTAGTAATTTTTTTCCTCTTAGAATTTTATTTTAGTGGTATAAATGTGTGTGCACTTTTCTTTCTTTTTTTGTTTTTTTTGTTTTTGTTTTTTGTTTAGCTCTAATGAACTTCTGTTCTTTTTTTCTCTCTTTCTTATGCTTTTCACCTGCTCTTCTCTTTCGTTTTTCTTTATGTGACTTAATTGCTGTTCTACACATCATCAGATAAAACCTTTGTCGATTTGTAGACCTTATCCCTCATTGTGTACACACTTAATCCACAAATTTATAACTCAATTCAAAACCTCTTAAACTTAAATTCCTTAATAGCAGTACCTTTATACCTATATAATATTTTAAGTATTTTTATTTTTAAGTTTTTCACATCTCCTTTATATCCCTCCTCTTCACCCATTATATTCACGTTCTTCTCTGAATAGTTTGTTTTTGAATCTGTATAATATTTTTAATTTTTACCTTTCTATTTTTTTCTGGTCTCTTTTTATTCCCTTTCTCTTCTTTTTTTTTTTTCTATCTCTCTCTACTTTCATCCTGTCCAAACTATATCCTGCTTTGAGATTAGGACTTAGTTAACACTCCCTGTGCCTGCCCACATCACTCTATTCCTATTTTTTACCCTCATCTCTTACTAAACCTAATAATTTCTGGTTTACCAAATTTTTCTTTGCGGTTCGTAGCCCATTAATATATATTTGTTTGATGTTGAATAGATGTATCTGTTGAACTAGATGGTATCTGCAGACTATTGTCTGTGCAAATACAGACTTTGGTTGATGCTTGCCTTAAGATAGTGTTCTACCACAAAACTGGTGTTAATTTCATCCCAAATGGGCAGAAAAAACCTGAAAAACACAAGAAAAATAGCAAATCTGGGTATCTCAACTCCCAATCATGATAATCAGGGGACAGAACAGATAATGAATAATCCAGAGGAGAGTTCCCAAGTAGCTCTATAAACACTGCTGGCAAACATGATAAATGAAAAGATTGAAAACATACAAAAGACTCTGTATGAGCGTGATAGAGAGAGAGAGGAGGCAATCCAAAGGTTTATACAGGAATATCATAAGCGTAAGGAAGCTACTCAAAAACTGATACAGTATTTGCATGAGCAGCTTTAGAATCCTCAAAGAGAAAGACCAGAATGGTGTGAGCAGACTGAGAACACAAAGAGAACTACATGAATCACATCACTGTGAGGAAGCTAAGCAAATTAAAAACAAACAAACAAACAAAAAAAAAACTTTTTGAGAACACAAAAGTTAAAAGCAGAGTATATTAACATGTGCTATTACACTGCTCAAATCCCTCATTCTTTACCCCGAATAGTTATTTACTCAAACTGAGCCCTGCCTAGATGACAGGTGGGTTGAATCTACATAAAAGCAATTCACCTACTGCACATTCTTTTCTTGTCATGCTTAGTCAGCAGAAGCAGACTTAGGTCAATTTAAACACAAAATTGAGGTGCTTTGTAATTGAATGTACCATGATTAAATGTAGTTTTATGATCTTGACTAACTTAAATGTAACACTAAATAAGTTGTTATTGCAAGTATAGTAAAGACTATGTAGTTGAATTATGGAAAAAAGAGTTGTTCTGAGAAGGAGTGTGGGGTATGATATCTGACAGTATGCTCTTTGGCTGTTACTGAGTTCAGCTAGATATTATTGACCTAATCTTTTGAACCTGTTTCTTGTTGCTAAGCAACTCACTTGTTCAGTAGCCAGGCAACATGTTCACTCTCCTTGTCACTTCACAGGAAGTGGAGAGTGTGTTCTGAATATTCCATTGATCACGATTCATTTAGTTTGAAAGGCAACTAGGTAATGTCATCATTGTAAATCCACCATGCATAATATAGCATCTCTTTTCAGATGTGCCATTCAAATATTGGGAATACATTTGAATAAAAATATCTTTTATAAAAAAAAGAACAACACAGGAATTGTGAGAGCAGGATGAGAATACACAAAGATCACTAAAGGCATTCATGCAATCCATTAACAAAGAGCTGAAGGAAGTCAGGGAGACCACAAAGGGAATGCTGAATGGAACCCAACAGAAGGAATGAGAGTCCAAGGAAACGATAACCAATCAACTAAGTGATTAGAGAATAAACACTGAACACCAAATTAAGGAAGTAAAGAAGATACAAGATCTAAAACAAAGATAAACAAAGAATTTGAAGCCAACAAAACTGACCAATTAGAAGGAAAAGAAATAAAATACAAAGTAGAAAGTCTTGACAGCATGTTAGACCATGCAGAAAATCAAATCTCTGGGATTGAAGACAGCCTAGATATTATAGAGAAAGAACATACAACCATCCAAGACAAGTCCAAGAAATAGGATAGATCTATTCAACACTTGGAAGACAGCATCAGAAGGCCTAATCTGAGGATAATGGGTGTAGAGGAGCACCTAGAGACAAAAGTTGATGGTCTGGGAAATTTAACAGGATCCTAGCAGAGAACTTCCCAAACATGCAAAAAGATAGGCCTATTCAGATACAAGAAGCTTTTAGGACTCCAAATAGACCAGACCAGAGTAGGACATCACACCACCACATTGTAATCCACACAGGATCAACTCAGACCAAGGAAAGGATCCTTAAAGATGTGGAGGAGAAAAGATTAATCACGTATAAAGGGAAACCAATTAGAATCACCTCAGATTAATCAGCACAGACAACCAAAGAAAGAAGAGCCCGGAATGATGTATGCCATGCCCTAAAAACAAACAACTATCAACCAAGAATACTGTACCCAGCTAAACTCTTCTTCATAACTGAAGGCCAAATAAAAACCTTCCATAACAAAGAAAAATTGAAACAATACATCTCCACTAAACCAGCCCTACAAAAGATTCTTAAAGATGTCCTACATATAGAAAACAAACAAGACCACAATAAAGGCCAAGAAACTGCTCCAAAACTGAGAATCCAAGAACCATAGGAAGAACCCAGTTTTCGCAACCCCCAAGAAGATGGATCACATGGCAGCAACTCCAAAATATCTCTCAGTACTATCTCTTAACATTAACGGAATGAACAGTCCCATTAAGTACATAGATGGTCTAGTTGGATGAAAAAAAGAAGATCCTTCTATCTGCTGCCTTCAGGCGTCACATCTTGCCCGTAAAAACAAACACATTTTCAATGTTAAAGGCTGGAACAAAATCTACCAAGCAAAGGGCACCCATAAAGAGGCAGGAGTTGCAATCCTAATATCAGATAAAATAGGCTTCAAATTAAAATTAGTGAGAAGACACAAAGAAGGTCGCTACATACTAATTAAGGGATCTCTACTTCAGGAGGATATTACAATTCTAAATATCTATTCGCCAAACAACGGAGCACCCAAATTTATCCAAGAAACACTACTTTCCCTCAAATCCCAAATAGATCCAAAAACATTAATTGTTGGGGATTTTAACACACCACTCTCCCCACTAGATAGATCAACTTGGCAAAAACTCAACAGAGAAACCTCAGATCTAAACAACTGCATAGATCAACTGGATTTAGCAGATATCTACTGAATATTTCACCCAACAACATCAGAATACACATACTTCTCAGCAGCACAAGGAACATTTTCTAAAATAGACCACATTTTAGGCCACAAAGCAAACTTGTCCAAATGCAGAAACATTGAATTTATACTTTGCATTCTCTCAGACCACAAGGGGATAAAATTAGAATTCAACATCAAAAGCCACCAAAGAATGTCCAGTAAGACTTGGAGGCTGAACAACACACTGCTGAATCACGAGTGGGTCATGGAAGAGACTAGAAAGGAAATCCAAATGATCATGCTATTCAACAAAAATGAGCACACAAATTTCCAGCTCCTCTGGGACACAGAAAAGGCAATACTCTCAGGCAAGTTTATAGCTCTGAGTTCCTACATAACAAATTGGAGAGATCTGAAACCAACAATTTAATGAGACATATGAACTTCCTTGAAAAAGAGCAGCAAGATAAACCCCAATCCAGTAGACAGAAAGAAATAATTAAAATTAAATCAGAATTAAATGAATTAGAATCCAAAAAAACTATAGAAAAAAATGAACAAATCAAAGAGTTGGTTCTCCGAAAAAATTAACAAAATTGACAGACCCTTAGCAAATCTTATCAGAGAAAGAAGGGAACACACCCAAATAAATAAACTCAGAGATGAGAATGGAAACATCACCACAGAAACAACCAAGATTCAGAACATTATAAGGGAATACTTCTCAAAACTTTATGCCAATAAGCTTGAGAACTTGACAGAAATGGACCTTTTCCTAGCAAATATTGACATGCCAAAACTAAACCAAGACGAATTAAACCATCTTAACAGGCCCATATCAAGCAATGAAATAGAAACAGCAATAACAGACCTCCCAGCTAAGAAAAGTCCAGGACCAAATGATTTTACAGCAGAATTCTACAAGGCCTTCAAAGCAGAGCTCACACCAATACTCCTCCAACTCTTCAATGAAATTTAAAGGGAAAGTTCACTACCGAACACATTCTATGAAGCCATCATCACCCTCATCCCAAAACCAGGCAGGGAATCATCAAAGAAAGAGAAGTATAGACTCATTTCTTTGATGAACATGGATGCAAAACTTCTCAACAACATGTTGGCTAATCGATTTCGACAATTCATCCAAAAAATCATACACCACAATCAAACAGGTTTCATTTCAGGGATGCAAATCTGGTTCAATATACACAAATCAATTAATATTAATCATCACATCAACAGGAGCAAGGATAAGAACCACATGGCTATCTCAATAGATGCAGAAAAAGCATTAGACAAGATCCAACACCCCTTTATGATGAAGGGTTTGGAAAAATTAGGAATCCATGGAACGTTCCTCATTACAATAAAGACTGTATATGACAAACCTATAGCCAGCATTATACTTACTGGTGAAAAACTAAAGCCATTTCCTCTTAACTCAGGAACAAGACAAGGATGTCCACGTTCTCCACTTCTCTTCAACCTAGTATTAGAATGCCTAGTTACAGCAATAAGACAAGATACAGACATAAAGTTGATCAAAATAGGGAAAGAAGAAATAAAACTCTCCCTCTTTGCAGATGACATAATCTTGTATTTAAAGAATCACATAGACTCCACTCACAAATAACTCAAGCTGATTCAAAACTTTGGCAAAGTAGCAGGGTATAAAATTAACCGTCAAAAATCAATGGCTTTTCTGCCAACAATGAGAAAAGTGGGGCTGAAATTAGGAAAGCAATTCCATTTGTAATATCCCCACAAAAAATAAAATACCCAGGAATTAACCATAGAAGTGAAGGACCTCTATAATGAAAACTTTAAAAACTTGAAAAAAGAAATCAAAATAGAACTTAAAAAATGGGAAAACCTCCCATGCTCCTGGATTGGAAAGATTAACATCGGGAAAATGGCAGTACTTCCCAAGGCTATCTACAAATTCAATGCGATACCTATCAAAATTCCAACCACATTCTTCAAGGAAATAGAAGAGGCAATCCAAAAACTCATGTGGAACAATAAAAGGCCCCGAATAGCAAAAATGCTCCTCAACGGAATGAACACTGCTGGAGGAATAACAATATCAAATTTCAAACTCAACTATAAAGCCATAGTAATCAAAACAGCTTGGTACTGGCACAAGTACAGACCTCATGACCAATGGAATAGAATTGAAAACCCAGAAATGAACTTACAGACCTATAGCCATCTAATCTTTGATAAGGTAGCTAAAAAAAATAGAATGGAAGAAAGACAGTCTCTTCAGTAAATGGTGCTGAAAAAATTGGTTAACTACTTGTATAAAACTAAAGCTAGATCCTTATATATCTCCTTGCACCAGAATCAACTCCAAATGGATCAAATCTTCGGAGTCAAAGCAGACACTCTGAAAACATTACAGGATGGAATAGGAGAAACCCTAGGTCTCCTTGGCGCAGGCCAAAATTTTATAATTAGAGACCCGGAAACACAACAAATCAAAGAAAGTTTGGACAAATGGGATTGCATGAAGTTGCAGAAGTTATGCATGGCAAAGGACATAGCTAACAAGACGAATAGAAAGCCCTAGATTGGGAGAAGATCTTCACTAGCCATACAACGGACAAGGGTCTCATATCTAAAATATACTTGGAACTCAAAAAATTAAAACCCCCAACAACAAATTCTCAAAGAAACAACTGCCTAATAGATAAGTGGGCAAAAGAATTAAAGAGAAACTGCTCTGAAGAAGAAAGGAAGATGGCCAATAGACACATGAAGAAATGCTCAAACTTCCTAGCCAGAAAAGAAATGCAAATCAAAACAACATTGAGATACTTCCTCACTCCGTTAGAATGGCAAAAATCAAGAACTCTAAGAACAACAGATGGTGGAGGGGATGTGGACAGAAGGGAACCTTACTTCATTGTTGGTGGGAGTGTAAACTTGTTGAACCACTTTGGAATGTAGTATGGAGGTTCTTCAAAAGACTCCACAAAGAGCTCCCCTATGATCCAGCAATCCCACTTTTGGGCATTTACCCAAATGCTTACAAACAAGACCACACTTTAGCTACCAGCACAAGTATGTTTATTGCAGCATTATTTACCATAGCTATGATCGGGAACCAACCCTGATGCCCCTCAGTAGATAAATGGATCAAGAAAAAGTGGTATATATACACAATGGAATTCTATGCCTCCATCAGAATGAATGACATTGCCTGATTTGTTAGGAAATGGGAATACTTAGAAAAAATTATATTAAGTGAAGTAAGCCAAGCTCAAAGAAACATAGGTCCTATGATTTCCCTTATTTGCAATATCTAGTATATGTATGAGTCAAGCAGAAAAGATCAGATAAAGTGATGTTAGGAAAATGATACCAAACATATGAATTTAAATGTTTTTTTTCTTTCATGAATTTGTTTCTAAAGCATTTATCAGATTATTTCTTTGTTGCTTTGTGTGTCCTTTCCCCACAGTATAACCCCTGCTTTCACTGTATTTGATGTCGGTATAATTTTTGGAAGGGAAGGGGAAAAACAAGTCGTTTAAATAAGGATACAGGTGGACTCGTTGCAACAATGAGAAGTACTAGTTGTCATGTTCAAAATGAACTTTAAAACTCTGGTGGTGGGTGGGGAGGATTGGGTGTTGGGGCAGGGTAGGCTGGGAAGGGATGGGAAGGGTAAACAAAGGAGGAGGCTACAATGCTTGATAAGAAATGTACTATCTTTCCCATGTAATTTTAACTCCTCTGTACAGTATTTTCATAATAAAAAAGAGAAAAACCTTGGAAAAGCTGACATTTCACTTGTCTCAATCAAAATTAAAGGGTTCCAAAGTCAGTGGGCCATTTTTCTTCCAGACAACCTACAGCAGGTTACAGAAACTGACATTCAGAAGCCCTAGCTAACTCCCATGTCCTGATACTGAGTAGGCTCCAGCAGGGAGAACCCACTTGCCTACCACTGCCCACCTGGAAACGGCCCAAGTGGGACACAGATCAGAGTCTTGAGGACTCCAGGGAGGAATGCACAACAGTGCACTGACTGGAAGGGGATCTACGCTACCAGTGGGGGCCTGGAGCTCCTTGCACAGATGTCCAGAGACACCATCAATGCCCTTGGTAAGCTTCCCCTCTCATCCTTTGTCGTGATGAACCATCTGTCATATCACACCGTTGGCCACTTCCCAAACTCTCCTAGCTTCACAGCCCCTGCCCTCCCCCCCATATCTCATTCCCTAATTATGTTTGGCAGGCAGATTCCCAAGCCTTGAATTAGCTCCAACTATACAAACGAGAGCAGAGTGTCTGGCTGGAAGAGTGCGGCTGTGGTCACACTCATGAGCCTTCTGGCTGAAGACAGAAGGACAGGTGTCCACTTTGGTCTGTGCTTCCCACAGGGCTCCTAGGGGAGACCCACACAGGTCCAGCAGCTACAGTTGGCTACAGGAAAGGGGAAGATGGAGGTGGAAAGAAGTGGAAAGGAAATCTACTGAAACCTTCTCCAAAGGAGCCGTGAAAATATGAAAGAGAAAACAAAAATTGTGGCTGGGCTTATACTGGGCATTCATGAAAAAAGAGCAACAAATACTCACATACACACAAATAAAATGCTTTTGCTCTTTTTAGACATGGTGACATAAATATATTTTCATTGTTCTCATCTCCCTACTCTCCCAACACACACACAAACACACACGCACACTCACACACACACATATCCAAACTGGTGACAGAAGACTCATCCATGCAGCATCTGCAATTTATCACCTGATAATTCACCTGAGCACAGTCAGGCTGTACAAGGAGAAAGATGATCTCTCTCTCTCTCTCATTCTTTCTCTCTCTCTCTCTCTCTCTCTCTCTCTCTCTCTCTCTCTCTCTCACACACACACACACACACACACACAGACTCAATGCATTGTGTCTCCTGAATTAGTTGGTTCCTCATCTGGGAAATGTACAAGCTCGAGCATTGGGGTTCCCTTGCCAGAACCAGGGGATCCCACCAAGGGGAACATTGCTCTAATAATGCAGAACCACCTTGCCTCTCTCTTTCTCCAGGGACAGACCCTTCCCCTTGGGAACAACCAGCCTTGAGTCTCCATTCACTAAAACCTTAGGCTAAGACTCTGTGTGAAGGAGTCCCGAGACAGGTGGCTCCTCAGAGCCAGGAGAGAAAACAAAGAAGGGGGTCATGGTGGCTTCAGAGGGGTGTCTGACCTGGGGTGGGGCATTGTTGGGGAATTTGATGGGGTCCTAAAGGCTATATACATGAATGGCCTCCCCACTTCCAGCTTAGTTGCTTCTGGGTGACTTGGTGGATTCTTGGGGAGGATGAGGAGACCAGATGGACTAGGAACACTAGCACAGCTGGCAGAGCTGAGAAATGTTATCACCCTTGAGAACTGTTAACAGCTTGGGTGGGGTAGGGACAGGATAGGTGTATGTGTGTCAGAGGGGGTATGTTCCTCCCAAATATTCACCTCCTATCTGACCCCCAGTGCCCTCACCTCCCTACTGGGTACTTCTGGGACCTCCTCAAGTGAAAGTGTGACCGAGCACAGAAGACAAAGGTTCCCACAGCAATGAGGGGCCCTATCTTCTGCATCCAACACCCTTCACCCCCCCAAAAAAAGGAAAAGACTCCAGAGGTGCTGCAACCCACCTCTGACTAAAGCCATGAGGTTCCCACCAGGGAGAGGAACGGTGCAGATATGCAGCTGTGTGGCTCCCACTGCTCCAGGCCAGGAGGTCTGAGGTGTCCCCTCCTCACCCATTTCTTCATCTCCCCTTTTCCTGGGGACACTGGCTGCTAGGGATGGGGGTGGGATCCCAGGGCCGACACTCCACCTCAGCAACTGGGTCTCCTTTTTGGCAGAGCCAGGGCAGAATGCGGGGCATGGGGGAAGAGTGGGTGGGACAGGAGAGGGGAGGCAGGAGTCGCGGGTTTGGGTCCACTGAGAGGCTGTGATGGGGAGTCACGAGGTGCAGGGGTCATGGGGTGTGGTCCCAAGGGGAAGCCACTTATGTGTGCTGCTGGGAAGAAGCTGTAGGCGGCGGCTCCTGGTGATTGAGGGCCCTGGAGTCTGAGGACCAGGGGCCAGGATCAGGTCGGGGCTGCAACCAGGTTAGGGCCACACCATTTCTGCCAGGTAACTGTGAGAGGCACCAAGGATTTGAGCTGGCAGCATCATGTGTGAAATGCGGCACTGCTGGGAGGGATGGGGGCGTCTGGGGGTGCCTGGCAAGGCTGTGAGCTGCCTCTGCTCCTCCTCAGCTGCTGCTGCTGCTTGTTCCTCAGCAGCCTCTGCCACCACCTCAGCAGCCTCCTCCCCAGCCGCCACTGCTTCCACCACCGCCCCCACCTCTGCAGCCACCGTCTCCATTGCTGTACCTGAACCACCACCGCATAGCTCCCCCCACAGGCATCTCAGACTCAGGGGTGCAATGGCCCCCTCGCCTCCACGGGGCTGCTCGGCAATGTGCCTACCGTGCTGGCTCCGCATGCTCTCTGCTCCTGGCCAGGACCCCCACTATGATCCAAGTGGCACATAACACAATTTCGACGTACTCAGCACAATCACACTGTGGAAAGTCTTAGCAAACAGCATGATTTGAAGGACACTACAGAGCACCCTGTGTAAAGGACTCGGCACACAGCACTTGAAAAACTCACCTCATCCGTCTCTTCTCAAGGGCTCAGAACATAGCAGCACCCTTTGGGATGAATTAGCACACCACACCTTTTCAGGGACTCAGCATACAGTACAGTACATTGTGTAATGGACTCTGCAAACAGTACCCTTTGGAATACCCAATACGGTCCAACCTTCTTAGGGACTCAGCACATAATACCCTTTGTGATGACTCAGCAAAGAGCACCTATTTGAAGACTCAGCACAAAACCCCCATGTGCGAAGGACCCAGAAAACAGCACCCGTTAAGGACTCAGCACATAGCTGTATGTCACAAGTTCAGCTGTCATTAGAATTAGAGTGCTTTCTTCAGTATCACCATTCTTCAGAAACACTTCACGAATCCTACTAATTCACATTTAGCTCACTTGTGTTTTATAGGGGAGGGTCAGCTGGGAGACTTGAACTCAAATCGTGGGGACCCTGTCTCTGAGCTCTTTGGTTCAATGTTAGAGCTCTACCACTTTGAGCCACAGCTCCAATTTTGTCTTTTTTTTGGGGGGGGGGTTGTTCTTTGACAGGCCTTACAGTGATCAGAAAGTGAAGTAGGGGTGTCCGTGGGCAAAGTCTCTTAGCTCGGTCTGGAGCTGACCTCTCCCTTCCTTGTGCCACTGGGAGCCGGGCCTTCTGGAGGTCTCTTGGCCTAGGGTGGAACAGACCTGCTCTGGCATCAGTACTCAGGGTGAGCAAAAATCAGCTTGGCCCTAGTCACTTTCCCAAATTGAACTGTAGAGGACGATGGTAGGGGGCCGATGTCCCATTTCTGGCCACCAGGGGGCAGGAGTCTCCAACCATAGGGATTGTACCTGCGAGTTGTGTTTACTCTTGCTTCCCTGGGGCCCCCATCATGCTTCAAATCCACCCTGGACAGGAAAGTCCTTGAGGCTCTTACCTACATTTAACCATTGAAAAGCAAGTGAGGCTATGGCTCAAGTGGCAGAGCATTAGGCTTGAGCAAGAAAACTCAGGGATAGAGCCTAGGCCCTAAGTTCACACACACACACACACACACACACACACACACACACACACACACCACATGAATGCAAAAACAGAGATTTCTACACTGAAATCTTTGGGTATTCTCTATCTTTACCCCACTAAGCCTGGTGGCTGTTGGCCTAGGTGTTTGTTGCATACAACACCACCTGGCATCTTTAATTTTAGGGAACAGAATGACTAGAAGGTCAGCCTTCCCCCATCCCAGCTCCTTGGTTGGGTCAAGATCTATCCAGGCCCTTTGGGCTCCTTTTACAGACTCATCAAGAAGCCTTCCAAAGGTATCACACGCTGGGCACTGATGGCTCACTCCTGTAATCCTAGCTACTCAGGAAGCTGAGATCCGGAGCATAATGGTTCTAAGCCAGCATAGGCAGGAAAGTGTGTGAGACTCTTATCCTCGATGAACCATCAGAAAACAAGAAGGGGCCCTGTGGCTCAAGTGATGATTTCCAGCCTCGAGAAAAAGAGCTCAGGGACAACGCTCACAGCCAACAACAACAAGGAGAGGTATTGCATGTTGGCTTTGGGATTGGCCAGGGCCAAATGTAATTGGAATTTTCAAGTGCTCCAAGACAAACAGTACCTCATTTAGTCCCATGCTCCTCCATCTTGTCTCACCCGCTGCCCTTGGCCATGCTTCGGGTTAGCATGGTCTTGGCTGGACGGGAGCACTTCAATGAGGAAGATCCCAGAGCAATCACCCCACATCTTTCTGCCCTGCTCAATCTGCTGCTTCTGCTCTTTGCCATGGACCTTTTCCCTGGAATCCATCTGTAAGGTCATCACCATCAACATAGTGGTGAGTTGTGGGTCCAGGCTAACTCGGGCAGTCAGAGGTGGAAGTGAGTCTGGGAGTAGGAGTTTCCACCCTGGCTGTGGGCTGAGGCCAGCTCTGAGCTTTATTTCATCCTGAGCCTTGCAGGGGTTGGTTAGACAGTGTAGACTCCATATTGAGTCACATAAGATCGGAATCTGGAGAACCACTTGTGTGGGGAAGGATGTGGGGCTCAGGGGGGCACTGTTTTTGGTACCCCTCTCTCAGGATTCCCCTCTCCCTCTCTCATCCCTCAATGGTAAAAGAGAAACTTCAACTAAGTGTGTGGGAAGAGGGGGAGGAGGAATATTTCTGTGTGAACCAGACTTGTGTTTCATATTCATCCTAGCCTCTACTTCCTATTTATCTAAGGAATGGCCATATAGGTTTGAGAGGACAGGGGATCATCCTAGCTGAGAATGCGTCTTAGCGGTAGAATGGTTGCCTAGCATGCCTGAAGCCCTGGGTTTGATTCCACACAGAAAAATCTGGAAGGCGAGGTGGTGCTCAACTGGTAGAGCAACAGATTTGATCAAAAAGAGCTCAGGGACAGTGGCCAGGCCCTGAATTCAAGCCCCAGGACTGGAAGAACAAATATTAGTTGGAGGCTTTTTTCCCTTTGAAAACAAATTATTCTTTGTGATAAGCATAATATGGGCCTCTTCCCTGGCCACCAATGGGCCATTAGATGTCCCTTGAATTTGGGCCGCCTTCTGGGAGCCTCTGTCCTACCCGACCCACAGTTTACCCTTCCCATCACCTGGCAGTTGGAGGCCTGAGAGAAGGCCACCTGGCCACCAACATCTGGTGGCTGCTGAAGCTTTTGAGAGTCAGTATATCACATAGAGAGTTATCATCCACATGAGCCTACAGAAGAAAGGGAGGGAGTGCCCTTGCCCAAGCCCGTGTGCTGTAGGCTGCTCTGGGTGTGGGGCATCTGTGGCAGGATGTGTTCCATGGGGGAGTCCTCTACATGGTCGGGAACCCCGACCTCTCCGTTGGCAGTTTCCAAGCTGTCTTGAAGTTGCAATTCTTCAAAACCTTTCTGCTTCTCCCTCAGTTTGCCCACTCCGGAGCCTGAGGCGTCTGAAATGGTGGGTGGGGGGGGGGGAAGCTCAGCCTGCGCAGGTATCTGGAGTATTCTGTCAGCACCTTCCCAGGCAAGGAGCAACAGCAGCTCCCGCAGCTCTCCCTTCTTCTTCATCTACTGGGAGAGCCGGCACACGTGCTTAGCTTTCTCCAGGATGAACATCTGCTCTTTACATGCCACGAGGGCCTCATCTATGGTGCAGATGTGTGCTGACAGCTGTCTGCATCGATGGTGAAGTTCATCTGCTGGACTATGGAAGTCCAGCTCATCATGCAGGTCGGGAACAAAGCAGATTTTCTCTTGGATGCCCACGTGTCCCACTTCCCATCCCCATGCCTGCTGTGGTAGCAACTCACAAGGCGGGGGGCTTGTGGCTCCAGCTCTATCTTGCACTGACCTGCTGTGTGGGCAGAGCGCCTGCAGTGGGGCCACTGTTCCTGCAGCAGGAGTTTTCCCCCTGTGGATCTCAGCCTCTGAGAGTGCACGCAGAGCCATGTTACTCTAGGTCTGGGGCATGTCTCCATCTTCGGTGATGGTCACAGTAGGAGAAGTCACCTCCTCACCCTTAGCTTCTCCAGGGTTCACAGCTTCCCCTCTCCAAGGAGGGGGGGGGACTGCAGCTGGGCCTGCAGGCTCTCCTCCTGTGGTCTTGTCACTTCCAGGCACTTAAAAGTGTCCTGCCACTTTGGGTGCACCGCCTAGTCCCCCCAGTTGTTCGGGCCCTGCACTTGCTTCAGCTGCTCTAGCAGCGGGGTCTGCCTCTGCAGGGTCTATTGCAGGGTCTCCTCAGAGTTCAGCCATTCACTGGAGGCAATGTGCTGCTCACAGGTGGCTCTGAGCTCCTGCAGCTGGACCAGGAACTGCTCCTGCCGCTCCTGCCGCTCCCAAGAAGCTTGGATCTCTCTCTCAGCCACCTCTTTACATTCCTCTATCTTCTCTGAGTGGACTAGCTCTTCCCACAGATGTTTCTTCACCTGCTGCTCTGAGTTCAGGATGCTGGTGAGCTCCTCCTTCTCACCACTTAACCTGTGGAGAGCATCCCACAGCAGACCCAACTGTTCCTCTGGCTATGGGTTGCACACACATGCGCATCATGGGGTCTTGAGGATCTCCTGCCAATCCTTGGCCTTCTCCTCCAGTCTCTGTAGTTGCTCTGGCTGCTCCGCATTCTGGAGACAGAGCCTCTTGTTTTCCTTGACCTGGATGTGAAGTTGTTCCTCCAGGTTTTTCAGCTCCATCTGCCTGTGGTATGCCTGGGCCTGCAACTGCCTCTCAACCTGAGATGGATCTGCCAGCTTCCTTCTCAGTTCCCCCAGCTCATTCTCTAGGCCCAACACCTGCTTCAGACTTCGCTCCTTCTCCTCTGTCAGTTTGTTCGCCTGATCGGTGAGACACTGAAACTCCTCCTTCCATGCAGAATTCTCAATGCTCAGGTCGTCCGTGAAGGTGTCTCTCTCCAGATTTGCTGAGGTCACCATCCAGCTCAAGTTGTCCAATTGTCTCTTCAGTACCCACGCCCTGCCAGCACTTGGAAATTGCAGATGCTGTCCTTCCTGTTACTCTTCTGTGTCCAGAGCACATCCAGCTTCTCCTGAAACTCTGTGTTCACTTGCTCCAGGTCATCAAAATTTCTGGTCTTTTCCTCAAGCTGAAGTGTCACATCTTTCAGCTCTTTGAAAAACATTTCTTTTTTTTTTATTGTGAAAATACTGTACAGAGGGGTTACAATTACATGGGCAAGATAGTGAGTACATTTTTTATCAAGCATTGTAGCCTCCTCCTTTGTTTACCTTTCCCATCCCTTCCCATTCTCCCTCCCCTTCCCCATCCAATCCTCCGCCCCCCAAGTTGTAAAGTTCGTTTTCGACATGACAACTTGTAATACTCATTGTTGCAACAGGTCCACCTGTATCCCTAAACGACTTGTTTTTCCCCTCCCCCCCACAAATTATACCGATAGCAAAAACAGTGAAAGCAGGGGTTATACTGTGGGGGAGGGACATACAAAGCAACAAAGAAATAATCTTATAATTGTGTAAGAAACTAATGCATGACATAAACCTACCCAGGACCTATTATCTCTAATGATTAAGAGTTACTATGTGATGAGCAGGTGTGTAGATAGGAATTCAACATGAAATCCCCTGCTTTCACTGTATTTGTTGTAAGTATAATTTGTGGAGGGGAAAGGAACAAATATTTTAAATAGGAATACTGGTGGACCCACTGCCACAATGAGTTGTACAAGTCGTTATGTTGAAAACGAACTTTACAACTTTGGTGGAATGTGAGGAGGATTGGGAGGGGGCGGGGGGAGAATGGGAAGGGAGTTTGTCAACGTCTAGTGTGTTAGGGTCCTGGGTAAGGGTCAGGAAATCACCAGGACACAGCTGATGCAGAATGCAAACAGCAATTGCCACTGCATGCTGTGCTTTATTGTTAGTGGGTATTTAAAGACAAGCTAGCATGATCTTTGCCAAGATTTAGTCAGGAGACATTCGCACAAAAAATTTCAACAGATACATTGTAACTTAACCTATGAGACAATGTCTTGGTATATTATTATCTAAACTATTAAAGAGCAAGCTCAAACCACTTCTCCAATCTCAGGAAAATGCTTGACTAGCTGTTCATCTATGCTCAAGCAAGCAGAACTACTTCCTCAGCTCCCAGGAGTCTGTGACATGTGTTTTGAGATAGGGAGAGAGAACATTTTTCTTTCTCTAGCTAGGCATGCCAAGAGTTTTCCATATAGTCAAACATAGTCCTCAGATAATCCTGAGGCTGGAGCCTGCATCATTTTGCCCCTTCAACACAGACGTTGAGCCTTCACAGGAGGGGAAGGGGAAACAAAGCAGGGGGCTACAATGCTTGATAAGAAATGTACACATTGGGGCTGGGAAGGTGGCTCAGTGGTAGAGCTCTTGCCTTGCATGCATGAGGCCCTGGGTTCAATTCCTCAGCACCACATAAGGAAAAAGAAAAAAAGCTGGAAGTGGCGCTTTGGCTCAAGTGGTAGATTGCGAGCCTTGAGCTGAAGAGCTGAGGGACAGTGCCCTGGCCCAGAGTTCAGGCCCCATGATCAGACCCAAAAAAATAAAAAAAGAAAAGAAAAGAAATGTACTCATTATCTTGCCCATGTAATTGTAACACCTCTTTATAGTATTTTCACAATAAAAAAATTAAACAGCAAAAAATAATAATATAGGATATTGACTCATTTTTCATTAATACTTTTTTGTGTTGAAACATGATACATAATTAAATGGAAGCATTGTCATGGTCTTCACATCTTTAGAGTATCTCCCAAGTATGAGCTTTGTCTTCTGTATCTTTGGACACCTTCCTATAGAGATTTCTTTAAATGATTTATACTCAGAATCCTTTTCTTGAGGTTAGGCAAGTTGAGGGATAAAATTGTATGGATGAGGCTGGAAATGTGGCTTAGTGGTAGAGAACTTGCTCAGCATGTATACATGCCAGGGTTTGAATCCTCAGTGACACATACAAAGAAAAAGCCAGAAGCTGTGGAGTGGCTCAAGTGGTAGAGTGCTAGCCTTGAATAAAAGAAACTCAGAGACAGTACCAAACCATAAGATAAAGTCCCAGAACTGTCAAAAACTATTGGCCAGATGCCAGTGGCTCACAACTGGAACACTAGCTTCTCAGCAGGCTGAGATCTGAAGAACACAGTTCAAAGACAACCTAGGCAAGGAAAGCCTGTTAGACTCTTACCTTCAATGAACCACCAAAAGATCCCATGTGGTGCTGTGGCTCAAGTGGTAGAGTGTTCGCCTTGAGCTGTAGGGCTCAGGAACAGTGCCGAGGCTTGAGTTCAAGACACACAGCTGGAAAAAATGAGGGTTAATCAAAATACTTTTCCTATTTGATATTTAGGAGAACATTCTGTGGAAAATGAATCTTGATGTACACCAGAATTGGAGTCAGAGCTCAAGGTTCAAGTGTAGCACATCCATATGACCAGACTTTCAGGCTCTAGCATTATATCCTTGTGTCCTACGGGGTTCTGAAAGGTCCAATATTGAAAGGCTTAATATGCTTCACAAGCCCTTTGTGATAAGCATTTGACTTGATTTGTTAATGTCATTACAGTTCTGAACCTAGCAGAGAACCACTAGCTCACGCCTGTCACCCTAGCTCAGGAGGCTGATGTCTGAGATCACAGGGTGAAACCAAACAGGGAGGGAAAGTCTATGACACTCTGACTTCCACTGCTGAAAGGTCAGATATTCAAGAGCTTCCTGGGTTTTCCTTGGTGATAAGTTACTTGTACTCTAAATTTTCTTAGACTTCTTGAGCTATAGAAGCAGGAAAGAAACATTGTTTACCCATCCTGGGTTCAAATGATATTCTCAGGATCCAAGCCTTAGCCCTGTTAGCAGGAAGAACTCCAGTGTAACACTATATTTGAAGGACAGTAAACAGTTTCAAAAGCCAGGCTGGGTGAAGAGACCCAGGCCTGCAGGATTAGGAGGCAGAATGTACACACTAAACAGGGAAAAAATCACTGCAAAACCACTTCAATCGTTCCAAGCACGCCAGCAATGAGGGGAAACCTGAAACATTTGTAAGAGTTACACCAGGGTCACGCTTTACTCAGTCTCTTCAAACAATTACTAACTAACCTTCCTCCCTCGGGTGAAGGGAGCCTCAGGCTCTCTTTAGGCTAACAATTTATTGGGGTATAGGGGAGGAACAGAATACAAAAACCCTGCTCTCTGGTCTTAGGGAGTGGGTTTTTGACTCTGTCAGATTTGAAGGCCCTTCTTCTACCTCTGCCAGCCCACTCTCCTTCCTTCATTCTCCACATAATTAATGCAAATCTCCAGTCCAAAGAGAGTCAGGGCCCTTTCTCTACTGACTCCAAGCACCTGAGTTAGAACCTGGCTCTGCCCTCTTGGCTTTGGTTCCTTCGGCTGCCTGAGAAGTGGGACAGAGTCAGTCTTCCTGCTCTATGTTTGTGTGAAGGCGATACTAGTGTCCTGGCACACTGCAGAAGGCCTCATGACTGAGAATTGTTCCCTTCTATCCTCCTCAAGACCATATTCATGTATCATCTATCTATATCTATCTATCGATCTATCTATCGATCTATCTATCGATCTATCTATCGATCTATCTATCGATCTATCTATCTATCTATCTATCTATCTATCTATCTATCTATCTATCTATCTATCTATCTATCTATCTATCTATCTATCTATCTATCTATCTATCTATCCATCCATCCATCCATCCATCCATCCATCCATCCATCCATCCACCTACCTACCTACCTACCTACCTACCTACCTACCTACCTACCTACCTACCTACCTACCTACCTACCTAACTAGCTATCTCTTTGCCAGTTCTTGTGTTGAACTCAAGGCCTGGGTACTGTCTCTAGCAGTCTGCTACTTGAGTCACAGCGTGAATTCTTGTGTTTTTTGTGTGTGTGCTACAGAGGAATCAAACCCCAGGCTTCTTGCATGCTAGGAAAGCACTCTCTAATCCACATTCCCAGCCCCCTCATCTTTTTCTTAGTGGTAGATTTTACATAAATATGCTACCATCTTATATCTCCAAGTTTAATTTCCTGAATACCGGTTATTTATACGAAACCTAACCTTCTCTTCCCCTACCTGATTTGTGACTGTACAGGCCTTGGCATCATAATAAAATATAAATAAAGACTGCTTAGAGTTTAAGTGCATCATATAAGGACACAAGCCTAGAAAAGAAAAGCATTGTGCCTGAAATGAAGAGAATGGTGTGATACGTGCAACAAGCATATCTGAAAAATAAATCAGTAACTAAAAGCACAAGCATTGCATATGGTCTGTTTGCACTCAGGGAGGTAATATACACACATAAGTAGGTAGAGCACTGATACATAACATGGCCTTCTCTTTTTGAATTTTTATGCCCATCCCAGGGCCTAAAGTCAGGGCCTCATGTATTCCTCAGATGTTTTGCTCAAGGCTGTGGCTCTACCACTGCCACAGCTCCAATTCCAGCCATCTAGTCATTAAATGGATATAAGGGCCACCCAGGCTTGCCTGGTCAGGCTTGTATTTCCTGCTAGTTCTCTCAAAGCTGGAGCTCTACTGTCTGGGCTACTGCTCCACTTTTGGTTTTCTGGTGGATTATTGGAGATAAGAATCTCACAGACTTTTCTGCTTGGGTTGGCTTTGGATGGCGATCTCCTGAGGAGGCTTCAAGTGGCTTTCCTCAGGGATTTGCCAAGGAGCCGCTCCACACAAAACCTTAGACTAAATCTCGGGAGGTACTACAGAAAAACAGAAACATGAAGTTGTTTCTAGTGTGTTCTAGATACTTCAGGTTGGAGACACATAACACTCATAACTATTATATCATTTTATAGGCAAAAGAACCAATGAAGACAGTGTGAGGATCACTCCAGCTTTTGGTCCTCTCATCCAGAGACAATAAATTTACTGCAGTTCAAAGCTAAGTGACAGAGCTGGCATGAACTATGGACCTTAGCTCCCAAATCCTATGACACTTATTTCTCACTTTTGGCTTCTAACTGCCAGAAGGGAAGATGAGGATAGCAAATCCATCTCAGAGAAAGTAGCTATAAAGAACATTGGGTAGTTTATATATACTCAAACCGTTGGAATGACCCTGTGAAGAAGTCAGATTGTCCAGATTAAAAAATGAAGAAGAAAAGAAAGGTAGGTGCCAGTGTCTGCTGACTATAATTCTAGCTCCTCAGATGTATGAGATGTAGAGATTATCAGTTTGAATCCAGCCCAGGCGAGAAAGTCCTTGACATGCTTATTTCTAAGAAATCACAGAAAAACCCAGAAGTGGGACTGTGATTCAAGGGTAAGGAGCTACCCTGGAGCCAAAGGAGCTCAGGGACAACCCCTAAGCTCATAGTTCAACACCAGTACCTGCCCCACCTAAAGAGCCTGTACCTCCATGTCTTTGTGTATGTATGTATGCGTTCCTATAGGTGAATCTCCAGAGTCGTTTTTGTGAATGTCACCAAGCTAGGAAATTTCTTCTCAATACAATGATTTCATAGCACAGAGATAGCCTTCATGACCATGTTTGTTCTGGTGCTCCCCTCACTGGGCCCAGTGTAGCTTGAGGGTTTCTCTGCACCCCAGGCCTGCTGGAAGAAGTCTCTCAAATTGTCTGAAGACTAAAGGCTTCACTCCTGTACAGCTATGTAACAAACAACTCCATCTTGGCCAATTAGTGAGAATGAGTGCGGGCGGACTCTGAAGGTAAGGAGAAAAAGGCCTCTTTGTACCCCCAAGCTCTCTCCCGAGTGTTTTGTTTTGACAGGAAGCCTTCATTTGTGCCACCTCCCATGGCAGGCCAAGTTCCCTGCACTTATTCTGCCTTTGTGAGGCTATGTTCTGGTGTTCATATACAGTGCTAAATGTAATTCAGGAGTCCTTCAGGAACACAACTAGGGCACAGAACCTAAGGAAATGTTTCATTGCAGATGATGATGGGTCTATGATGCCTCTCCTAGTTTTCCAGAAGCTTGGGAAATCCAAGCACCTGTCAGATATCACAATACTTCCTGTCATATGGGGCTGGTGAAGCTCATCAGGTTTTGAAACCATTGAAATCTTAGTTTTGCTGTGGATGGCTAGGTTTGATTGTGAACACAGGGCCTGGGGGCGGATCATGAGATCAGAGCAGAAGACTAGTGCTTTACCATTTTGAGTCACAGCTTCACTTCCGCTTTCTCTCTCTCTCTCTCTCTCTCTCTCTCTCTCTCTCTCTCTCTCTCTCTCTCTCTGTGTGTGTGTGTGTGTGTGTGTGTGTGTGTGTGTGAATAAATTAGTCCTGGAGCTTGAACTCAGGACTTGAGCACTGTACCAAGTTTCTCTTGTATAAGAATAGCCCTTTCCACTTTAGCTACAGAGTCACTTCAGGCTTTTTCTGGTAATGTGGTACTGGGAAATCAAACCCACAGTTTCATATATGCAAAGCACTCTACCCCTAAGGCACATTCCCAGCCCCCTACTTCAGGTTTGTTAATTTGTGTTTGTTGTTGTTGTTGTCGTCGGTTGTAGGAGTTGAAGTCTGGGCCTGGGTGCTGTCCCTGAGTTCTTCAACTAAAGTCTTTTGCCTTATCGTTTGAGCCAGAGGCTAGTTTAGGATTTCTGGTGGTTCATTGGAGCTAAATGTCTCAAGGACTTTCCTGCCCAAGCTAGCTTTGAACTATGATCTTCAGATCTCATCCTCCTGAGTAGCTAGGATGACAGGCATGAGCCACAAGAACCCAGCTTCCACTTTAGTTTTCTTAGTGGTGAATTGGAGATATAATCTCATGGGACCTTTTGTGTCTGGGATAGTTTGGAACCCTGATCTTCAGATCTCAGCTTCCTGAGAAGGCAGGATGACAGACTTCAGCTATTCTCCCATAGGCCGTGGCATTCTGCTGCAAGGGGGTCCTTGGCTCCACGTGCTGGAGTTCTATCCATGAGCCCAAGAGGTAAGGGTCAGTGCTGAGGCTGCAATTTCAAGGTTCATGTCTGAGAAAAAACAAAATGAAACAATTGTCTGCAGGAGACAACTCCCCCACTCTTCAGTAATACATAATTTTGTCCCTGCTGTGGGGACATATCTGAGCCTCAATATTCTTGTCTGCATAGTCACCTCAATTGTGGAGCTCTTACAAGGACCAGATGAAAGAATGCACCCTGTGAAGGACACAGCACATGGCACTCTTTGAAGGACACAGCACACAGCATTATGTGATAGACTCAGCACACAGCACCCTATGAAGGACTCAGCACATAGCTCTATTCCACAAGCTGTTATTAGAATTAGGGTGCTTTCATCAGTATCACCATTCTTTGAGGAACATTTCATAAACCACACAAGTTCACATCTCATGGTTTAGTGGGGTGGTTTTTCTGGGGGGATTACCCATGGGGCTTGTATTCAATGCATGGGGATACTCTTCTAATACCATTTGTTCAAAGCTAGACATCTACCACTTCGAGCCACATTTCTAGGAGTCTCACAGATTTCCTGTCAGGGCTGGGTTCTAAAGCCCCCTACTAGCCAGGATGACGGGGGTAAACCAGCAGCGTCTGGTTTCTTGGAGCTGGGTTGCAGCGGATTATATCTGGCTAAGTCAGATTAGGTGGCAGCTATCAGCACTAGACTCCTAGCTTGCTCTGTGGTGAGGTATTTGAAGTCCTGGCCTTTTATAGTTGCAAATAGAACATTCTACCTTTTTTTTGGCAGCAGCACTGGGCCTTGAGTAAGGGCTTAGATACTGTCCCTAAGCATTTGTGCTCCAGGCTAGCACACAATTGATTGAATGACAGTAGAACTTCTGGATTTTCTGTTTATGTGGCACTGAGGAATTGAACCCAGGGCTTCCTGCTTACTAGGAAAGCACTCAACCACCAAGCACCAGGAGTGAAAGAGGTATAAATAGAGATTGTTATATATAAATATTATGTACACAAAAAGAGAGATATCCCTATATTATTAACTTATAGATATTACTGCCAATTATTAGATATTAAATTATGTCTCCACTTAATGATGTGTCCCAGTTGAACAATTATAAAGCATTAATTAAAATTACTCAATATCCTGTTATTGTTTATCATATGTGTACGTATACACATACATATATTTACATATTTTATAGAATGAGACAAATGTCTATATATAACTAAATTATGCATCATGTGTCACTACCAAATATTAGGTATTTAATTATGACTCCATGCAATTTTTATTCTGTTAATGCATAATAAAATATTAATAAAACTTAATACCCATCCTATAATTATAAGATCTAATTTTATTTACAATGATACACTAATTCAACCCTTCATCATTTATTGTAGTGACAATATTCCACCTATGACCTTTATTACATTTATGACATCCTATTATATAGCATATAGATTTGCACCCGAATTATACATCCTACCTGACACAGAGCACTTTCAAAGAGAAAGATAACGTGACATGCTTGGCTTCTCACTCCAAGATTACATTTTTGTCAGTGCTGGGATCTAAACTCAGGGCATAGAAGTTCATGAATGGGTGATTTTCAGTGCCGCAGCCTCTAGCCAATTCAGCTCCTAGGCAGTTCCGAGGCCATGAGATTGAGCCCCATATGTTGACTCCATATTGTGCTTAGTGTAGTTATTCATTTTCTTTGTTTTATTCATGTATTTACCATTTATTTTATTGACTGTTATTACACATAGAATATTTATTACATTTATTACAGAGGATATAGATTTGCCTATGTATGAAACTTCACACCTGACACCCAGGATTTTCACAAAAAAGGAAAATATGTCACCATGGGCTTCTTACTGCATGATTCATTTTTTGTGAGTGCTGGCATCTGAACTCAATGCCTACAAGGCTCAATGCATGAATGGGTGATTGTCAACACGCCAGCCTGGTGCATATTGAGCTGAAAAGTAGTTCCCAGCACCTGGGAACGAGCCCCGTGGTTGATAACATAAGAACAGATTGACATGCAGATGGTATTACACAAATAAATATAGTTCTTTATAGAGTGCCAGAGATGTCAGTTACATATGCTACATTCCTACCAAATCTTAGGTATTTATTTCGCCTCCATGTAATTAATACTGTCTTCATCCTTAATGAATTATTAATTAAATCAATCACTGTCCTGGAATTATTGTGTCCATGTAATTAATAGTAATTTTTTATTGTGTCAAAAATATCCAGTACAATCCATCGGCCTCCTAAAATCACTCTAATTTTATAATAGCATCATTCAGGAACAACTAATTGAACCTTGACATTCATAACCTTCCAATGGTATTCCTATGAACAGGAATGAGACACTTAGGATCTCCCTCCATTGGTAGGGGTCAGGACCAGGCTTCAAACCCAGGGCCTATGTCGCCATGTTGGCCTATGACTTCCCTGGAAGACCGCCAGCCTTCAGCAATGCCAGGTTACCAACACTTTTCAGCCATGTCATTTAAACCCAGGAAGGTCAACTTGCAAAGAAAAAAAATGAAAAACCTGCAGCTATCTGCAAGTGGCCGTTTTTGGTTTTTTTCCTGTGTCTTTTTTTTTATTGTGAACATACTGTACAGAGGGGTTACAATTACATGGGCAAGCTAATGAGTACATTTCGTATCAAGCACTGTAGCCTCCTCCTTTGTTTACACTTGTCATCCCTTCCCAGCCTCCCCCAGCCCCTCCACCAAATCCTCCCCCCCCACACCAAAGTTGTAAAGTTCGTTTTCGACATGACAACTTGTACTTCGCATTGTTGCAATGGGTCCACCTGTATCCTTAAACGTCTTGTTTTCCCCCTTCTCCTCCACAAATTATACCGACATCAAATATAATGAAAGCAAGTGTTATAATGTGGGGAAGAGACATACAAAGCAACACAGAAATAATCTTATAATTGTATTAGAAACAATTGCATGACAGAAAAAAAAACATTTAAATACATACCTAAGGGTTTATTTTCCTAACATCACATTATCTGAACTTTCCTGCTTGACTCATACATATACTAGATACTGCAAATAAGGGAAACCATGAGACCTATGTCTCTTTGGGCTTGGCTTACTTCACTTAATATAATTTTTTCCAAGCCTTGCCATTTCCTAACAAATGGGGCAATGTCATTCTTTCTGATGGAGGCATAGAATTCCATTGGGTAAATATACCACATATTCTTGATCCATTCATCTACTGAGGGGCATCTGGATTGGTTTCAGATCTTAGCTATGGTAAATAATGCTGCAATAAACATAGTTGTGCTGGTAGCTTTCATGTGGTCTTGTTTGTAAACATTTGAGTAAATGCCCAAAAGTGGGATTGCTGGGTCAGAGGGGAGCTCTATGTGAAGTCTTTTGAGGAACATCCATACTGCTTTCCAAAGTGGTTGAACAAGTTTACACTCCCACCAGTGAAGTAAGGTTCCCTTCTGTCCACATCCCCTCCAGCATCTGTTGTTGTTAGAGTTCTTGATTTTTGCCATTCTAACTGGAGTAAGGTGGTCTCTCAATGTTGTTATGATTTGCATTTCTTTTATGGCTAGGGAGGCTGAGCATTTCTTCATGTGTCTATTGGCCATCCTTCTTCTTCAGAGAAGTTTCTCTTTAAGTCTTTAGGCCACTTATTTATTGGGCAGTAGTTTCTTTGAGGATTTGTTTTTGGGGGAATTAATTTTTTGAGTTCCAAGTATATTTTAGATATGAGACCCTTGTCTGTTGTATGGCTACTGGAGATCTCCCAATCCGTAGGGTTTTTATTGATCTTGCTCGCTATGTCCTTTGTCATGCAGAAGCTCTGCAACTTCATGCAGTCCCATTTGTCCAACCTTTCTTTGATTTGTTGTGTTTCCGGGTCTCTACTAAGAAAATTTTGGCCTGTGCCAAGGAGACCTACGGTTTGTCCTATTCCATCCTGTAAAGTTTTCAGGGTGTCTGCTTTGACTTCGAGGTCTTTGATCCATTTGGAGTTGATTCTGGTGCAGGGTGGTATATAAGGATCTAGCTTTAGTTTTCTACATGTAGTTAACCAATTTTGCCAGCACCATTTACTGAAGAGGCTGTCTTTCTTCCAGTATATTTTTTTGGCTCCCTTATCGAAGATTAGATGGCTATAGGTCTGTAGGTTCATTTCTGGGTTTGTATTCTACTCCATTGGTTCTGAGGTCTGTTCTTATGCCAGTACCAAGTTTTTTTTGATTATTATGGCTCTATAGTAGAGTTTGAAATTTGGTACTGATATTTCTCCAACAGTGTTCTTTCCGATGAGGAGAGTTTTTGCTATTCGGGGTCTTTTATTGTTCCGTATGAATTTATGGATTGCCTCTTCTATTTTCTTGATGAATGATGTTAGAATTTTGATAGGTATCACATTAAATTTGTAGATAGCCTTGTGAAGTATTGCCATTTTCACGATGTTAATCTTTCCAATCCAGGAGCATGGGAGGTTTTGCCATTTTCTAAGTTCTCTTTTGATTTCCTTTTTCAAGATTTTAAAGTTTTCATCATAGAGTTCCTTCACGTCTTTGGTTAATTCCTAGGTATTTTATTTTTTGTGTGGCTATTACAAATGGAGTTGCTTTCCTAATTTCAGCCACACTTTTTTGATTGTTGGCATATAGAAAAGCCATTGATTTTGGGGGTTTAATTTTATATCCTGCTACTTTGTCAAAGTTTTGAATCAGCTTGAGTAATTTGGAAGTGGAGTCTATGGGATTCTTTAAATACAAGATCATGTCATATGAAAAGAGGGAGTGTTTTATTTCTTCTTTCCCTATTTGGATCCCTTTTATGTCTGTATCTTGTCTTATTGCTGTAGCTAGGCATTCTAATACTAGGTTGAAGAAAAGTGGAGAGAGTGGACATCCTTGTCGTGTTTCTGAGTTAAGAGGAAATGGCTTTAGTTTTTCATCATTAAATATAATGCTGGCTGTAGGTTTGTCATATACAGCCTTTATAGTATTGAGGAATGTTCCATGGATTCCTAATTTTTCCAAAACCTTCATCATAAAGGGGTGTAGGATCTTGTTGAATGCTTTTTTTTGCATCTATTGAGATAACCATGTGGTTCTTATCCTTGCTCCTGTTATTGTGATGAATAATATTAATTGCTTTGCGTATATTGAACCAGGTTTGCATTCCTGAAATGAATCCTGTTTAATCATGGTGTATGATTTTTTGGATGAAATGTTGAAGTCCATTGGCCAACATTTTGTTGAGAAGTTTAACATCAATGTTCATCAAAGAAATGGGTCTACAGTTCTCTTTCTTTGATGAGTCCCTGCCTGGTTTTGTGAAGAGGGTTATGATGGTTTCATAGAATGTGTTCGGTAATGAACTTTCTCTTTTAATTTCATTGAAGAGTTGGAGGAATATTGGTTTGAGCTCTGTTTTGAAGGCCTTGTAGAATTCCACTCTAAAACCATCTGGTCCTGGACTTTTCTTAGCTGGGATGTCTCTTACTGGTGTTTCTATTTCAATGGTTGATATGGGCCTGTTGAGATGGTTTAACTCATCTTGGTATAGTTTTGGCATTTCAATATTTGTTAGTGAAAGGTCCATTTCTGCCAAGTTCTCAAACTTATTAGCATAAAGTTTTGAGAATATTCCCTTATACTGTTCTGAATCTTGGTTGTTTCCGTAGTGATGTTTCGATTCTCATCTATGAGTTTATTTATTGCGTGTGTTCTCTTCTTTTTCTGATAAGATTCTCTAAGTGTCTGTCAATTTTATTAATTTTTTCGAAGAACCAACTCTTTGTTTTGTTGATTCTTTCTATATTTTTTTGGCTTCTAATTCATTTAATTCTGATTTAATTTTAATTATTTCTTTCCATCTACTGGATTGGGGTTAATCTTGCTGCTCTTTTTCAAGGAGGTTTATATGCATTATTAACTTGTTGGTTTCAGATCTCTCCAATTTGTTATGTAGGAGCTCAGAACTATAAACTTGCCTCTGATTACTGCCTTTGCTGTGTCCCAGAGGAGCTGGTAATTTGTGTGCTCATTTTTGTTGAATAGCATGAACATTTGAATTTCCTTTCTAATCTCTTGCATGACTCACTCGTGATTCAGCAGTGTGTTGTTCAGCCTCCATGTGATACCAGCCTATCTTTGTTGGCTTTTGGTGTTGAGTTCTAATTTTATTCCCTTGTGGTGAGACAGAATGCAAGGTATAAATTCAATGTTTCTGAATTTGGACAAGTTTGCTTTGTGGCCTAAAATGTGGTCTATTTTAGAAAATGTTCCATGTGCTGCTGAGAAAAACGTGTACTCTGATGCTGTTGGATGAAATATTCGATAGATGTCTGTTAAATCTAGTTGATCTATGCAGCTATTTATATTTGTGGTTTCTCTGTTGAGTTTTTGCCGAGTTGATCTATCTAGTGGGGATAGTGGTGTGTTAAAATCCCCAACAATTAATGTCTTTGGATCTATATGGGATTTGAGGGAAAGTAGTGTTTCTTGGATAAATTTGTGTGCTCCATTGTTTGAGTCTAGTTTATCTGGTATTAGGATTCCAACTTCTGCCTGTTTATGGGGACCGTTTGTTTGGTAGATTTTGTTCCAGCCTTTAACATTGAAAACGTGTTAGTTTTCCGGGCAAGATGTGACTCCTGAAGGCAGTACATAGAAGGATCTTGTTTTTTAATCCAACTAGAAAATCTATGTCGCTGAATTGGAGAGTTAAGTCTGTTAATATTGAGAAATAGGACTTAGAGGTATTTGGGTGTTCCTGCCATGTTATCAACCTTCTTGGGGGCTGCGAAATCTGAGTTCTTTCTATAGTTCCTAGATTCTCAGTTTGGGTGCAGTTTCTTGGCCTTTATTGTGGTCTTGTTGGTTTTCTATGCGTCGAACATCTTTAAGAATCTTTTGTAGGACTGTTGTGGTGGAGATGTATTGTTTCAATTTTTCTTTGCTATGGAAGGTTTTTGTTTGGCCTTCAGTTATGAAGGAGAGTTTAGCTGGGTACAGTGTTCTTGGTTGATATTTGTTTGTTTTTAGAGCATGCCATACATCATTCCAGGCTCTTCTTGCTTTGATTGTCTATGCTGAGGAATCTGAGGTGATTCTAATTGTGATTAATCTTTTCTCCTTGACAGCTTTAAGGATCCTTTCCTTGGTTTGAGTTGATCCTGTGTGGATTATAATGTGACGTTGGGATGTCCTATTCTAGTCTGGTCTATTTGGAGTTCTAAATTCTTTTTGTATCTGAATAGGCCTATATTTTTTCATGTTTGGAAAGTTCTCTGCTAGGATCCTGTTAAACAAATTTCCTAGACCATTAACTTCTGTTTCTAGGTCTCCTCTACACCCATTATCCTTAGATTAGGCCTTCTGATAGTGTATGCCAAGTGTTGGATAAATCTATCATATTTTTGGTTTTGTCTTGGATTGTTGTATGTTCTTTCTCCATAATATCTAGGATGTCTTCTATCCCTGAGATTTGATCTTCTGCATGGTCTAACCTGGTGTCAAGACTTTCTACTTTGTTTTCCTTCTGATTGTTCAGCTTTGATTGCTTCAAATTCTTTGTTGAAGCTTTGTTTTAGATCTTGTATGAACTTCTGTACTTCCTTAATTTGGTGTTCAGTGTTTATTCTAAAATCACTTAGTTGATTGGTTATGGTTTCCTTGGGGTCCCATTCCTTCTATTGGGTTCCATTCAACATTTCCTTTGTGGTCTCCCTGACTTCCTTCAGCTCTTTGTTAATGGATCCAATGAATGCCTGTAGTGATCTTTGTGTATTCTCATCCTGCTCTCTCAATTCCTGTATTACCCTTTGCTTAGCTTGCCTCCGACCCGTTAATGCCATTCCTGTAGTTCTCTTTGAGTGTTCTCACCCTGTTCACGCCATTCCTGCCTTTCTCTTTGAGTATTCTCAAGCTGCTCACACAAATCCTGTATCATTTTTTGAGTAGCTTCCTCAAGTTCATGATATTCCTGTATAAACCTTTGGATTGCCTCCTCTCTCTCCCTATCATGCTCATACAGATTCTTTGTATGTTTTCAATCTCTTCATTTATCATGTTTACCAGCAGTGTTTATAGAGCTATTTGGCAAACCTCCTCTGGGTTATTTATTATCTGTTCTGGCCCATGATTATCATGAGTGGGAGTTGAGATACCCGGACTTGCCATTTTTCTTTTTTTTTCCCGCTTGTTCTGCCCATTTGTTATGAAAATAACACCAGTTTTGTGCTAGAACACTAACTAAAGGCAAGCATCAACCAACGTTTGTATTTTCCCAGTCAATAGTCTGCTGATACAATCTAGTTCAACCGATATATCTATTCAACCTCAAACAACTATATATTAATGAGCTACATACCGCAAAGAACAATTTGGAAAACCAGAAATTATTAGGTTTAGGGAGAGATGTGGGTAAAAAATAGGAATTGAGTGATGTAGGAAGGCACAGGGAGAGTTCACTCAACTAAGTCCTAATCTCAAAGCAGGAAATAGGTTGGATAGGATGAAAGTAGTGAGAGAGAAAAAAAGAAGAAAGAGAAAGGGGAAAAAAAGAGACCAGAAAAAATAGAAAAGTAAAAATTAATAATATTATTCAGAAACAAACACAAACTATTCAGAAAAGAAGGTGAATATAATGAGAGAAGTAGAATAAAAGTACTTAAAATATTATATAGGTATAAAGAGGTAGTACTGCTATTAAGGAATTTAAGTCTCAGTGGTTTTGAGTAAAGTAATAAATTTGTGGATTAAGTGTGTACACAATGGGGAATAGAGTCTAATAGTCAACTAGGGGCTTATCTGAGGATGTGCAGAACAACAATAAAGTCACATAAAGAAGAACAAAAGAGAAGAAAAGGTAAATAGGATAAGAAAGAAAGAAAAAAGATCAGAAGTTCAGTAGAGCTAAACAAAAAACAAAAAGAATTTTTTTGAAAAAAGAAAGAAAAAAAAAGAAGGATAAACGGACACACACATGTATCCCTAAAATAAAAATTATAAGAGGAAAAAAAAGTTACTGGAAGACAATTTTTTTTCAAAAAAGGTAAAAATTAAAAATTAAAAAATTTTGGAAAAGAAAAAAGAAATATTTTTTCATAAAAGGTATAAAAAAAATTCTTTGATTTTTTTGGGGAGAGTTGGGAAAAATCCTGTATCTCCCTTCTGTCTGTAACCACCCTCACGTTGGAGTCTCTGGTCTGCTCGTGGTCCTGTGTCTTGGTTGGTTTGTAAGTCAGTTTGTTTGAACAGGCAGAAAAATGATCTGCTTTACCCAGGATTTGGCGATCCTCCTCCCAGGTTAGTTCAATGAGAGGGAGATTTACTTTGAGTATCACATTAGAGGGAGATGGCTTTTTCCTCAAGTTTGGAGATGCTGTGATGAAGCTAGGTTCTGGGTAGAGTTGAGGCCTTTCAACGAACAGTAGCTTTTCCCGGGGGCTACTTTCTGAGAAACTCACAGAGCCCAGCCTGGGTTTATGTTTACTGAATTTCAACTGATTGTTGAGCCTGCTAAAGGGAGGGGCAGGCTCTGGTTATGATTACCCAGTCAAGAAAGCCACTCCTAGTGCTGGCGCCCAAGCTGGGTGACTTTTCCCTGGGTGGAGCTGAGTCTGGCAGGTCAGCTGAGGTTCTTGTGACCTGCTAAATGACTCTAGTTTTCTTCCAAGGCTTGAGTTGGCGAAAGCAGCTCTGCCGAGCTTTCTCGTTATCCAAGATGGAGATCTCCGTTACGGGTAGGCCGGGAGGGGTGGCCTTTCCTCCTCTGCTCCCTGAGAAGGGGTGAGGACGTCCGGCTGCTACTCATACCGAGTATTGTTTCAGGGATCATCTCTGGTCTGTGAACTGCAGGATGAAGATGTCTGCTCCTTTTAGGTTCTTGCTGGTGTTGAGTAGAATCTGTTCACCCGCTTCTTCAGGCTCCTTCATCCCGGACTCTCTGTGATTCAGGTATGGCAGGTTCTGCCACTGCCGCCACCACTGCTGCCACAGCAGCAGCCAAGGCTGTTGGCAAGAGCTCAGATGTGTCTCCTTGCCTGGATTTTCCCTCTCTGTCCTAACTCTCTGTCCTGTGATGGCACACTTGATGTGATTCTCTGGCTTAGGACTGTTCACTGGAACTCTAAAACTGCTTTCTATGAGAGACCTTGTTTAGCCTCCAGCTTCTCCTCCACCATCTTGAACTCATCGCCCTCCTGTGTCGTTTTATTATTATTTTTTTCCTGTCAGCATTTGGGGCCCAGGATCCAGGTTTGGCTGTGGGTCCAGTGGCTGCAACCTAGGCTAGATTGAAGCTGAGGCAGAGTTGCCACGACCAGTGTTCAAGCCCTGTCCTTGACAAATTAAAAATATATACATATATACATGCATACATAATACATACATTAAAAATATTTAAAGGGAGTCCGATTAGATGGCGGAGGAGAAGCTGGAGTCTAAGTAAGCTCTCGCATAGAAAGAAGTTTTAGATTGCCAGTGAACAGTCCTAAGCCAGAGAATTACACCAAGTGTGCCATCACAGGACAGAGAGTTAGGCCAGAGAAGGAACCCCAGGCAAGAAGACACTTCTGAGTTCTTGTCAGCAGCTGCCGCGGCAGTGGCACCTGTGAGAGTGGCAGGTGAGCGCAGGAGCCTACCTGAGCAACAGAGAGTCAGGGACGAAGGAGCCAGATGCAGCAGGCGAGCGGATTCTACTCAACACCAGCAAGAACCGACAAGGCGCAGACTTCTTCATCCTGCAGTTCGCAGACCAGAGACGACCCAGGAACCAAGACTCGGCGTGAGTAGAAGCCCGACGTCCTCACTCCTTCTCAGGGAGCAGAGGAGGGAAGGCCACCCCTCCCTCCCCCAGCACTGGAGATCTCCATCTTGGATACTGACAAAGCTCGACGGAGCTGCTAGCTCCAACTCAGGCCTTGGAATAAAACGAGTCATTTAGCAGGTCACAAGAACTTAACGGCAGCGTGACCTGCCAGACTCAGCTCCACCAAGGGAAAAGTCACCCAGCTCAGGCACCAGCCCTAGGAGTGGGTTTCTTCACTGGGTAATCAGATCCAGAGGCTGCCCCTCCCTCTAGCAGCCTCGAAAATCAAATGAAAATCAGTAAACAGAAACCCTGAGAATGGCTCCAGGCTGGGCTCTGTGAGGTTTTCACAAACTAGCCCCGGAAAAGCTACTGTCTGTTGAAAGGCCTCAACTCTACCCAGAACCAAGCCTCATCACTTCATCCCCCTCTTTTGTGATACTCAAAGCAGATCTGCCTCTCAATGAACTAGGCTGGGAGGAGGATCGCCAAACACTGGGTAAAGCAGAGCATTTTTCTGCCTGTTCAAACAAACTGACTTAAGATACCAACCAACCCACAGGACCACAAGCAGACCAGAGACTCCAACAAGAGGCTGGTTATGGACACAAGGGAGATACAGGATTTTTCCCACTCCTCCCAAAAAAATCAAAGAAGTTTATATTCTTTCTTCTTCTTCTTCGTCTTCTTTTTTTTTTATTTTTGGTCCCTTATAAAAAAATAATTTTTTTTCTTTTCTAAAACTTTTTTTAATCTTTAATCTTTGCCCTTTTTGAAAAAAAATTTTTTTTCCTCTTATAATTTTTATTTTAGGGATACGTGAATGTGCGTTTTTGTTTCTTTTTTGGTCTTCTTCCTCTTTTTATTTCTTTTTTAATTATCTTTTGTTTAGCTTCTTCTCATCTTTTTTTCTTCCTTTCTTATACTTTTCATCTTCTCTCTTTCGTTCTTCTTTATGTGACTTAATTCTTGTACTGTACACCCTCAGATAAACCCGTAGTTGACTATTAGACCCTATCCTCCATTGTGTACACACTTAATCCATAAATTTATTACTCAAGTCAAAACCTCTAAGACTTAAATTCCTAAATAGCAGTACTACCTCTTTATAGCGATATAATACTTTAAGCATTTTTATTTTTAAGTTTTTCACATCTCCTTTATATCCCTCCCCTTCTCTCAATAAATTCACGTTCTTATCTAAATAGATTGTTATCGGGTCTACATAATTTTATTAATTTTTACCTTTCTATTTTTTCTGGTCTCTTTTCTTTTCCCGTTTCCTTTATTCTTTTTTTCACTCTCTCTACTTTCATCCTACCCAACCTATTTCCTGCTTTGAGATTAGGACTTAGTTAACTCTCCCTGAGCCTCCCCACATCAATCTATTCCTATTTTTTTACCCACATCTCTCCCTAACCCTAATAATTTCTGGTCTTCCAAATTCTTCTTTGCGGTTTGTAGCCCATTAACGTATAGTTGTTTGATGTTGAATAGATGTATCTGTTGTACTAGATTGTATCTGTAGACTATTGACTGTGCAAATTCAGACTTGGGTTGATGCTTGCCTTAAGATAGTGTTCTAGCACAAAACTGGTGCTATTTTCATCTCAAATGGGCAGAGTAAGCCGGAAAAACACAAGAAAAATGGCAAATCCGGGTATCTCAACTCCCAATCTTGATAATCAGGGGACAGAACAGATAATGAATATCCAGAGGAGAGTTCCCACATAGCTCTAGAAACACTGCTGGCAAACATGATAAATGAAAAGATTGAAAGCATACAAAGGACTCTGTATGAGAATGATAGGGAGAGAGAGCAGGCAATCCAAAAGTTTATACAGGAATATCATATGCGTGAGGAAGCTACTCAAAAACTGATACAGGATTTGCAGGAGCAGCTTGAGAATACTCAAAGAGAAAGGCAGGAATGACAGGAACAGGCTGAGAACACTCAAAGAGAACTACAGCAATTCCATGAATGGGAGGAAGCTAATCAAAGAGTAATACAGGAATTGAGAGAGCAGATCACTAAAGGCATTCATGGAACCCATTAACAAAGAGCTGAAGGAAGTCAGGGAGACCACAAAGGGAATGCTGAATGGAACCCAACAGAAGGAATGGGAATCCAAGGAAACCATAACCAATCAACTAAGTGATCTGAACATAAAATTAAGGAAGTAAAGAAGTTCATACAAGATGTAAATCAAAGCTCCAACAAAGAATTTGAATCCATCAAAGCAGACCAATTAGAAGGAAAAGAGATAAAAACAAAGTAGAGAGTCTTGAGAGCAGATAAGACCATGCAGAGGATCAAATCTCAGGGATTGAAGATAGCCTAGATATTAAAGAGAAAGATCATACAACCATTCAAGACAAGTCCCAGAAATAAGATAGATCTATCCAACACTTGGAAGACACCCTCAGAAGGCCTAATGTAAGGTTAATGGGTGTAGAGGAGCACCTAGAACAGAAGTTAATAGTCTAGGAAATTTGTTTAACAGGATCCTAGCAGAGAACTTCCCAAACATGCAAAAAGATAGGCCTATTCAGATACAAAAAGCTTTTAGAACTCCAAACAGACCAGACCAGAATAGGACATCCCACCGTCACATTATAATCGACACAGGATCAACTCAAACCAAGGAAAAGATCCTTAAAGCTGTCTAGGAGAAAAGATTAATCACCTATAAAGGGAAACCAATTAGAATCACCTCAGATTAATCAGCACAGACAATCAGAGCAAGAAGAGCCTGGAATGATGTATGCCATGCCCTAAAAACAAACAACTATCAACTAAGAATACTGTACCCAGCTAATCTCTCCTTCAAAACTGAAGGCCAAATAAAAACCTTCCATAGCAAAGAAAAATTGAAACAATACATGTCCACCACAACAGCCCTACAAAAGATTCTTAAAGATGTCCGACACATAGAAAACAAACAAGACCACAATAAAGGCCAAGAAATTGCATCCAAACTGAGCATCCAAGAACCATAGGAAGAATCCAGTTTTTGCAGCCCGCAAGAAGGTGGATAACATGCCAGGAACTCCCAAATACCTCTCAGTCTTTTCTGTTAAAATTAACGGACTGAACTCTCCAATTAAGTGACATAGACTGTCTAGTCGGATTAAAAAACAAGTCCCTTCTATCTGCTGCCTTCAGGAGTCACATCTTGCCTGTAAAAACAAACACATTATCATTGTTAAAGGTTGGAACAAAATCTACCAAGCAAACGGCCCCAATAAACAGGCGGGAGTTGCAATCCTAATATCAGATAAAATAGACTTCAAATTAAAATTCGTGAGAAGAGATAAAGATGGTCCCTACATAATAATTAAGGGATCTTCCTTTCAGGAGGATATGCAATTCTAAATATCTACTCGCCAAAAAATGGTGCACCCAAATTTATCCAAGAAACACTACTTTCCCTCAAATCCCATATAAATGCAAAGACATTAATTGTTGGCGATTTTAACACACCACTCTCCCCACTAGATAGACCAACTCGGCAAAAACTCAACAGAGAAACTGCAGATCTAAACAGCTGCATAGATCAACTAGATTTAACAGATATCTACCGAACATTTCACCCAGCAGCATCAGAATACACGTTTTTCTCAGCAGCACATGGAACATTTTCTGAAATAGACCACATTTTAGGCCACAAAGCAAACTTGCTTAAATTCATAAACATTGAAGTTATACCTTGCATTCTCTCTGACCACAAGACAATAAAATTAGAACTCAACACCAAAAGCCACCAAAGATAGGCTGGTATCACATGGAGGCTGAACAACACACTGCTGAATCACGAGTGAGTCATGCAAGAGATTAGAAAGGAAATTCAAATGTTCATGCTATTCAACAAAAATGAACACACAAATTACCAGCTCCTCTGGAAAACAGCAAAAGCAGTACTCAGAGGCAAGTTTATAGCTCTGAGCTCCTACATCAACAAATTGAAGAGATCTGAAACAAACAATTTAATGACACATCTAAACCTCCTTGCAAAAGAGCAGCTAGATAAACCTCAATCCAGTAGACGGAAAGAAATAATTAAATTTAAATCAGAATTAAATGAATTAGAATCCAAAAAACTATAGAAAGAATCAACAAAATAAAGAGTTGGTTCTTCGAAAAAATAAACAAAATTGACAGATCCTTAGCAAATCTTATCAGAAAAACAAGAGAACACACCCAAATAAATAAACTCATGGGTGAGAATGGAAACATCACCACGGAAACAACCAAGACTCAGAACATTATAAGGGAATACTTCCCAAAAGCTTATGCTAATAAGTTTGAGAACTTGACAGAAATGGAACTTTTCCTAGCAAATATTAACATGCCAAAACTAAACCAAGATGAGTTAAACCAGCTAAACAGGCCCATATCAAGCATTGAAATAGAAACAGCAATAAGAGACCTTCCTCCTAAGAAAAGACCAGGACCAGATGGTTTTACAGCGTAATTTTATAAGGACTTCAAAGCAGATCTCACACCAATACTGCTCCAACTCTTCAATGAAATTTAAAGGGAAAGTTCACTACCGAACACATTCTATGAAGCCATCATAACCCTCATCCCAAAACCAGGCAGGGATTCATCAAAGAAGGAGAACTATAGACCCATTTGTTTGATGAACATGGATGCAAAACTTCTCAACAAAATTTTGGCCAACCGACTTCAACAATTCATCCAAATATCATACACCATGATCAAACAGGATTCATTTCAGGGATGCAAAGCTGGTTCAATATACGCAAAGCAATTAATATTATTCATCACATCAACAGTAGCAAGAATAAGAGCCACATGGTTATCTCAATAGAAGCAGAGAAAGCATTGGACAAGATCCAACACCCCTTTATGATGAAGGTTTTGGAAAAATTAGGAATCCATGGAACATTCCTCAATACAATAAAGGCTGTATATGACAAACCTATAGCCAGCATTATACTTAATGGTGAGAACCTAAAGCCATTTCCTCTTAACTCAGGAACAAGACAAGGATGTCCACTCTCTCCACTTCTCTTCAACCTAGTATTAGAATGCCTAGCTACAGCAATAAGACAAGATGAAGACATAAAGGGGATCCAAATAGGGAAAGAAGAAATAAACTCTGCCTCTTTGCAGAATCCCATAGACTCCACTCCCAAATTACTCAAGCTGATTCAAAACTTTGGCAAAGTAGCAGGGTATAAAATTAAACCCCCAAAATCATTGGCTTTTCTGTATGCCAACAATGAGAAAAGTAGGGCTGAAATTAGGAAAGCAACCCCATTTGTAGTAGCGCCACAAAAAATAAAATACCTAGGAATTAACTTAACCAAAGAAGTGAAAGACCTCTATGATGAAAACTTTAAAATCTTGAAAAAGGAAATCAACACAGAACTTAAAAAGTGGCAAAACTTCCCATGTTCCTGGATTGGAAAGATTAACATCGTGAATATTGCAATTCTTCCTAAGGCTATCTACAAATTCAACGCTATACTTATCAAAATTCCAACCTCATTCTTCAAGGAAATAGAAGAGGCAATTCAAAAATTCATATGGAAAAATAAAAGACCCCGAATAGCAAAAACGCTCCTCAACGCAAAGAACATTGCTGGAGGAATATCAATACCAAATTCCAACTCTACTATAAAGCCATAGTAATCAAAACAGCTTGGTGTTGGCATAAGAACAGACCTCAGAACCAATGGAATAGAATTGAAAACCCAGAAATGAACCTACAGACCTATAGCTATCTAATCTTTGATAAGGGAGCTAAAACAATAGAATGGAAGAAAGACAGCCTCTTCAGTTAATGGTTCTGGCAAAATTGGTTAACTACTTGTAGAAAATTAAAGCTAGATCCTTATATATCACCCTGCACCAGAATCAACTTCAAATGGATCAGAGACCTCGAATTCAAAGCAGACACTCTGGAAACATTACAGGATGGAGTAGGAGAAACCCTGGGTCTCCTTGGCTCAGGCCGAAATTTTCTGAATAGAGACCCGGAAACACAACAAATCAAAGAAAGGTTGGACAAATGGGATTGTATAAAGTTGCAGAGCTTCTGCAGTGCAAATGACATAGCTAGCAAGATCAATAGAAAGCCCACGGATTGGGAGAAGATCTTTACTAGCCATACAACGGACAAGGGTCTCATATCTAAAATATACTTGGAACTCAAAAAATTAAATCTCCCAACAACAAATCCTCAAAGAAACAACTGCCCAAAAAATAAGTGGGCGAAAGACTTAAAGAGAAACTTCTCTGAAGAAGAAAGAAGGATAGCCCATATACACATGAAGAAATGCTCAACATCCCTAGCCATAAAGAAATGCAAATCAAAACAACATTGAGATACCACCTCACACCAGTTAGAATGGCAAAAATCAAGAACTCTAACCACAACAGATGCTGGAGGGGATGTGGACAGAAGGGAACCTTACTTCATTGTTGGTGGGAATGTAAACTTGTTCAACCACTTTGGAAAGCAGTATGGAGGTTCCTCAAAAAACTTCACATAGAGCTCCACTATGACCCAGCAATCCCACTTTTGGGCATTTACCGAAATGTTTACAAAAAAGACCACACTAAAGCTACCAGCACAAGTATGTTTATTGCAGCATTATTTTCCAAAGCTAACATATGGAAACAACCCAGATGCCCCTCAGTAGATGAATGGATCAAGAAAATGTGGTATATGTACACAATGGAATTCTATGCCTCCATCAGAAAGAATGACATTGCCCCATTTGTTAGGAAATGGAAAGGCTTGGAAAAAATTATATTAAATGAAGTAAGCCAGGCCCAAGAAACATAGGCCCCATGGTTTCCCTTATTTGCAATATCTAGTATATGTATGAGTCAAGCAGAAAAGGTCAGATAATGTGATGTTAGGAAAATGAACCCTTAGATATGTATTTTAATGTTTTTTTCTTTCATGCATGTGTTTCTAAGGCTTTTATAAGATTATTTCTTTGTTGCTTTGTATGTCCCTCCCCCACAGTATAACCCCTAATTTCACTGTACTTGATGTCAGTATAACTTGTGGAGGAGATGTGGAAAAACAAGTAGTTTAAGGATACAGGTGGACCTGTTGCAACAATGAGAAGCACAAGTTGTCATGTCCAAAACGAGCTTTACAACGTCGTTGAGGGTGGGGGGGGAAGAGAAGGATTGGGATTGGGCTGGGAGAGGAGAGGTTGGGAAGGGATATGAAGGGTAAACAAAGGAGGAGGCTGCAATGCTTGGTAAGAAATGTACGCATTATCCTGTCCATGTAATTGTAACCTCTCTGTACAGTATGTTCACAAATAAAATTAAATTAAAGTAAAAAAAAATATTTAAAAATTTTTGTGGCTCCTTGGCTTGGAATTCATGCCATTTTTTTTTCTGCTAGACATGGGATTTGAACTCAGCACCTGGGTAAATCTGTAGCATAGTGGGGGATGGTATGCTCAGCATGCTGGAAGAGAAGAAAGTCAGGCTTGTTCCCAGGGGTTGAATTCAAGTCCTAGTATACCAATACATGGTTTATATCTACATATACATGTTTACTGCATATTGCAGTTAGTGCTGTTATTAATTTTATTTTGTGTTTTATTTATTTATTTCAAGAAATCAGAGAACTGCAAAATAACTTGCTCAAGGTTATTTAGAAGATTAAGTGTCAGTGCAAGGGTTTAAACCTGAGTCAGGGTGACTACAAAGCCACCTTCCTCCTGCTTTGCTTCTTTATATCAGAGTTGAGACCAAATTCCGTACCACACATTGGCATCTGGAACTTGGTAGAGCCTTGACATCTGGTCATGGGTCCTTTGAAGGTGCTGATTTAATCACTGGAGTTGGGGAAGTTAAAAATCCACAGAAACTCACACGAGGCAGGAATGTATGGTTCACACCTGTAATCCTAGCTACTCTTGAAGCTGAGATCTGAGGCTTGTGGTTCAAATTCAGCTCAGTTAGGAAAGTCCATGAGACTGTTATTTTCAATTAACCAGCAGAAAACTAGAAGTAGAGCTGTGGCTCAAATGGTTGAGCACTAGCCTTGAGCTTTAGAGCTGAGGGACAGCTCCCAGGCCCAGAGTCCAGGGCCCATGACTACCAACAACAACAAAAAACTCAACCTTGATATATCAGTGGTAATAAAAGAAGTATATAATATTAGAATCTTTAAGAAATAATAATATAATTTATGTATCATAATAATGTATAATATAAAATGTAATATTAGAGTTTCTAAGAATTACATGAATTTTAAGAAATACATTTGAATACCTACATACAACTAGAATATTGCCAATTCAAAACAGGCTTTTAATCAATTTACCATTATAGGATTAGCAATCACCAGAAAAGCCAGAAGTGGAGCTGTGGCTCAAGTGACTGAGCACCAGGCATGGGGGAAAAATATCTTAGGGACAGTGCACAGGCCCTAATACTAGCACACTCAAAAATAGCAGCAACAACAAAAACCAAAGAAAAAGCATAATGTGAATAATGTTATACATATACACTATATTAAAAGGGTATATACACTATTATTAAAACAGTTAAAAGGTTATATATATACTATTATTAAAATAAGTTTATGTATACTATATTATTTTAAAAAGTAGCCAAGTTTGGTAATGCACATCTATAATCCCTGCACTCTGGACGCAGGAGGATTAAGAGATCAAGGCAGTCTGGGCTACATTGCAAGACCCTGTCACGAAAAGAAAACCCAAAACAAGAAGCACTAAACTAAACCAAAAACAAACAAGATATTATTCTTCCTGTATTATTATTATTATTGTTATTATTATGATTATTCCTGAATGCCATTACATATAGAAGTCTGTTTTCTTTTTTTTTTTTTTTTTTGACAGTCCTAGGGCTTTAACTCGGTCTGGACACTATTTCTTTTCTTCCTTCTTCTAAATACATTTTTTTTTGTAAAAATACTGAACAGAGGGGTTACAGTTACAGAAGCAAAGTAATGAGTACATTTCCTATTGAGCATTGTTACCTCCTCCTTTGTTTTTCTCCTACCATCCTTTCCCTCCCCACCTCCCCAACTACACTCTCTCCCTCCCTTCTTCCTAGCTTAAATTGTAAAATTCATTTTTCAATATAGTGTCTTGTACATCTCATTGTTACAATGGGTCAATCTGTATACCTATTTAAGAATTTTGCTTTTTCCCTTCCCCTCCCCAGGCTAGAGAAGTGTATATATAAGATGCAGGGACCGACGTCAAATACAGTGAACACGGGTTATACCATGGGGGAGGAACATAGAAAGAAACCAAAAAAAACATGTTTCTTAGGGCCTGGCTTACTTCACTTAATATAATTTTTTCAAAGTCTTTCCATTTCCTAACAAATGGGGCAATGCCATTCTTTCTGATGGAGGCATAGAATTCCATTGTGTATATATACCACAGTTTCTTGATCCATTCACCTAATGAGGGGCATCTGGGTTGGTTCCATATCTTAGCTATGGTAAATAATGCTGCAATAAACATAGCCCTGTAATAAACATATCTTTAATGTGGTCTTGTTTGTGAACATTTGGGTAAATGCCCAAAAGTGGGATTGCTGGGTCATAGGGGAGCTCTATGTGGAGTCTTTTGAGGAACCTCCTTTCCTGCTTTCCAAAATGGTTGAACACTCCCACCAACAATGCAGTAAGGTTCCCTTCTGTCCTTATTTGCAATAACTGGTATATTTCTGAGTCAAGCAGAAAAGGTCAGGTAAGTTGATGTTAGGGAAATGAACCCTAAGATATGTATTCAAATGTATTTTTCTTACATGTGATTGTCTCTAATACATTTATAAGATTATTTCTTTGTTGCTTTGTAAGTCCCTCCTCCACAGTATAACCCCTGCTTTCACTGTATTTGATGTTGGTATAATTTGTGGAGGGGAAGGGAAAATACAAATCGTTTAAATAGGGATACAGGTGGACCCATTGCAACAATGAGATGTACAAGTCGTTATTTCAAAAACGAACTTTGCAACTTTCGTGGGGGGGAGGGGGAGGGGAGTATTGGGTGGGTGGGGGAAGGATGGGAAGGGATAGGAAGGGAAGGGGAAACAAAGGAGGAGGCTACAATGCTTAATAAGAAAGGTACTCATTATCTTGCCCATGTAATTGTAACCCCTCTGTACAGTATTTTCACAATAAAATAAAAAAAATGGAAAAAAATCACATGGTACATTATAAATACATTAGGAACAATAGCAAGAAAGAAAAAAAAAACTTCTGTCCCTATCTTGGGGTTCATTTCGTTTAGACTCAACATAGAGCTTCCCTATGACCCAGCAATCCCGCTTTTGGACATTTACCCAAATGATCACAAACAAGACCATACTAATGCTACCAGCACAACTATGTTTATTGCAGCTAAGGTATGGAACCAACCCAGATGCCCCTCAGTAGATGAATGGATCAAGAAAATTTGGTATAAATATATCATGGAATTCTATGCCTCAATCAGAAAGTTAGGAAATGGGAACTCTTGGAAAAAACTATATTAAGTGAATTATACCAGGCCCAAAGAAACATAGGTCCCATGGTTCCATTATTTGCAATAACTAGTGCATGTATAGGATAAGCGGAAAAGGTCAAAAGCTCTGTACATAGGACCAAATAGGATGATGTTAAGCAAAATGGACACTTTCTGAGCTTCTTTTGCTCAATTTGATCACTCTACCACTTGAGCCACAGCGCCATTTCTGACTTTTTTGAGTAGTTAATTGAACATAAGATTCTCCAGGAGTTTAAAGCCTGCCTAGGCAGGCTTTAAATCATGATCCCCAGAGCTCAGCCTCATGAGTAGCTAGGATTACAGGCATGAGCCATCTGCACCCAGCTGCTTATTCCTTTAAAATGGTACCTGAGAGAGTGTGGACAGTCCACATGCACATGCAAGTTTTAGAATTGTTTAATTGTGCATAAGGTGACAATGGGAAGAAAATTGTTGGAATCATTAAAAATGTGTTTTTTCCAATGGATCTTTCTCCCCCTCCTCTTTCTCTCTCCTTCTCCCTCCCTCCATCCTTCCTTCCTTCCCTTCCTCCCCTCCTCCCTCCTCTCTCTCTCCCTCCTTCCTTCCTTCTTCCTTCCTTCCTTCCTTCCTTCCTTCCTTCCTTCCTTTCTTTCTTTCTTTCTTTCTTCCTTCCTTTCTTTCTTTCTTCCTTCCTTCCTTTCTTTCTTTCTTTCTTTCTTTCTTTCTTTCTTTCTTTCTTTCTTTCTTTCTTTCTTTCTTTCTTTCTTTCTTTCTTTCTTTCTTTCTTTCTTTCCTTCTTTCTTTCTTTCTTTCTTTCTCTCTCTTTCTTCCTTTCTTTCTTTCATTCTCTCTGTCCCTGTGCCTCTGATTGTCTCTCTGTCTCTCCTCTTTCTCTCTTCTCTCTCTCTCTCTCTGTCTCTCCCTTCCTCTTTCTTTTTGCAAGTCCTGAGGCTTGAACTCAGGGTCTGGACACTGCCCCTGAGCATCGTTTGCTCAAGGCTCTACCACGTGAGCCACAGTGTTACTTCCAGCTTTTTCTGTATATGTGGTACTGAGCCATTGAACCGAGGGTTTCATGCGTGCTAAGCAAGCACTCTACCACTGAGCCACATTCCCAGATCCCCGTTTTTTTTTTCTTTTTTTTTTTGTGAGTGGACAGCCGTTTTGCACTTTTTCAAAAAGGCCACAGAGATGAAATGCTGGAAATATTAGAGACATTATTAGAGAAATTGCTGGGTAGAAAGAGTGCTCCAAATGGGAAGTTCTTTGATGAGCCCCATGACATTTCAGGGTTGCTAAGGAAATTCTTTTTTTTTTTTTTGGTCTGGTCATGGGACCTGAACTTTGGGCCTGGGCACTAGCTCTTCAGCTCAAGGCTAGCGCTCCACTTGAGTCACAGCACCACTTCCTGGTTTTTTTCTTTTTTGCTTATGTGGTGCAGAGGAATTCAACCCAGGGCCTCAGGCATGCAAGGCAAGCGCTGTATCACTGAGCCAACTTCCCAGCCTGCTAAGGACATTCTTGTAGCAGGTTTTTTGCTTCCCCACCCCCACCATCAGTGAAATAGTCAGCAAATGAAACAATGCATCTGAGCATACTCAATTGCTAGGAAAACAAATCAGCTGTATAAAGGACTTCTCTAATAAGAAGCAGAAGAAAGATGACAGAGCTGGGTTGTGTTCTGTTCCCTTGGGGGAAATTCTTTGGTGATGAGCTTTTCCAAGAGCCCAGGGCTGATAAACTTCTCACCTCAGGAGTACCTGCCCAGGCTGTGGACATTAAAAACCAGACACAGAGCAGAGACCAGTCCCACTGGCTTAGGCAGAGACTGCAGGGCAACAAATACAGATCCAGTGTGATATAGGGCCTTTTTGAACACCTTTACGTCTAAAGAACTGACGACTATTCCTGAAATAATAACCCCAACTTCTTTCATGACATAAAATTAGTATAATTTAAAAACCGCGCACCATTTGGCCTACTGAGGAATCAATATTATTTCAATTAGTTTAAATCTGTCTTTATTCTTGCAAACTTTCAATGTCAATTAAATGTGTCATACTAGGTGGAAAAGTTAAAATATAGAAATAAAAAATGTAAGTAAAACTACTACAGCCTGACTACAGGGTACATGAATGCAGAGCTTCCATGATGTATTAATTTACCATTCCCTTATAAGTCTCTATTCTACTAAAATCGCTGCCATCGGTTTTTATGGGTACAGTTAGTGCTAGAGTTTGGGTATGGAGTCGTTTAGTTTGCTTTTTTTCTCCCACTACCCTCATAGCTTTGCATATCAAGAAAATCCAATTAGGTTAATGTAGAGAGTTGCCTGTTTGAGAAAGTTCATAATGCTCAACCATTAAGGAGTATGTGTTGTATGAGATTCATCTAACCGCAGCCCAAGTACTCTAAGCAACAGAAGAAAAAACTGATGAAATTCAAGGAAGATTCTGGAAGGATGACTCAATGGATTGTTAAAGCTAAGTGATTCACTATTGTAGTTAGGAGGTAACTCTTCCCTTCAAAGTTCATGGATACTATGGAACAAGTGCAGGTTTTACACAAACAAGAGGTCTAATTGCTCTGGAATAAAAGATCTTATATCTCAAGTCCTAGAAAAGAACGGTGTGAAACATGCTCTCAGGAAAAACAACTAAAAAGACACCATGCTTCTGTTTAGTGTTGAGCAATGCTATGAATAAATTAAAGTTTTTATACCCTTGGTAAAAAGAGTTTTAACCAAGTTGTTTATTTTAGAGAGTGGAAATTTGATGATTGGGGGTGGGGGCGTGGAGAACATGATGTGACTCATCCTGTCTGGCGTTTATTTCTTCCTCTGATTCTTTTTAGTCTCTCTCCTACCCAGAATCTTATAAATTGCAAAATTTCTTATTTGCATTGCAGTGGTTCTTATTTTTTTATATCTCTGTATAGCTTTGGGTCATTTTAACTACTTTATGCCCACAAGTGATCCCTAGATACCTACGTATCTTAATGCTCAGACATTTACTTATATGTTGATAGTTTAGAAAATATGTAATCATATTTTTATTAAAAAGAGAAATATCAAGTAATACATTTTTTTTTAAGTAGGTAGCCAAAATTAAATGTATTGAAAAGGGATGGGGGTAGAAAATGATAAGTAGTGTGGTGGCTTGTTTATCTAGAAATATTATTTACATGAATCAAACAAGAAAAAATGCAGGAAAGGTCAAGTTCAAAGTGAAGTTGGGATGTTTTCATATTTGTCTTTTGTTTTTGTTATTATTTCTTAATCGGAGAAGTATGCAGTAACACCTAGACAAGATTTCCCTTAAGTTGCACAGTCCCTAAGACCCATGAACCTCTCTTTCTTCCCTCTCCCCCACCAGTCCCTCCCTCTCTCCTCCTTCCTCCCTCTCTCTTTGACTCTCCTGGTACAAGGGCTTGGGAATAGTCTCTTAGCTTTTTCACTCATGGCTGGCACTCTACCACTTGCATCACAGTTCTACTGCCAGTTGTTGTGATTAATTATCAAGAATGTCATAGACTTTGGTGCCTGGGCTAATATTGAACTTTGATTTTCACAATCTCAACCTCCTGAGTAGCTAGGATGATTGGCTTGAGTCACCAGTGCCCAGCTAGATTTGTATATTTATGTATTTAAGTATGTATTTATTTATTGGAATTCCACACAATTTTATCTGAACCCTAGTTATGGAACCCAAATATTAGGATTGTGGTAAATTGGGTCTGAGGTAGTGCCTTCTCCTCTTATATCCACAGAATTTATGCCTGTATTATGCATTTTGAATATTTGATGTCCAGAAGGCTAAGATGGTCGTTCCTATAGGTCTAAGATCTCGGTCTTCAGGCTCTGTCTCAGAATCCAGGCTACCATCCCTTGTTTAGGCTTTAGAAGTTTATATAAATATAATTTTAATCAAGAATAGTTAATACTGTATCTTTTTTCCATTTATTGTTTTATTTTCTGTGCTCATATTGTAGCATGAACTCAGAGTTTTATCACTCAAGGCTAGCACTCTATCACTTGAGGCACATCTTTACTTTCAACTTTTTTGGTAGGGAATTAGAGATAAGAGTATCATGGACTTTCCTATCAGGGCTGGCTTTGAAGTGGGATCCTTGGATTTCAGTTTCTTGAGTAGTTAGGATTACAGGCATGAGTCACCGAGGCCTGGCCTTATTTTTTATTTTTATTATGAGGGGACCTTTTAAAAAATCTTTAAGTAATTGTACAAAAAGATTTCAATTCAACATGGTTGTTCATTAGTACAATGCATCTAGATCAAGATCATCTAGTAATGTAATCTTTTGCCCTCACTTATTTAATTTGCAGAATATGATATTGCAAAGGAAAATCGACTGAAATTGGACATGCAATTCATGGAGTGAATTCCTGTGGCTGAGATAGAAATGGAAGAACATCTTTTGTGAGCCACTGTGATAGCTTGCACACTTCAAAGCCACTTTCTTTGAGGAAGATTGGTGATGAAAGTTCTAAACAAAACTGAGGTCAAACCGCCTGGAGTAAGCTGAATTAGGAAACAAGTATTTTAGGGGTTTCATTAAAAGTAAAATTGGAGTTTCAGTGCTTGCCCTAATGAAGGTGTTAAAGAAAACTTCGCTATTATCATTATATTTTTATATTTCATTTATTGTTTCTGTTTTATATTATAGACATTTATATTTTCCTTCACATATAATCAGAGGCTTATTATTGTTCAATTTTTCATGATCGGCTCTAATGTCATATAGACAGGAATCATTTTATCTAAAGGAAAGGGAAGAGAATGCATGTCTTTTCTACCCCCACTCTGCCCTGCTGCCTGCCAGTCCTGGTGTGCTGTCCCTGAGCATTTTTCCTCCTTCTTATTTCTCTCCTCTCCTCTCCCTCCTCTCTTTTTTTGTTTCTTTCTTCCTTGCCAGTCCTGGGGCTTAAACCTGGGCACTATCCCCGAGCTCTTTTTGCTAAAGGCTAGTGCTCTACCACTTGAGCCACAGTGCCACTTCCAGCTTTTTCTGTGTATGTGTTACTGAGGAATCAAACCCAGGGCTTTCTGTAGGCTAGGCGAGCACTCTACCACTAAGCTATATTCCCAGCCCTGGACCTAAGTTTTTTTTGCTCAAAGCTAGCACTCTACCACTTAAGCACCAGATCCACTTCTGGATGTTTAGTGGTTAATTGGACATAAGTTTCTCTGACTTGTCTGCCTGGGTGGACCTGTGATCCTCAGATCTCAGCCTTCTGAGTAGCAAGGATTACAAGCATGATCCATAAGTACCCAGCTAACATAAAAAATTTAAACAATTAATTATAAAGAACAAATCATAAGGTTATCTCTATATGATAATCATGTGACAATGACCCTTCCCTTTCCTTTCCTTCTTTATTTTCTCTTCCTTTCCCTTCGTTTCTTTTCTCTTCTTCCTCTCCCTCCTCTCCCCGACTCTGATCTCCACAGTAAAACAACACGGCCACCTAGTGCCTTCTCATACAAGCAACATATTTACAGTGAACCACAGACTGCATCTTTCTAAAAGATTTATTTTAGCCAAGCATCCATGGTTCAAGCCTAGCTACTCAGGAAGCTGAGATCTAATGAGTAAGTTTCCAAAGCAAGCCCTGGTGGGAAAATCCATGAGATTCTTATATCCAATGAGCCACCAAAATGGTGAAAATAGATGTGTAACTCATGTAGTAGAGTGCCAGACTTGAGCACAAATTTAAGAACATGAAGCCCTGATTTCAAGCCCCAGTACTGGAAAAAAAGTATCCTTCAGTTAGGACTGATTTATATATATATATATATATATATATATATATATATATATATATATATATATATATACACGCACATATGTAATAGATTATTATATTTCTTTATAATTACAAAATATGTATAGTTTATTTAGCAATATATATTTATCATAGATTACATCTATATTATATTAAATATTATATCTATAGTAATTAGATTTGTATGTATTTATTTTATATTATTAATTACATTACAGATTGTATCTATAAAATCTGTATTATATCTATATATGTCATAGGTTATATCTATGATATATAATATTATATAACATATACTATATATTATACACTATATATAGATTACTATATAATCTATATCAGATTATATCTATAATATATAATTTATATCATAGATTATATATGGCATATAAAATATAGATTTTATCGATGACATATAATACATTATAGATTATCATAGATTATATATATGATATAGTATAATTGTGTATACATAGTATATACTATAATATGTATAATATGTAGCATGAGAGAGAGCTTTTCTGCAAAGATTATATTTTTTTATTTAAAGCTTCAGTGTTTCAAAAAATCATGTGCTTCTTTAACTATAGGCATATAATAATAAAAATAATATTTAATTTTGTAATGAAAACCTGGTGAGGTGAGAATCGGGAGTCAGTGGAATGCTTTACATTGCTCTTAGGAATGGAAGTTAAAACATCATTAAGTTCTAGAATCATGTTTCTCAATATTGGCCAAAGGGAAAATGTTTGTAAGCTGTTCACTAAAAATATCTACAAGAATGTTTATAGAGCACTATTCAGAACAGCCAAGAATTAAGTACCACCCAAATATCAATTACCTTACAATGGATGAGTAGAACAATTATATAACTGAATAGTACTCTGCAATAATATTATATAAACCACCAGAATACACAGCAATATAGATGATCTCAGAAATTTAACTTCGAACAAAACAAGGTCTTATTATATAGTTATGTTTATATATGACTAAAATACTGACCAATTGCTTTTATTGGTACCTTATGCCTATAATCCTACCAACTCAGGAGGCTGAGGTCTGAGGATGTGTTTTGAAGCGGGTCTGGGAAGAAAAGTCCATGAAACTCATTTTTTTTCTGTTTGTTTGGTTTTTTGCGTAGTCCTGGGGCTTAAACTCTAGACACAGCACATTTTTTTCTGTGATTAATTGGAACTAAGTGTCTCACAGACTTTGCTGCCTGGGGCTGGCTTTGAACCATGAGCCTCTAAGCTCAGCCTCGTGAGTACCTACCATGAACTTGGCTCCATGAAACTTATCTTAAGTACCATAAAAGTAAGAAGTGGAGCTATGACATGGCAATCAATGAAAAGAAAACAATAAAGAAGGAGAATTTTCTTACAATGAGAGGGTCAACTATAGACAGGAGCAGGTGGTTTATACCTGTAATCCTAGCTACTCAGGAGGCTGAGCTCAGGATAGAAGTTCACATCCTGGACAGTGTCAGGCCCTGAGTTCAAGCCACATGAATGACAAAAAGAAAGAAAGGAAGGAAGGAAGGAAGGAAGGAAGGAAGGGAGGGAGGAAGGGAGGAAGAAAGGAAGGAAGGAAGGAAGAAATGAAGAAAAAAGAAAGAAAGAAAGAGAAGAAAGAAAGAAAGAAACAGAAAGAAAGAGGTCAACTATAATAATATAATTATAATCTTTTCCAATTGAATATGTTATGAAGGAGTTTAAATAGTTAAAAACTATGTAAAGATGGGAGCACTATTCTAAGTAGAAATTGCTTACCTTTCTGTGTCTTAAAAAGTTTGTGTTTTAAAGATCTACACCACTGACATAATCTTCTGTGTGTCACAAGAATGTTATCTTACATGAAATTAAAAAGGTTGAATGGTATAAAGGAGAGAAAATCATACTGCAATGAGAGTGGGTTCCTTAAGTATACACCACAACACTGCGCCTGACTGGAAATGCCTTGGATAGGAAAGCAAAGTGGTAAGTGATCACAGATGAAAGAGACCTTAGAAACTGACAAATTTGATGGATACCCTGTGCAAAACTACTTAAAGAATAAATAAGATGAGATGTACAAGTCGTATGTAGCAAACGAACTTTACAATTTTGGTGGGGAGGGAGTAGGGGTGAGGAGGATTGGGTGGGGGGGGTGGAGGGAGGATGGGAAGGAATGGGAAGGGGAAACAAAGGAGGAGGCTACAATGCTTGATAAAAAATGTACTCATTATCTTGCCTATGTAATTGTAACCCCTCTGTACAGTATTTTCACAATAAAAAAAGAAAAGAAAACAATAAAAAAGGAATCTCAACCATCCTTTTTGCAAGTGAGAATGCCAAGACTGAATAATTTTAGGGGTTATGTTTGGTAATAAAACAATGGAGTTTCAAATTTTGTTTCTTTCTTTCTTTCTTTCTTTTTTTTTTTTTTTTTGAGTCCGGTCGTGGGGCCTGAACTCTGGGCCTGGGCACTGTCCCTCACCTCTTCAGCTCAAGGCTAGCGCTCTACTACTTGAGCCACAGCGCCACTTCTGGCTTTTTTCTTTTTGCTTATGTGGTGCTGAGGAATCGAACCCAGGGCCTTGAGCATGCAAGGCAAGCGCTCTACCACTGAGCCACCTTCCCAGCCCCAAGTTTTGTTTCTTGTGATGTATTAATGTGAATATATTCTTGGACCTGGATTGTTTATTTTGGCCCTCTATAGAAGCACATACTTATTTAGGGAGGTATCCATTAAAACACTTAGGGTTGATCAGAGCTTGTTAGCAATAAGCTCTCAAATGAACTCAGGAAAATTAAAACGTCTGCACCATTTCTATCAATTTTTTCAAATTGTTTAAAATAACCAATTTAAAAAAGACCATATACTGTAAGAAGCAAAATGAATAAAATAAAGATCAACTGCGTGTGTGTGGGGGGGAAGGGTTCGCACACAGGCACGTGTATGCCTGGGCCTTGAACCTCAGAGGTCTAGGTGCTGTCCTTGAGCTTTCCCCCTCCATCTTAAGTCTACTGTACCATCACTTGAGCCTGACCTCCATCTCTGGCTTTTTGGTGATTAATTAGAGGTAAGAGTCTCCTGGATTTTTCCTGCCTACGCTGTATTTGAACTATAATTCTTAGATTTCAGCCTCCTGAGTAGTTAAAATTATAGGTGTGAACTACTGGCACCAAGCTAAAATCAACTATTTTAATTAAACTTGTGCTTTCCATTTGAAACTAATGTACAGCAAGTATATGTATTTCAGACCAATGAAATAAATAACATCAGAAAATAGGAGAATGGGATAACTCTACCAGCTGTACATTCAATAAGGGTCTAATATCCAGAATTGAAAGATTATGAAATTAGAAGTCAAAGAATTAATAGCCAATAAATAAATGGGCAAAGGAACTAAATACAGATTTCTTAAGAAGAGAAGTAAAAAAGGTCAATAAACATATCAGGAAATGCTCAACATCTCTGTTCATGAAGTAAACGCAAATCAGAACAAAGTGAGACTCCATTTCACCCCAGTGAGCATGGTCATCATCAAAATTACAAACAACAGATGCTAGTGAGGATGAATTGTTTGTGAGAATATAAACTGGTGTAGACATTATGGAAGGCAGTTTAGGGATTCTTAAAATAACCAACGTAGGATGATCCAGCCATACCACTCTTGGGAATCTATTCAAATGTTTACAAGTCATGATATGGTAAAGATATTTGCACACCCATGTTCATTGTTGCACTATTCACTGTAGCCAAGTTAGGAATCAGCCTAGATGCCTTCAAATGGATCAAGAAAATATGGTATAGATCCACAATGGAATTTAATTCACCCATAAGGAAGAATATTATTGTATAATTTCAAGGAAATTGATGGAAAAAATTGTGTTAAGTGAAGTAGGTCTAGCCCAGACATACAAAGAACATATTTTCTTTCACATATGGACGTTAGATTTAAAGTATACATATTTATGAAAACACATACAGGGTCATATGCATTTCTATACAAACTGAATAAATACCAGAGGATTTCAGTGGTGTAAGTCTTTTGAGTAATTTTTACAGTTTAAGAAAATGAATATCAGAAAGATGGAACATGTGTTGTTGGTGAGTGGTGGCTGGATGAAGTCAAGGGAAAGGAGCAAAGGCATGGAGAAAGGAAGAGTGGATAAATGCAATCATTAAACTCAATGTACATATTTTAAAAGGAGCTAGGTAGATGAGGTGATATATGAGGTTGAAAGAAATGTGATCCCAGCAGTGGCAGAAGCTGGGCAATAAAAATTCAAATTCTTGCTGCAGTAAATTTCAAATCTTGCCTGGTAATTGATGTCTGATAGGAAAATGTAACATATGCCTAGAGACTGAATTTACATTTCAATCTTCCATGCCTAACTAGTTAACATGTGTGTGTCTGGGCATGTAAACACGTGTGTGTGTGTGTGTGTGTGTGTGTGTGTGTGTGTGTGTGTGCATGCTAGTACTGATGCTGAAATGGAGGCTCTGTGTACTATTCCTACGCTCAAGGCCAGGGATTTACCAATTGCAGCTTTTTCATGGTTAGTTGTACTTAAGAGTATTATTACAGGAATTTTCGTGACAGTCTGGTTTCGTACTCTGAGCCTAACATCTCAACCTCCTGAGGAGCTGGGATTATAGGTATGTGTAACCAGTGTGGAGATTTAGTAGTCCTTGATATTGACTTATTGACCAAATTTTTTGTGATTGCTGCTAGTTACTAAACCATAATCTAAATCCCCATGGATTCAATGGACGACTCTACTTTCCCCAGTTCCCCTTAGACAATTATTAACACACTATCGCAGAAATCAGCTTTCACTGGCATGAGCACGTGCCATAGGGAGATCATATCTGGCAAAGATCCTCTGATTTAGAACAGAGAGAATCTTCATAGTCTAAGTGCTCATGGTGTGCACCAGCCCAAATACCACAAGGGAGTGTCTATTGACCTTCTGCAGTTGTCAGATGTGGAGGTTGAGGAGAATATATTAGTGAAGCTGGTGGAGTGAGGGGTGAGCCTAAGGCCTGGCTTCGACTTAGATATGATAAGCCATTGCTACCATGTCTAGAGGACATAAAGGGTCCACTCAATGGCCCAGAGATGTTGGATACTCCCAGGTATGGCTCTGCCACCAGCGTAGGGTACATCTTGACTTTGCACTTGCTAGCTATAGTCCCAACAAGTCCTCATACATTCATATATGCAAGGAGAGCCTTTAGGTTGGATTTTCCCTTTCTTAGACAAAATAAATCATTCTTTTTCTTCATCTTGGCTCCAAAGATTTCTTCCATTTCTCCCTCCTCTGTTGGTCTTCTTTCCAGCCAAGGATGTCATTCCAGTCCCAGTGCTTCCACTTCAGCATGTGTAGGTGTGTAGGCTTGCACAGTTAGAGCCTGGTAGTCCAGCCTCTAGTCTAGTCCTGAGGGCATGGGATCATATCCAGGCAGCCACAAATTCCAGTCAGAACTACCTAAGTGGAAAGTGACAACTCTCTATGGTGGCTAAGGGAGTACCCAACTAGCAACCAGCTCAGGGCTGCACAGCAGGTAATCATTCACAAGCAGCTTGAATTAGAGGACAATCTGGTTCAGGATGTCCCAATATCAACCCAGGACTGTGAGGGATTGGTTCCTTTTCCTGGACACAACTTTTCTTTTATGCTGTAAGAAAAGCAATTCATCTTATAACTCTCTAGTATAAAACACAAACAAAAAAGTATTTTCTTCCATATTATTCTCCATGCTTCCGAGGTAACCCTGGGGACTATCAGGTGATTTCCATCATGTAAGAGCAGTGTTTTAAGAGCTGCAAACTTAGACTTCTTCCATCATCCAGCTAGCCTCTCCTCTTCCCACATTCAGAAAAGATTCTACCAATGTGTGCTCTCATTTCTGTAGTTGGGCACACTTCATTTATAGGCAAAGTAAGAGTCGTTATCAAAACAGAGTCTCCAAGGTTAGTTTGTAACGTCCACATCTTAAATTGTCCTGAAATCTCCACAGTAGACATATTTTTGCTCCTAACATTTTTGTGCCTAAGCTATGGATTAAACTCAGGGCCTGGATGCTCCTGAGCTTTTTTTGCTCAGGGATTACACCATATCTCTTGAGTCACTGCTCCACATCCAGAATTCTGGTGGTTAATTTGAGATAGGAGTGTGGTGAACATTACTGCACAGGTTGGTTTCCAACTGTAGTCCTTACAGCCTAAGTAGCTAGGATTAGAGGCATGAGCTACCAGTGCCTGGCTGCTGCTACCGTTTTATGTTACCCATAGTGAGGTCTCAAATAGCAATTAACTATCGAGTCCACCATCACTTTTCTTGCTTAACAAAACCCTTGAGAGAAATGACCGCTAATGGAACTGCCTCCTCCATCCTATTTAAGTTTGAAGCTAACCTGTTAAGGCCACAATTGTGACATAAGACCACTTCACTCATGTGTTCCTAGCCTTCTGTCAGAATGGCTTCTCCCAGAACAAACCCTATCCAGACTATAGAAGCCTCCTGTGATATTGTTTGGGGACATTTATTCATACAATTCTAAGGATTCATAATTCCAGTCACAGAAAAAGGAAAAAATCCAAAAGAAGGTGACATTACAATGAATCTTGATAAATAAATACCACCAGTATATTGAGTACTGCCTCAAAGGCTGGCATGAGAATTTCATTCCTTTGGTATTGGAACAGGGTTTGAAGTCTTTGGAGTTGCAAATTTCTAACACCTTTTGGTTTATGTGTTATGTATTACATAACTCTGATTATAGAAAGAGTGTGAGAGTGGAGTGTTTGTCATTATCTATTATATTGTACACACACACACACACAGATACACACACACACACACACACATCTTTCAGTTCCTCTGGATATCAAACAGATATCCATTCCATTCCTTTATGTTCTTTGTATTTTCTCAGAAATTTCAGGTAAGTGTTCTTTAGAGCTGATACTCTACATGCTTTATATTGTTCTTGGCCTCCTGAATAGCCTCCGGGTTTCAGAAAGGACCAAGTGAGCTCAGAAAGACGAGGGGTTGGACCATATAACAGGAGCTGTTATATGTTCATGTGTGCTGCTATTTTCAAAGAAGGTGAATGAAGCACCAGTCCATTGCTGATAGGAAGTGCTGCCATCAGAGTTTTTTTTTCCATTTACTCAATGGAAAAGTTGAGGAATCATCTCTCAAATGAGGGAAGTGTCTCATGAGTCAGCTAAATGTGGACAGGTGGTGGCCAGATTCAGAGGGTTTGTGATCTGGTGAGGTAATAAGACCTCTACACAGCATCTGAAATCACTACCTGTGATTTCAAACCCAGTACAAAAGTCACCAGAGCCTCAGTCTCCAGCTCACCTGCTCAGCAAGATGCAGTGAATGGAAACCCTTCAGCTGTGAGAACAGTGCTCTGCCCCTCATAGCCCCACCTAGCCAACTCCTGCTACTTTCACCTTAGCCCCACCCCTCTCTGACCTGCCTAGCCAACAGGAGCCAGTTTAATGAGGCTCTGTTCCCTTCTTTCCAGAATGCTTCATTTTCTCCAGGGTTTCATTCCTCTCTACCTCCAACCCCTGAGCAGGTGCGATTTAGCAAGGCTTCACTCCTTTTCCAATCTTTTAAAATTCAAGATGTACTCATATCATGTTACTCAACTGTTTTGTGGTTAATGTTACTTTCTTTTTCCCTTTTTTTTTGAAAACAAAATGTGATAACTCGTAGACACATTTGTTTGCACCAAAATTGATGAGCTTCTCTGATATTTGAGTTTAAAACCATTTCCCTTTTTTTCCTTTGGCCTGTCGAGCCAGGTTATCTCAGAACTTCCTCAAAACAATTTACTATGCATCTTCTTAGTCAGGCTGTATGGTCAGATCAATTTGGTTGATTTTAGGCTCACATCACCACTTCCATTGATAAAAGTTTTTCATTTTAACAAGCAGAAAAATTAATAATTATGTCCTTTGACCCAGGTTCACATTAGTTACATTAAAAGAAAAAAGAAAATAATTTAATTTTAATTTAATTTAATTTAATTTTGGGTCCAGTTGTGGGGCCTGAACTCTGGGCCTGGGCGCTGTCTCTCAGCTCTTCAGCTCAAGGCTAGCGCTCTACCACTTGAGCCACATTGCCACTTCCAGTTTTTTTCTTTTTGCTTATGTGGTGTTGAGGATTTGAACCCAGGGCCTCATGCATGCAAGGCAAGCGCTCTACCACTGAGCCACCTTCCCAGCCCCAAAAGTAAATAATTTTAGATCATGGTAACAATTTTTATGCATTACAATGAAAGTACTTTAAACATATTTACACACACACACACATACACTTTTGCACAAAAATTTTAAGGCATGATTATTTTTTTAAAAAAAGGAAAATCGGCCATAAGTTCTTCAGCATTCTAGTGGCAAAATACATTTTGTCCATTTTATGATTAAACCATGGTCTCAATGCTAGAAAAACAGGCAACACCAAACAAAGTAAAAGTCAAACCTTTAAAACAATTTTAATAATAAGTCATACTATCATATTAATTGACCTTTAAATACTTGCTAAAAGTGTGGGGTTGTATAAAAACCAACCACATGTCCAAGATGGCAAAAACATGTCAGGTTGGTAAGAAAACTTGGTGGAACATTAAGTAAGTAAGCAAAGGGGAAGCAGGCAAACAGGAAGCAGACTAATTATATAAGCAGAAAGACAGAAAGACAGATCACACAGTAACACAGTAACACAGTGTGGATGTACTCGAGGAGAGATAGAGAAAGTTTTAGCTAAGAGAATTTAAGTCAGGATGGCTTGCCTTGAGAAGGAACCTAGAGGAGGTTCCCTGAGACCCCGTCTGCACTTCACCTCTCAAGGGCAAGCAAAGAAGGGAGGGAGGAAGAGAGGAAGGGAGGGAGAGGGAGAGGGAGAGGGAGAGGAGAACGAGAGGGAAAGAACACATAGTGGATTTCCTTCCATTTTCTCATGCACTCATGGAAATTACATAGGCTCCATAAAATATTGGGAGACCTGGACTCATTTTTCAGCAAATATTGGGGCCAGGCTTGATGAACTATGTGCACTAGCCCATAGGCTTGAGCTTGGGCAAGACCTTGCGGGCCTCAGGCTGTGTAAAAGACAAGCTCAAAAGGAATGTTTAGTAATTTGGGGCTGGGTCCCTCCTGCTGATTGGCCCGTGGAACTGCATCTGGCAATCCACTGGCCTGTCCAGGGGATTCCAGCCACCCTTAACCAGTAGGGAGGGGGAGTGGATTTACAGTTGGGGCCCAGGCCCGAGAATGCTCAGAACTTGGTTCCTAGATTCTCCCCTGAAAATCAAAAACACAGATTCAGAGTCCCTGGCCTAGAGAAGTGGCCAGTCGCCCAGAAGAGGGGGTACCGGAAGCTGGGGATGTAGCATGCACAGTCGTGGGGTGGGGAGGGTAGCCTTGGAGGTCCTCTGTGTGGGCCTGAAACCAGCACAAGGTCTGGGGGCAGCTTGAATTCCCAGGGGGAAGAACAAGAGGCACGGGGGGGACCAAGATCAGAGTCGTAGCACCAATGAAAGCTTAAGCCCAAAAGACCCCCCCGGAAATCCAAGCACATATGGCAAAGCTTATTGTCAGCAATTGACAGACACCCCTGTCAGAGGGTGCAGTAGCCTCTTTATGTGCAGGGGAGTATTTTTAAGGGTGCAGGGGTAGAAAGTTCCCCTTAGAGTGGGGAATGTTCTGTGATTATTAGGGGAAGTTAAAGGTAACAGGCGACCCCGGGAGGGGACTTGGGGGCAACGGCTGTGGCTAGGACTGCTTGATCTGGTCACTTGATCTGGGAGACAGCAGATGACCTAGGGTGCAGCAAGTCAAACCCCAGTGGAGGGAGGTGCGCTAACAGATAGCAGAACACCCCAGACGGGAAGCTTACAAGAGGAGGAACAGGGAGGGCAAGCTGGAAACAGGCAGGGCTGACACCTGCTGTGGCAAATCTCTCTGTCCTGCCGGGGTGGGGACCCCTGTCAGAGAAGGGAGGACAGTTGCTGGCACTGGGCATGAAGGATCTGATTTGCCTGGCTTGTCAGTTAGTGTACGGGCCTGGGCCGGTATTAGTTGCCAATCACAAAGGCTAACTGTCCAATGAGAAGAAGGGGCAGTGAAGCAAGGCATGGCAACGCCCAGTTCACCTGTTGCTCTGTGAGGCCCAAGGTGGGGACAGCATGGAAACTGTTTCTCTGGTAACCTTGGGAACCATTAGGGGACACAACATAGATGAGAAGACCATGGAGCCTGTTGGTGGGAAACTGGAGGACTGGCTGTGACCCCTGCAGTCCCCTCCGAGGGACCTGAGGCCTGGGTCCCCCTGCCCAGGCCTCTACTTCTCCAGACAGTCAATGGGGCACAGAGGGACTGCACTTGCATAGGACAGGAGCTGGGAGGGACTTGAGGGCTCAGTGCCTTCCCTCTCCTCCGTAGGGAGGATTTGAGTTTATCCCTTCAGGATTTGCTGATGGAGCCTCTGAACTTCATGTTTGCCCACATTGCTACACACGTGGCTGAGGCCGGAGTGGGAAGAGAGGGGCCCCTCTATGACCACTTAGCCCCAGTGACTCTCTACAGACTTTTAAAAAAGATTCTAATTAATATCAGATGCTTGAATGTGCAAAATCAACTCTCCGTCTATAAAAGATTTTCCTTATGATCATCTTGTTTTTAAGGTGATCCTAGAGGGGCTGGGAAGGTGGCTTAGGGGTAGAGCACTCACCTCGCATGCATAAGGCTCTGGGTTCGATTCCTCAGCACCACATAAGCAAAAAGAAAAAAAAGCTGGAAGTGTTGCCATGACTCAAGTTGTAGAGTGCTCGCCCTGAGCTGAAGAGCTGAGGGACAGTGCCCAGGCCCAGAGTTCATTCCCATGACAAACAACAACAACAGCAGCAAGAAAAGAGGATAGAAGAGTTCATGTAACTTTTTAGGATGTTTGCTTTCTCCATAATGTCTTTAAACAGAAAGGCTGAAGTCAGAGCTCTGTATCATAGCTACTTATCCAGATGGACTACAGCATTTGGGAAAAACATTTCACCTGTTGTTTTGTCTTCAGGTAGTTGGTCAGACAGGGTAATTCACTGCATTTGAGAAACGTTGAGAAGGGGCAGTCTGAAAGATACCTTTGGTTCTGCCTGATGGAGAAAGGTTTTGTGTGTTTGAGTGTTGGTGTGCGTGTGCAATATTTTTCCTTTTTTTGTCGGTTGTGGGGCTTGAACTCTGGGCACGGTCTCTTATCTTTTTGCTCAAGGCTAGTGCTCTACCTCTTTGAACCATAGCACCAATTATGCACAGTATGAATGTTAAGGACTGGTCTATGTGTAAGGTCTATCATGTTTTGAACAGGAGCATCTTTGTTTTTCATAATCATCTTCCAGCCTGTTGATAATTGATGTTAATGAGGTGACTGTGGTGCAAGACCTCTGTCTTCAAGATTATTGGTGACTACACAGAGTGAACACATGCTTTGCATTGGCTTCTGCCCTGGAGAGAGTGTGGCGGGGCTGAGATCTGAACTTGTGTGGACTGTACTAATTCTAGGTGGTGTCAGAATTACATTGTGGGCCATTCAGATGGGGTTGGGAACAAGTCGTTATGTCGAAAAACGAACTTTACAACTTTGGTGGTGGGGGGTAGGTTCAGGTGGGGAGAGTATGGGAAGGGAAGGGAAGGGGAAGCAATGAGGAGGCAACAATGCTTGATAAGAAATGTACTCGTTATCTTGCCTATGTAATTGTAAGTCCTCTGTATGGTATTTTCAGAATAAAAAAAAAGAAACACCACAGGGTTGGTATCAGAACTGTTGGAAGAAAAAAAAAAATCGCAAATCATTATTTCAGTCTCTCTGGGAGATTGATGGCTGTTTAATTTAGCCTGTGTGAAAGAGAGACTTTTTTTTAACCATCTTTCATGGTTTTACCTATCTTGGATTCTGAGTTATTTTTGGTTTTTATGTACTCATGCAGAAACAGTTTACATGCCATAAACTTGAACATATGGTGAATGTTAAAAGACATTTTCAGGTTGTTTTATTGGTCATTTCTCTCCATATGTCTTGATTTGTTTCTTTTTTAAATAAATTGACTATGCTATTTATGTTGTCTGAAATCTCATTGCATCATAAATTACGTTAAGGAAACATCAATTGTGTAATGATTATGGATGATTCAAAATTAGTAAGAAAATTTGGTAGTACAAACATTTCATCAGAATTTTTAATGGTTGTTTGCATGAAGCTTAGTTCCTATGTGGTCTTTCACATTTGAAAATGTATCTCTCTCCTGTCTTTATATTGTATTCTCTTTCTGTCCATTTTCTCTCCATTCCTTCTTTTCCTTACCTCTTAGTACTCATATTCTGTTTTTAATTTGAAGTTTATATTTTATAGTAAATGAAGTCAGATGATGCATCTTTGTGTATTAGTCTGGTGTTGTAGTATACTGCTATCATCCATTAGTTCCAGGAATATTCACACATGGTATTGACTATATAGACACTAATGCCATATGAGAACAAAGCCGTTTTTCTTCTCAAAATACATGTTACCATATATTTTGACACTTTTATATGGTGTTGTACATTGACTCTATATCCTCGAGCATACTAGCTATTACATTAGCTCACTACTAGTAACATATATTTCTGCCCCTGCAAACTGTGGAATTCTTAAGTTTCTCTGAAGTCTTCCCTTTAATGTGTGCAATTTAAAATTTGTGATGACTTGTTTCATCAGATATTTTAAATATGTTGATTTCCAGTTTTATTTCAGGATAGCTTGAGAGCATATAACATTTACAAAAGTTATAGCTGTTAGTGTCTATTTGTAGATCAGGACATCATCTATGCTGATGAGTGCACTATGTTATTTCAGTAGATTACACACATTGCAGTTGTTGACATGAAGTGTTCTGTAATGTCAAAAGACTCCAGTAGATGGAGTATGCTGTGAATTGCCATGATGTAATTACTGGTATTCTTGGCTTTCTAATCTATTACTGATCTAGATGCGTCAAAATCTCCACATACAGTCGGGATCTTGATTTTAGTTTTCTATTCCTTTTGTGATTTGATGGTCTCTTTAGCATAATACTTATTAGCATCAAATAAATTAAGGACAATTATACCTCTAGGAAAAATACTTGAGCTTTTAGTCCCTTTATTCCCTTAGTCTTGTTTTTTCTGAGGTATGATTTGAATAGTTTCACATAAATATATTTTTATGCCTTTATGTTATCTATGTATCTTCATGTTGATTTACTTTTAAAATATCCATATCTATTTACACATAAAAATGTAATACTTTGATTATATAGACCATAAGGTTTTGAAATATGTAAACATTACCGAATGGATCAGGCAATTGATGTAAATATGAGCTCTTGTCTGTCATCCTGCTGTGGTAAGGTGACTTAAAACCTAATTCCTTGGAGATTTTCCGGGTGCCTTTCAATGTTCTTAACTTGGTCATCATTTTTTATTATAGATCTGTCACTCTTTTGTATAGCTGAAATTTTGAATTCATTGAATGGTATCTCCAGAACTACACCACAGCATGTGTCTTTGTATTTAAAATGGTTTTTCTTGTGTAGCAACAAAATTTTGTCCTTATCTTCTAGTTTACTGTCACTATATTTTAATTATCATATGTAGATAATTCAAATAGAAAGTTATCATTGATCTACTGAGATTAGTATGCATAGTTGAAAGTTTTCTATTTGTTTAGTCCTCACAGATTATGTATAAATTTCTAATACTTTCTGTGCACTCATTATAATTCGGTGATTTATGTGTGTTCTCTGCTCTCTTCAGAAATCAAGTATATTTTGTATACTGTTATTGATTTCCCACTTACAGACATATGTTTACAATTCATCTAAATGGTCTTTCTTATTACAGTGTACTGTGTCAGTGTAAGTATCTTGGCATGTTCCCAACTCCTGGTGTCCATCCTTTAAATAAATGAAATCATTCACTTTATATTATCATTACGATGAACTCCTTCTACATTGTTGAGGTTCCTATCTTGTCAGAAAACATTTTTTGTGAATACAGATTTGAACATAAGAAGTTGATTATTTTGCTTCACATTCATGTAAGTATTCTCAATACTGCACTTTTGTACTGAGTTCTTTGTATACATTTTCCTTCTCTCTAGAAAATTCCTATTAATAGTTCCTCTAATGTGGAAGCTGGTGATGGAGTCCCTTACTTTTATTGTTTTCTTCAGGCTGTATGATTTCCTTAATTTTATCTTCATGACTTTTTTTTATTCCTCTTACTCTAGTGCCCCATTGAGCAAATGTAATAATGGCTTCCTTTAAGTGACTTTATACATGCATAATTTCTCTGTAGTCTTTTTGATAATTTCTTATTATTTGTTGATATTTCATATATAAACGTATTTTCCCCTTGTGTCTAAGGAATTTTTCATTATGGTGCCTATGACCCCTTTCACTACACTTCATACTTGCTAGTGAGTGTTTTCTAATAAGTTTTGTGTCCGAGATTTGTTGGAAATTGTTTCATTTCCATTTACAAATTATTTCCCTGTTTCATTGGTCATATTTATATTATTTCCATTGATATTTTATTTTCATATTTTATTTCATTGTCATTGGAGAGTGAACATTTGTATAGTAGAATGGTAGAAGTTCAGACCTCAGATTCACCTTTTTCCAGTATAGAAATCTTTGGTTGTATACATGTCAGGGATGGTTAGGCATTTAGGAAATATTTGTTGTTGTGACATGATACAGGTTGTTGTGTTTGTTTTCAATTTTTCAGTATAAAACTTTTAAAATTTAAACAAGGTCTGTTTAAGACTATGTGTTGCAATATCTCAGATAACATAAGATTTAAAGTCCTGTGTTTGAAATCAGTGTAAACTAAGTATCTAATCTTAGGCCATAAACTCAATTTTTTCCTATTTAAATGTGAAAATCTTTTTTCATCCCAAAGAATCAGTAGCTCTGGATAAAATATTCTCAGTAAAGACTTTATTAAAATTTAACCATAACTAAAATTGTTAGACTAATGAGTGCAACGTATTAATACTGTATTTTAACCTATTTCCTACAAACGCTCTTTGTATTTTAAACAGCCTTTTCATGTCTCTCTTCTAAGAAGTCAGTGTTTTAGTTTCAGTTCTATGTTTAGAAGGGTAGGCTATAACATTGGAGCAAGGAGGTACACTCCACATGTTTCTTTCAACCTAAAGGGAGAAGAATTGAGGCAGAAGAGATGACACGATATTTTTGCAATTGTTAAACATAAGCAGATTCTTTGTCACGATACTTAAATAAATAGAAGTATGTCAGAATGTAGTATTTACTTCCAGATTATAAATGTGATGGGTAAATTACTGTTACTTGGCTACTTAAATTTCGTCCTTCAAAGAATTTTGTTTGATTTTCATCAGCAAGCATCTTTGTGTGGACATTGTTTTAGTCAAGAAAAGAAAAGAGGGAATACCTAGCAATAGCAGGTCTGGGAACTTGAAGGCCAATGAGATCCAAGGATTATCACATTAATTCAATTTTGGACAACTAAGTGAAAGATTAGGCTTCCCAAACTGATGCCTGGTGGTGGACTTCATATGTACCTGTTCTTTTGTAAGTTGATTTGTGTGTGTGTGTGTGTGTGTGTGTGTGTGTGTGTGTGTGTGTGTGTAGGTCTTAAGGATTGGAACAAGAGCCTGAGTGCTGTCAGCTTTTGTACTCAAGGTTAGCATTCTACCATTTGAACCACAGTCCCACTTCTGGCTTTATTTTCAGGTAGATGGAGGTTAGTTGGACATAAAGGTGTCATAGGCTTTCCTGCCCAAACTGGCTTTGAACCCAGATCTCAGCCTCCTGAGTAACTAGAGCTAACAGACATGAGCCACCAGCGCCAGGCTGAGTCTTGTTTTAATCACCAATATGTATACTATGTATTGCATTTAATTTTAATATTCTGTCTCTAAAAGAGTTGTTGATTTTTAACCTCCTTTGCTTTTTCTTGTGTGTTTGAGAATCTGGTCTTCTGTACCCTCCAGCAAGAACTGTAATGTAAAAGTGTGTGACTTCATTTAATCATGATTGTAATGCAGCGTCACTCTTTTTTTGTGACTCACATGAAATTAAGGTGATCAAATTCCAGGGACATCATCCTATGGAACTGTGAGTGGCCTCAGACCACTCATATCTCTGCCTTTGTCAGTGAATACTCACTATAAACATACATAAAATACATGTATATATCTACTATGTACTTCCGTGGGAAACTTGCTACCAGTTTGAGTGGCCTGCTCATCTCGTGACCTATTATTTAATTGAGTCGTAAGCATTTGAATGTTCTCTTGATTTTTAATGCCTTATGACCTCTAATGTTAAAGCCAGAACTTCACCATGATGATGATGGTTGCACAACATTGACAGGATGTCTTAAGGACTGTCTCTTGTCTCTTTTTTCTTACACAGAGTTAATAACTTGCTGATGGCTACCAGGCACTCTCACTTCTTCATAGTTGATATTGAGGAACTCGTATGTTGTGATGATTGTTAATTGATTGCTACCTAATGGGTAAGCAGTGCTTTACACAGCAACAGTAATCCAACTCCATTGATGAAATCATTCAAATCAAGAAAAAAATATAATATGAACTGCAATAGAAATGGTAATATTTTACCATCTCTTGATAAAACATTAACAATTTATAAATTTTTGCTAAATAGTATCCCTGTATAAAGGAACATACAATTTTAGCCAATACCTTATCATATTTCCAACTTAAAACTAAATAGAAGTCCATTGTCAGTATATAATCACTTGCCTATTAGAAATACAAACTTCTAAAGGTTAAATGAGCAATAGAAAAGAGCTAGAAAGACTGCCATTATGCAACCATGTCTTAAATAGTCCTGTGTTCCTTAAAGATGTATAGAACCAAATAATTCAGTCTGTTAAAAATAATGTATAATGCATTTCTTCTAAAAATAAAGTGCTGGAAAAAATAACATTTTTGTTATCAAGAGATGTAACAACATCAATTGATGATATAAAATGACAAAATGTGTATACATCCTGTATGTTTAATATTTTAAGTGATTAAACAAGAATAAGTTGAAAAGTATATCCCGCCATGGATAAGCAAACTATTAGGAATCTACACTTCCCTCAGCTATTATTCCTAAATCCAATTATTTTGATATACAGTCGAAGTGTGTTTTTGTAGAACATGCACCACATTGTTGAAATTCTACAACCTTATAGAGAGGGAGACAAAGGAAAGGCTGGGGACCGGCCACCACCACAGCCACCAGGGCAGACGGTGGCCACCTGCAGCCCCCAGTCCGCTGACTTGCGGTGGATGGCCGTGAAGTGAGGCCTTCAGAAGACACCTCCACTGCGAGGAGAAGAAACATGCCCCAAAGCAGCAGTGAAGTGCATCAGGCGAAAACCCTGAGAACCAAGAAGCAGCAGATAGAAAACTCAAACAGGAGGTGATGGTAGAAGCTCAAAGATGGTCATCTAAGATCCAGAATGCCAAAAGGGGCTGCATGGTGGAGGAGGAAGAGGAAGTCATTCCGACCGAGTTGTGCATTCTGGAACCCAGATGCTGGCTTCAGGGATGTTTTGGTGGAAGGGACCCATTTTAATTAGACCTTTTTGAAGACCCATTTGCTGACCTTTTGGGGACCAAAGGGGTCTTGGAGGAAGTGGGAAGCAGGGAGAAGGCTTGTGTCACTCTGCCTTCCCGGTTTCCTTCACCTGTGTCAGTGGGTCATAGAGGCCTCTCCCTCTCCCCCGTCTCCTCCGTGTCATTTGGCCATGGTGGGATGGGCAGCTCCAAGTCCACACCAATGTCCACTAACACAGTTAACAGCAGGAAAGGAGCTACCAAGAGAACACTGGGAATGGCCAAGAAGAGTAGAAATTGAAGAATACGGTCGGACAAGTCCTTGCCAATACAGAGGTCAAGGTGGGGCAAGAGGAAGAAGCAAGAGCAGAATAAAGAGTCGGAGAAGAGGAAGCTGACCACGGGAACCGCGAGCCTACTTGTGCGCCCTGGGTCGCAGCTTCTGCCTGTCTAGATGGCGATGGCTAGCACGCACTCATGGATTGGCAGGGTCAAGGCATTGCAGGTGGCCTGGTAGATATTTGGGACACAGCCTCGACTCGTTCCTTAGATCTTCTCCAGCACTAAACCCACGAGCGTGTTCTTTGAGTGTCGCAAGGTCCTGTCTGGTTCTTTTTGGCTGAGATTTTGTAGTGGTGAAGTTCAGGAAGGTACAGCCGGAATACGGCCACATCTCCGCACCTGCACCTTGCCCGTGGTGGCATGGTGTTATGGCAACTCACCCCATAACTTAAGGGTAACATAAATCATCAGTCCTTCTTTTTGTCCACAGTAATCTGACAGCACACTGTTGGCTATCTTAATTGCTTCACTTGTAAGATCATTCATGTAGTTGTCACTCTCTCCAACTCCAAATTTGACTGCTTAATTTTTGCTAAATCTCATCTTTCTCAGATCTGTAATTGTTCTTAAGAAGGTTTTGCTCAGTGATTCTGTCTCTAGCTTTTACAGGTATGGCTTATGCTGGGGAAAACCAAGCTGGTTATTCACACACACACACACACACACACGTATGCAAAATAACCAGCCTTTGGGCAGATGCTTGACCTGAATGCTTCAGTTGCACACTTGGGTCCCTGAAGATGGCGTCTCACTCTTGCACAGTCTGCTGAGCTCTGTCCTTGACTCACTCCCAGGCCGTCGCTGCTTCCCCTCTTTTCCTCCAAGCACCGGTGGCTGTGTGCTCCCTCTTGCCTGTCCTTGTCCACACGGCCTGGGACACTCCACGTGTGCTTTTTCCCCTGGGAAGTGATGACGGCGTTTAGGGTGTCGCACACCACCATGGGGAGATGCTATGATACCCCTGTGGTGGAGGTCCCGGCTGTGCCTGGCTCCATTGGACGTGGTAAGGCAGTCATGGTGGGGCAGGTCGGTATTAAATACATGTGGAAAATGTGACCTTCAAGGCACATGAAGAAAAATAAAAGTAAGAGAGTGAGGGAAAGAAGACGGAAACAAAACATATTGAAGAATATTGGCAAAAAACACACGTAGGAATGTAAATACACAATTATCAAACAAAGTAAACTCTAACAAGTATATAAAAGCCTGGAACTTCATCATGAGGGCAATATTAAAGGATTTCATTGAGGATTAAGCAGCATACTGATGTGTAGGCAAGAAGCTAATGTTCTTTAAAATTTAGAAAATACCATAATTCTAGCTACTCTAGGAGCTAAGATGTGATTATCACAGTATGAAGCCAAACTGGGCAAGAAAGTTCATGAGAATGTTATCTTGTAACCACCAAAGAGCCAACAGTGGAGCTGTGACTTAAGTGGAAATGCCATAGTTTTGAGTAAAAAAACACAAACAACAAACTCAGAGAAAGTACCCAGAATTTAAGTTCAAGCCCCAGTAGTGACACCAAATAAGAAATTTTAGGCAAATGGTTAACAAAGCAATATTAGAAAACAAGTCAACAGAGAAAATATAGTAGTTGACATGATGGGATAATAAAACATATAGAGAATAAATTTCAAATTTACTTGGCTCTGGCTAGAAAAATGAGTAAGAGTCATTTATTCATAGAAGTTATTACAACAATATAAACTAATATCTGATGGAAAAAGGAATATATTTGACCTAACATGTAAGTTTCACCTTAAGAGGGTGTATTTCTCCCGGGATGACTTCTGTCACGGAAGCCAAGCAGAAAATTTCTATCTGGTCTTAACAAGATAATGTAGCACTTGGGGGCAAAGATACACCCCAGTAGCCCTGCACTAGACACCAAGATGGAGAAGATCTCTACAGCCACCATGACCTACCTCTTGGCACTGTGGTAGACAGGCAGAAAAGTGAGCCAGACAATGCAGAACAACAGCATGCTGAAGGTCAGGAACTTGGCCTCATTGAACGTATTAGGCAGGTTCCTGGCCAGGAAAGCCAAAGTGAAGCTGACCAGAGCCAGGAAACCCAGGTATCCCAGTACACAGTAGAAAGCAGTGAGGGAGCCCTTGTTACACAGGATGATGAGGTGGCCATGTTCAGAGTGTGCATCTGTGTCAATGAAGGGAGGAGAGGTTCCCAGCCAGATTCCACAGAGAGTCACCTGGATCAGGGTGCAGATGAGGATGATGAAGTTAGGAGCTCCCGATAGCAGAAGCCACCTCATCCTTCTCCCTGGAGAAGTGACCTTGAAGGCCAGAACCACAGTTACAGTTTTGGCCAAGACAGCAGAAACAGCTACAGTGAACACAACTCCAAATGTGGTCTGTTGTAGAATGCAGGTGCTGTTGTTGGGACGGCCAATGAAGAGCAAGGAACAGAGGAAGCAGAAGATGAGGGAGATGAGTAGGATGTAGCTGAGAGCTTGATTATTAGCCTTGACAATGGGAGTGTTCTTGTGTTTCACAAAGACCCCAAGAACAACTGTTGTGAGTGTAGATAAAAAAAGAGCCATGCAGTCCAAGGCCATTCCTAAGGGTTCTTCATAAGTCAAGAATCTTGCAGCTGTTGGGAGGCACTGGTTTCTCTCTGTATTGGCATACTGATGATCTGGACACTTCATACACTGCTCCATATCTAGTGAAGAATTCAAATAAACATTTATCCATTTCCAATACTTAAAAGGAAATTAGAAAGTCCCTGTCTAGAGATAATACTGACACGTGAATACTTAGTAGCATAAAGTAAACATTACCAAGTATTACCAGACATGTTCACTTTTATTTTTATGTCTTCATCATGTTCCCACACTCATTCCCATATTCTCATATTTTAGTCTGATTGAAATTCTTTTGCTTGTAATGACAATCACAAATATTGTTTCTTGCCATTTCTAATATCATATGAATAATTTTCTGTGCCTCTTCATGCTGCCTTAATTCTCAGACATGTGTGCACAAATCAAACCCCTTATTCAAAATTGTGGGTAGTAAAACTTCGCAACTTCCTCTATATTCTCTGTACAATATAAATTGGACAACTGTGACCCTTCCTTGAAGTTGTTATATTTGTCTCTTCTACTCACCTATAGGGGATGGAGAAATCTCTATTTGAAGCTATAAAGTCATGCTATGCACAACACTTTTGCTTGCTTCTTACACCAAACCAAACCCAGAGTATTTTCTCCATTGCAAGAACGGTTCTAAGATCTAGGAAATAAAGATATACAAGATCTGTGTTTTCTGTGTAGTCTGAAGGTAATTTTGAAGAAGATGGGGACCTCGTGCTTAAAAAGATTTGCACTTACTATGACAGAAGTTAAGCTTACATTACTAAGTATTTGAATAAACATATATACAATAGACCAGAAAAAAATTAATCTTATACATAAATCAGAGCCCATGATGTTTTTTTCAAGGAGAAGAATCAACCAGTGTCACAATTAGATGATTAAGTGAAGGAAGGAAAAATTTGATTCTGTAATCATAATATACAACTTTTGCATTGGCTTGCATGGATTGGGGATACCAGCAAAGAAAATGAATTTCTCACTATGGCATGAACTTACCTGTCCCATTAGCAATCTCATTCGCTGAGCACGGTGTGCAATAAGAGCAACAGGCTGCCTTTTCTTCCTGAGGGGATTTCCTGTATCCAGGACCACAACTCTCACTGCAGGCAGAGTGAATAGGCTGAGGACAAGCACATATGTGTCGTAATTGTTTAGACTTTACATAATGCTCCAACAATCCATAGTTTTAAAATATTGAATTATTAGAATTGAAGCTAGAGGTGGGACTAAGATGGCGACTGGGCAGTAGGGAAACACCACAGCTCTCCCCAACCAAAAAGAGGGTTCACGTTCCATCACTTAATCTCCCCAAGAGACCGGCAACAACAAAAAGACAAACATCCAGAGAAAAATAGAAGGAGGAAAAAAACAAAATAGGAGAGAAAAAGAAGAATTTCAGACAAGAGAAAAGCGAAGACCCCTCCCCCAATCTTTACTGGCCACACTGCAGCGCGTGAAGCCGCTGCCAGCCCAGCCCAGTGGGGGCTGACAGAGTTCTAGAGACACAGGGGTTTGTCTGCAGGTCACCCACACAGAAGCCACCTGAGGTACCGATGTTGGACCTGCTGATTGCTATGAACAGAGAAACCTCTGAGCCAGGAGCTTGCATAAAAATCCCACCCTCACCCCTCACTGTATATCTGAGCAGAGAGGTTCCATTCCACCAAATCCACTCTGCACGACTCCAGGAACCCCAGTGCTACACGGTACACCCACAGAACACCAGAGCAGAAGAACTGCAAGGAACCAGTGCTGATCCAGAGAGCACAGAGACAAACCCCAGTGCTCAGTGCACGGAGGCCCCTCCCTTACCTCTTGGGCAGAGGCTGCCCACCCTACGGCGTAGACCCAAACAGCATCAACTGAGACAGAGACAGAAGAGAAACATGCAGAGTGACCACCGCCCATCCCAGCCCACAACCACCTCAACTGAACTCTGATTGCAACAACAACCAATGACCTACATCACACAGAAACAGCTACTAGCTCCAGGGTGAGTACCCTACAGGGGACAGTGTATACCTCAAGGGAGACCACAGCTGGTGGGAATCCCTAGACCCCTATCCAGCCTCCCTATCCCAACATCTGGACCACAGGACCCACTAAAAATGGGAACTTTTCGAGAGCTCCACCAGCCCATGGAGCACACTCAGCTGGCCAGGCTAGAGCAAGAGTGCCCCCGGAAGGGACCTTAAATGCACAAGCAAGGAACACTGCCAGTGGGTCCAGACACCCAACAGTGGAAGAAATTTGAACTTTGAATTCCAGGCTGCATAACCTACGCAGAATACACAACAGCACAAGTCCAACCGGTGTGCCCCAGGCTAGGGATGGGACCCCGCCTGGGAATCCAGTGCCTGAGAAACACAACCAATTCCTCCCAACTGAACTCAGAAACTGAGCATATGCCTCAGCAGAGGGGAGAAAAACAGGGAACTGCACACCCGGGGAAGCACGCCTGTGACAGCAAAAGACCCGAGGGGTCAGGACAAGAGAAGCCCAATCCGCACCAGAACCTGACCCATATATTCTAGGCTGGGAATTGGACAACACAGGCCACGAGCATCTGATAATAGTCATGATCTTAGGCTGGTAAGGTGGCTCAGCAGTAGAGTGCTTGTCTTGGGTGCATGAGGCCGTGGATCTATTACTCAACACCACATAAGCAGAAAGGGCCAGAAATGGTGCTGTGGCTCAAATGGTAGGGTTCCAGCCTTGACCTGAAGAGCTGAGGTACAGCACCCAGGCCCAGAGTTCAAACCCACAACCGGCCAAAAAAAAAAAATATCAGGAGCCCATAGCAGACTCCAACATCTGGAAGAGTGCATCCAGCACATCCGATCTCGACAAGAGCACCTGTAGGAGCAAACAGGAGCAGTCTAGGCTGTTCAACACTTCTAAAGGTGGGAACTGCCAGTGATCTACAGCAGAGAGCCGAGAACCCCTATGTGGTTCAGAACAACAACTGGAGGTTGGCCCCTAACAGAACTGAGATCAGGTACAGACTCTCTCTACCAGCACAGAAACAGCAATCAAGCAATGACAAACACCTATTGAACAAAACAAAATTTCAGATTAGTGTCCAATAATCCCTGAATCCCTGCAAAATCACAGAGAAAAATTACAAGGTTTATCAATACCCAGGATAGCAAGCTATCTCCAAAAGCAAGCAGCCACCCAGGGGAGAGCTCCAGTGGGAGCAAACAGGAATGGAAGACAAAAGCTACATCCAAGAGATGCTGTAGGCAATGACTCAAGAAATAAAGTGAGAAATAGACCAGAAATTGAAAGAGCACAGGTTCGAAATATTGAAAGAGATGCAGGATATCCAACAGGAGATGCAAGCAAAAATAGAGGCAGACCACACCTCGCTAAGAGGTGAGATTAGTGCCAAAATAGAAGCAGTACACTCCTCATTAAGAGGTGAGATTAGGACTTTGAGAACCAATATTGAATCCATAAATGAGTCCATTTCCTCCATGCAAACCACATTGGAAGCCACAGATAATAGAGAGAACGAAATGAAATGTAGAGTGTCAGATACCGAAGACAGAATATACCAACTGGACCAAAAATTTACAGATATGGAAAAGTCACATAAATTATGCCGAAGGGAAATTCAAGAGTAGGCAGATAGTGACAAGAAATTTAACCTTCGTATAATTGGAGTAGACGAAGGTGAGGAATATCAAAGCAAGGGAATGCAACAGCTATTCAACAAGATAATCAGTGAAAATTTCCCCATCTCAAAAAAGAACATTTTGCCTACATGACAGAACCATATAGAAAACCTAACAAGCAAGATCCCAGGAGAAACACTTCTAGACACATTATAGTAAAAATGATAGATCTGAATAATAAGGAAACAATCTTGCATGCAGCAAAAATGAAGAAAGAGTTCTACTACAAGGGGAAAAAATTAGAATCACTGCAGATCTCTCCACACAAACACTGAATGCAAGAAAGGCCTGGGAAAGTACCATAGGAGCCCTGAGAACAAACAACTGCCAACCCAGAATGATGTACCTGGCAAAGATAGCATTCACATTCGATGGAGAACTGAAAATTTTTAATAGCAAAGAAAAACTAAATGAATACAGAAACATTAAGCCAGCATTACAAAGAATACTAAGAGGGGGAACACAACCTGAAGGATGCAACCGGGAACAGGGACCTGTACCCAGACAGGCAGTAATAGACGTCTAACTGAGCAAACACAGGAGGAAAGGAAAGAAGAAAAACTTAGGAAAACAGGGAATGACAGGGACCACAATGCATCTCTCTATACTGTCTCTTACTATTAACAGGCTTAATTCGCCAATCAAAAGAAAAAGAACTGCAGACTGGATCAGAAAACATGACCCATCCATCTGTTGCCTTCAGGAGACCCACTTCTCAGCCAAACATAAAAACAAACTCAGTGTGAAGGGTTGAAAAGGATCTACCAATCAAATGCCCCCAGTAAGAAAGCAGGTGTATCAATAAAGCAGGTGTAGCAATCCTGATATCTGACAAAATGAACTTTTTATTGAATTCAATGCACAAAGACAAGGACAGACACAACATACTAATACAGGGAACAATCCAAGAGGAGAATATTACTATCATCAACTTACATTCCCCAAACATTGGTGCACCCAAATATGTTAGGCAAATACTCTCAAACTTACAGAATAAAATAGATCCCAATCTGACAATACTAGGAGACTTTAATGCCCTACTCTCACCAAAGTTTAGGTCTACCAACCAGAGGATTGGCAAAGAAGCTACCGAATTAAGTGAGGCCATACTTCATGTGGAACTAACTGACATCTACCGAGTATTTCACCCTGAAACAACAGAGTACACATTCTTCTCAGCAGCTCATGGAACTTTCTCCAATATAGACCATATCAAAGTTCATGCAAGGAACTTAAGCAAATACAAGGGGATCAACATAATCTCCTGTATCCTATATGACCACAATGGAATCAAACTAGTTCTCAATAACAAAGCATACCGCAGAAATTACTCAAATACATGAAAATTGAACAGTACATTTCTAAGCAATGCCTGGGTAACGGAAGAGATCAAAGATGAAATTTAAATATTCCTACAACTCAATGATAATGAAAAACACATCACAAAGAAACTTGTGGACACAGCAAAAACAGTCCTGAGGGGCAAATTTATTGCCCTCAGTGCCCACATCAAGAAAATAGAGACAGACCAAGTAAATAATCTCATGTTGCAATTAAAACATCTAGAAAAATAAAGAAAAAATGGAACCTAAATTTACTAGATGGAGCCAGATAACCAAACTAAGAGTGGAGATTAATGAAATAGAGAATCGAAGTCATAGCCAAAATTAACCAAACAAAAAGCTGGTTCTTTGAAAAATAAACAAAATTGATGGACCACTGGCAAGATTAATTTAAAAAAAGAAGAGAAGAAACCCATATTAACAGGATTAGGGATGCCATGGGAAAAATCACAACACATACCCAAGATATCCAAACAATTTTAACTGACTACTTTCAAAAGTTATACTCTCTAAAGAAAGAAAACCTGACAGAAATGGGTGCATTTTTAGAGAAACACAAGTTGCCAAAACTGAGCAAAGAAGTTAATCAATTAAATAAACCAATGTCCTACAACAAGATACAAGAAGCAATCAGAAGTCTTCCAACAGAGAAAAGCCCAGGACCAGATGGATTCACAAGAGAATTCTTAAAGACCCTTAAGATCCTTAAAGAAGAAATAATACCCATATTCCTCAAGCTCTTCAAAGAAATAGAGAAGGAGAGAGCTATCCCAAACTCATTCTATGATACCAATATCACACTCATCCCCAAATCAGGCAAAGACCCAACTAAAAAAGAGAATTACTGGCCAATTTCCTTGATGAACAGATGCAAAGATACTTAACAAATTTCTAGCTAATAGAATCCAGAAAAACATTAAAAAATCATACACTACAAAGAGGTAGGCTTCATCCCAGAGATGCAGGGATGGTTAACATAGGTAAGTCAATAAATGTAATCCAACACATCAACAGAGCCAACGTCAAGAATCACATGATTATCTCCACAGATGCAGAAATGGCCTTTGATAAAATTCAACATTCATTCATGCTAAAAGCTCTGGAGAAAATAGGAATAGAAGGAACGTTTCTTAAAACAATAAAAGCCATTTACTACAGACTAATAGCCAATATTATACTTAATGGGGAAAAGTTACAACCAAGTCTCCTAAAATCAGGCAAAAAGGCAAGGATGCTTTGTCTCTACTCTTCTTCAATATAGTCCTGGAACCCTTAGCCAGGGCAATAAGGCAAGAAAGAGACACTAAAGGGATCCACATAGGAAAAGAAGTTAAACTATCCCTTTTTGCAGATGACATGATACTATAGATTCACGATCACAAAAACTCCATCCCCAAACTCTTAGAAATCATAAATCACTTTGCCAAAGTAGCAGGATACAAGATCAACCCACAAATATCAGTTGTCTTCCTGTACACTGACAATGTACAAGCAGAGTGGGAAATAAAGGAAGCAACCTCATTCACAATAACCTCCCCCAAAATGAAATATTTAGGAACTAACCTAGCCAAAGATGTAAAAGAACTATTTAATGAAAACTATAAAAAGTTAAAGAAAGAAATTACAGAAGACACTAGGAAATGGAAAGACCTTCCATGCTCTTGGATAGGCAGACGTAATATAGTGAAAACGGCAATACTGCCAAAATTAAAATACAAATTCAATGCAATTCCTATTAAAATCCTAATGACATACATCTCTAAAATATAGAAAATAGTCCAAAAATCCATGTGGAACAACAAAAGACCTAGAATAGCCAAAACAATTCTAGGGAATAAAGATAACATGGAAGAGATATCCATGCCAAACTTCAAGCTCTATTATAGAACCATAATAACAAAGACAGCATGGTACTAGCACAAAAACAGACTCGAAGTGCAAAGGAATAGAATAGAAGATCCAAAAATAAAACCACAGGCCTCCAGTCAGCTGAGATTTGACAAAGTAGCCAAAGATATACAATGGAAGAAACACAATCTCTTCAACCACTGGTGCTGGGAAAACTGGGTGGCCACATGCAGAAGACTAATAGTGGAACCCAGTCTATCAAGATGGATTAAAGACCTTAACATTAAACCAGCATCTCTGAAACTATTGCAGGACAGAGTAGGAGAGACACTTGAACTTATAGGCACAGGAAGGAAATTCCTGAACAGAGTCCCAGGGTCACAACAAATTGGAAAGAGACTCACCAAATGGGACTACCTTCAAATAAAAAGCTTCTGCACAGCTAAAGCTATAACAACCAAGCTAGAAAAGCAACCATCTCATTGGGGAAAAGAATTTACCCGCAATATATCAGAGAAGGGGTTAATATGCAGTACATACAGGGAACTCAAGAAACTAATTCCTTCCAAACCTAACAAACCAATTACTAAATGGGAAAGGGAACTAAAGTGAGACTTCTTAGATGAAGAGATAAAAATGGCAAAGAAATGTTCACCATCGCTAGATGTGAAGGAAATGCAAATAAAGACAACACTGAGATGCCACCTTCCCCAGTCAGAATGTCCCACATCCTCAAGGCAGCCAACGACAAACGCTGGAGGGGATGTGGAGAAAGAGGAAACCCTATTACACTGCTGGTGGGACTGTACACTTATACAACCACTTTGGAAAGCAGTCTGGAGGGTCCTCAGAAAGCTAAATATTGACCTCCCTTATGACTGAGTCATACCACTTCTAGGCATCTATCCCGAACAACAGAAACCACTATACAAGGACACATGCACCTCCATGTTTATTGCAGCACTGTTCATAATAGCCAAGATATGGAAACAAACCAGATGTCCCACCACAGATGAATGGATGCAAAACTTGTGGTATGTATACGCAATGGAATATTATGCAGCCATTAGAAATGACAAAATAATGGCATTTGCAGGGAAATGGATAGAGCTAGAAGAAATCATGTTGAGCGAGGTAAGTGAAGAGCAAAGAAACAAATGGTACGTGGTATCCCTGATTAAGTGGCTGTTAAATACAAAATGTTAGGTGATATGACAAAATTAACAGGACTTAAGAATCAAAGGACTTCCACTCATCTGGGCGAATCACTACTAAATAACCCCGTGCTGCTGATCACATGTATGGTATATTTGTGTACACTGGAGGAGAACCAGGAAGATGACACAGACTAGATGGAATCAGGAAAAAACATGTAACAGGGATCAATCAGCTGCACTGGACATTAACCAAAGTGAACTAAACAACTTAATGGCAGTGATGGGAGGGAGAGAACAAGTGGGAAAGAGGGAACAGCTGATGCTATGCAAAACAAATGAAATGTACATACCCTCCAATGTGGAAGATATAACTGTATCGCAAAGCACATAGAACTCATAAATGTTATAGACCATGATAGACAATTTGTTCCAAGAAAGTTAGAACATGTTTGTGACTTTAACTGAGCATCAATATCCCACAATACTATGCAATTTGGCAAATTATGTAACCACTTAAACACAATAAAAAATTTGAAAAAATATTGAATTATTAAGTGTTTTATTTCTATACACATAAATGATTTAAATGCTGTTATAGATTGCAAATCACATAATTACAAAAGTACTATGTGTTACAGCCTTGATCTATAGCCTGTGGAACTATTGAAAAGTGTGAGACCTTTAAATGTAGAGCTTAATGGTGAGAAAGTATGTTCCAGTGTCCAGCCCTATGGAACTTCCTTGAAGTCATGTTATTATATGTTGTCTCCTACTCATCTGTGAAATTGTGAAGTGCAAGAAGGAAGAATACTCTTTGAAGCTTCAAAAGTGTGCTGTAAGATAGGGCACAGACCTCCCCTTTATAGGATATGTGAACTCCATGCACGTAGTATTGTCTTAGTTTTCCAGTGCCCATGAAGTGAGAATCTTCTCACATAGCCTAATTGAAGGACTCCTCTCACCAAAGATGCTTAACCAATTAACCATTGAATGAAACCTCCACAGAAGGGAGAAAAATAACCCTTTCGCCACACTAAGTGATTCCTTGGGTACTTTTTCATAGTGTTAAAAACTTGTAAAGAAATATGCATTTTATGAGAGTTCCAGGAAGATGGCGGAGGAGAAGCTGGAGTCTAAACAAGCTCTCACATAGAAAGCAGTTTTAGAGTTCCAGTGAACAGTCCTAAGCCAGAGAATCACACCAAGTGTGTCATGACAGGCCAGAGAGTCAGGCCAGAGAGAGGAAATCCAGGCAAGGAGACACATCTGAGTTCTTGCCAGGAGCCGCTGCAGCTGCGGCAGTGGTGGCGGTGGTGATCGCAGGCGCCATACCTGAGCCACAGAGAATCCAGGACGAAGGAGCCAGACGCAGCGGGCGAGCGGATTCTACTCAATACCAGCAAGAACCGACAAAGAGCGGACATCTTCATCCTGCAGTTCGTAGACCAGAGACGACCCAGGAACCAAGACTCAGCATGAGTAGAAGCCTGACATCCTCATTCCTTCTCAGGGAGCAGAGGAGGGAAGGCCACCCCCCCCCCAGTACCAGAGATCTCCATCTTGGATACCGACAAAGCTCGACGGAGCTGCTAGCTACAACTCAGGCCTTGGAATAAAACTAGAGTCATTTAGCAGGTCACAAGAACTTAATGCGCCCAGCTCGGGCGCCAGCCCTAAGAGTGGCTTTCTTCACTGGGTAATCAGAGCCAGAGGCTGCCCCTCCCTCTAGCAGCCTCAACAATCAATTGAAATTCAGTAAACAGAAACCCTGAGAATGGCTCCAGGCTGGGCTCTGTGAGGTTTTCACAAACTAGCCCCAGGGAAAAGCTACTGTTTTATGAAAGGCCTCAACGCTACCCAGAACCTAGCCTCATCACTGCATCCACCTCTTTTGTGATACTCAAAGCAGATCTGCCTCCCATTGAACTAGCCTGGGAGGAGAATCACAAAATCCTGAGTAAAGCAGAGCATTTTTCTGCCTGTTCAAACAAACTGACTTAAGAAACCAACCAAGCCACAGGACCAAAAGCAGACCAGAGACTCCAACAAGAGGCTGGTTATGGACACAAGGGAGATACAGGATTTTGCCCACCCCTCGCAAAAAAATCAAAGAACTTTTTTTTCTTTTTTGTGTACCTTTTATAAAAAAAATTCTTTTTAACTTTTTTTTTAATTTTTAATTTTTGCCTTTTTTGAAAAAAAATTGTTTTCCAGTAACATTTTTTTCCTCTTATAATTTTTATTTTAGGGTACGTGAATGTGAGTTTTTCTTTTTTTTTAGTTTTCTTTCTCTTTTTTTTTCTTTTTAAATTATCTTTTTGTTTTTTGTTTAGCTATACTGAACTTCTGATCTCTTTTCTTCCTTTCAAATCCTTTTCACCTTTTCCTATCTTTCATTCTTCTTTATAAGACTTAATTCTTGTCCTGCATATCCTCAGATAATCCCGTAGTTGACTATTAGACCCTGTCCTCCATTGTGTACACACTTAATCCACAAATTATTACTCAATTCAAAACCTCTGAGACTTAAATTCCTTAATAGCAGTACTATCTCTTTATACATATATAATATTGGAGGTATTTTTATTTTTAAGTTTTTCACATCTCCTTTATATCCCTCCCCTTCTCTCATTATATTCACGTTCTTCTCTGAATAGTGTGTTTTCTCTTCTGCATAATATTTATAATTTAAACTTTTCTATTTTTTTCTGGTCTCTTATCTTTTCCCTTTCTCTTTCTTCGTAACTCTCCCTGTACCTTCCCACATCACCCTATTCCTATTTTTTACCCACATCTCTCCCTAACCCTAATAATTTCTGGTTTTCCAAATTCTTCTTTGCGGTTTGTAGCCCGTTAACGTATAGTTGATGATGTTGAATAGATGTATTTGTTGAACTAGATTGTATCTGTAGGCTATTGACTGTGCAAATACAGACTTTGGTTGATGCTTGCCTTAGGATATTGTTCTAGCACAAAACTGGTGCTATTTTCATCTCAAATGGGCAGAGTAAGCCGGAAAAACACAAGAAAAATGGCAAATCAGGGTATCTCAACTCCCAATCTTGATAATCAGGGGACAGAACAGATAATAAATAATCCAGAGGAGAGTTCCCAAATAGCTCTAGAAACACTGCTGGCAAACATGATAAATGAAAAGATTGAAACCATACAAAGGATTCTGTATGAGTGTGATAGGGAGAGAGAGGAGGCAATCCAAAAGTTTATACATAATATCTTAAGCGTGAGGAAGCTACTCAAAAACTGATACAGGATTTGCATGAGCAGCTTGAGAATACTCAAAGAGAAAGGCAGGAATGGTGTGAGCAGGCTGAGAACACTCAAAGAGAACTACAGGAATCGCACAAACGGGAGGAAACTAATCAAAGAGTAATACAGGAATTGAGAGGGCAGGAAGAGAATACACAAAGATCACTAAAGGCATTCATGGAATCCATTAACAAAGAGCTGAAGGAAGTCAGGGAGACCACAAAAGGAATGCTGAATGGAACCCAACAGAAGGAATGGGAGTCCAAGGAAACCATAACCAATCAACTCAGTGATTTGAGAATAAACACTGAACACCAAATTAAGGAAGTAAAGAAGGTCATACAAGATGTAAATCAAAGCTTCAACAAAGAATTTGAAGCCATCAAAACTGACCAATTAGAAGGAAAAGAGATAAAAACCAAAGTAGAAAGTCTAGACAGCAGGTTAGACCATGCAGAAGATCGAATCTCAGGAATTGAAGACAGCCTAGATATTATAGAGAAAGAACATACAACCATCCAAGACAAGTCCAAGAAATATGATAGATCTATCCAACACTTGGAAGACACCATCAGAAGGCCTAATCTAAGGATAATGGGTGTAGAGGAGTACCTAGAAACAGAAGTTAATGGTCTAGGAAATTTGTTTAACAGGATCCTAGCAGAGAACTTCCCAAACGTGCAAAAAGATAGGCCTATTCAGATAAAAGAAGCTTTTAGAACCCCAAATAGACGAGAATATGACATGCCACCGCCAAATTATAATCCACACAGGACCAACTCAGACCAAGGAAAAGATCCTTAAAGCTTTCAAGGAGAAAAGATTAATCACCTATAAAGGAAAACCAATTAGAATCAACTCAGATTTCTCAACAGAGACAATCAAAGCAACAAGAGCATGGAATGATGTATGCCATGCCCTAAAAACAAACAAGTATCAACCAAGAATACTGTACCCAGCTAAACTCTCCTTCATAACTGAAGGCCAACTAAAAATCTTCCATAGCAAAGAAAAGTTGAAACAATACATCTCCACCAAATCAGCCCTACAAAAGATTCTTAAAGATGTCCTACACATAGAAAACCAACAAGACAACAATAAAGGCCAAGAAACTGTACCCAAACTGAGAATCCAATAACCATAGGAAGAACCCAGTTTTCACAGCCCCCAAGAAGGTGGATAACATGGCAGAAATCCCAAATACCTCTCAGTCTTATATCTTAACGTTAACGGACTTAACTCTCCAATTAAGCGACATAGACTGTCTAGTTGGATTAAAAAACAAGACCCTTTTATCTGTTGCCTTCAGGAGTCACATTCTAGCCCGTAAAAACAAACACATTTTCAACGTGTGGAACAAAATCTACAAAGCCAACGGCCCCGATAAAACAGGCGGGAGTTGCAATCCTAATACCAGATAAAATGAACTTCAAATTAAAAATCGTGAAAAGAGATACAGACGGTCGCTACATACTAATTAAGGCATCTCTCTTTCAGGAGGATATTACAATTCTAAATATGTATTCTCCAAACAATGGAGCACACAAATTTATCCAAGAAACACTACTTTCCCTCAAATCCCATATAGATCCAAAGACATTAATTGTTGGGGATTTTAACACACCACTCTCCCCACTAGATAGATCAACTCGGCAAAAACTCAACAGAGAAAACGGAGATCTAAACAACTGCATAGATCAACTAGATTTAACTGACATCTACCAAATCTTTCACCCAGCAGCATCAAAATACACATTTTTCTCAGCAGCACATGGAACATTTTCTAAAATAGACCACATTTTAGGCCACAAAGCAAACTTGTCTAAACTCAGAAACACTGAAGTTATACCTTGCATTCTCTCTAACCACAAGGAAATAAAATTAGAACTCAACACCAAACGCCACTAAAGAAAGTCCTGTATTACATGGAGGCTGAACAACACACTGTTGAATCACGAGTGGGTCATGAAAGGGATTAAAAAGGAAATTCAAATGTTCCTGCTATTCAACAAAAATGAACACATAAATTACAAGCTCCTCTGGGACACAGCAAATGCAGCACTCAGAGGCAAGTTTATAGCTCTGAGCTCCTACATCAACAAATTGGAAAGATCTACAACCAAGAATTTAATGACACATCTAAACCTCCTTGAAAAAGAGCAGCAAGATAAACCCCAATCCAGTAGACGGAAAGAAATAATTAAAATTGAATCAGAATTAAATGAATTAGAAGCAAAAAAAAAATATAGAAAGAATCAACAAAACAAAGAGTTGCTTCTTCGAAAAAAATTAACAAAATTGACAGACACTTAGGGAATCTTATCAGAAAAAGAAGAGAATAAACCCAAATAAATAAACTCAGAGATGAGAACGGAAACATCACCACGGAAACAACCAAGATTCAGAACATTATAAGGGAATACTTCTCAAAACTTTATGCTAATAAGTTTGAGAACTTGACAGAAATGGACCTTTTCCTAGCAAATATTGACATGCCAAAACTAAACCAAGATGAGTTAAACCATCTTAACAGGCCCATATCAAGCATTGAAATAGAAACAGCAATAAGAGACCTCCCAGCTAAGAAAAGTCCAGGACCAGATGGTTTTACAGTGGAATTTTACAAGGCCTTCAAAGCAGAGCTCACACCAATACTCCTCCAACTCTTCAATGAAATTGAAAGAGAAAGTTCACCACCCAACACCTTCTATGAAGCCACCATCACACTCATCCCTAAACCAGGCAGGGACTCATCAAAGAAAGAGAACTATGGACCCATTTCTTTGATGAACATTGATGCAAAACTTCTCAACAAATTTTGGCCAATCGACTTCAACAATTCATCCAAAAAATTATACACCTGGATCAAACAGAATTCATTTCAGGGATGCAAAACTGGTTCAATATACGCAAATCAATTAATATTATTCATCACATAAACAGGAGCAAGAATAAGAACCACATGCTTATCTAAATAGATGCAGAAAAAGCATTAGACAAGATCCAACACTCCTTTATGATGAAGGTTTTGGAAAAATTAAGAATCAATGGAACATTCCTCAATACAATAAAGGCTGTCTATGACACACCTACAGCCAGTATTATACTTAATGGTGAAAAACTAAAGCCATTTCCTCTAAACTCAGGAACAAGAAAAGGAGGTCCACTATCTCCACTTCTCTTCAATCTAGTATTAGATTGCCTAGATTCAGCAATAAGACAATATGCAGACATAAAAGGGATCCAAATAGGGAAAGAAAAAATAAACTTCTCCCTCTTTGCAGATGACATGATCTTATATTTAAATAATCCCATAGACTCCACTCCCAAATTACTCAAGCTGATTCAAAACTTTGGCAAAGTAGCAGGGTATAAAATTAACCCACCAAAATCAATGGCTTTTCTGTATGCCAACAATGAGAAAAGTGGGGTGAAATTAGGAAAGCAACTCCATTTGTAATAGCCCCACAAAAAATAAAATACCCAGTAATTAACTTAACCAAAGAAGTGAAGGATTGCCATGATGAAAACTTTAAAATCTTGAAAAAGGAAATCAAAACAGAATTTAGAAAATGGCAAAACCTCCCATGCTCCTGAATTGGAAAGATTAACATCGTGAAAATGGCAATACTTTCCAAGGCTACCTATAAATTCAACGCGATACCTATCAAAATTCCAACCTCACTCTTCAAGGAAGTAGAAGAGGCAATCCAAAAATTCATATGGAACAATAAAAGACCCCAAATAGCAAAAACGCTCCTCAACGGAAAGAACACTGCTGGAGGAATATCAATACCAAATTTCAAACTCTACTATAAACCCATAGTAATGAAAACAGCTTGGTATTGGCATAAGAACAGACCTCAGGACCAATGGAATAGAAATGAAAACCCAGAAATGAACCTACAGACCAATAGCCATCTAATCTTCGATAAGAGAGCTAAAACAATAGAATGGAAGAAAGAAAGCCTCTTCAGTTAATGGTGCTGGCAAAATTGGTTAACTACTTGTAGAAAACTAAAGCTAGATCCTTATATATCACCCTGCACCAGAATCAACTGCAAATGGATCAAAAACCACGAAGTCAAATCAGACACTCTGAAAACATTACAGGATGGAATAGGAGAAATCCTAGGTCTCCTTGGCTCAGGCCGAAATTTTCTGAATAGAGACCCAGAAACACAACAAATCAAAGAAAGGTTGGACAAATGGGATTGCATGAAGTTGCAGAGCTTCTGCATGGCAAAGGACATAGCTAGCCAGATCAATAGAAAGCCCACGGATTGGGAAAAGATCTTCACTAGCCATACAACAGACAAGGTTCTCATATATAAAATATACTTGGAAATCAAAAATTAAAACACCTAACAACAAATCCTCAAAGAAACAACTGCCCAATAAATAAGTGGGCTAATGACTTAAAGAGAAACTTCTCTGAAGAAGAAAGAAGGATGGCCAATAGACACATGAAGAAATGCTCAACGTCCCTAGCCATACAAGAAATGCAAATCAAAACAACATTGAGATACCACCTCACTCCAGTTAGAATGGCAAAAATCAACAACAGATGCTTGAGGGGATGTGGACAGAAGGGAACCTTACTTCATTGTTGGTGGGAATGTAAACTTGTTCAACCACTTTGGAAAGCAGTATGGAGGTTTCTCAAGAGACTTCACATAGAGCTCCCCTATGACCCAGCAATCCCACTTTTGGGCATTTACCCAAATGTTTACAAACAAGACCACTCTAAAGCTACCAGCACAACTATGTTTATTGCAGCATTATTTACCATAGCAAAGATATGGAACCAACCCAGATCCCCCTCAGTAGATGAATGGATCAAGAAAATGTGGTACATATTCACAATGGAATTCTATGCCTCCATCAGAAAGAATGACATTGCCCCATTTGTTAGGAAATGGAAAAACTTGGAAAAAATTAAGTGAAGTACGCCAGGCCCAAGGAAACATAAGTCCCATGGTTTCCCTTATTTGCAATATCTAGTATATGTATGAGTCGATCGGAAAAGGTCAGATAATGTGATGTTAGGAAAATGAACCCTTAGATATTCATTTTTTTTTCTTTCATGCATTTCTAAAGCATTTATAAGGTTATCTCTTTGTTGCTTTTTATGTCCCTCCCCCACAGTATAACCCCTGCTTTCACTATATTTGATGTCAGTATAACTTGTGGAAGGGAATGGGAAAAACAAGTCGTTTAAGGGTACAGGTGGACCTGTTGCAACAATGAGAAGTACAAGTTGTCATGTCGAAAACGAGCTTTACAGCGTTGGTGTGGGAGGGGGGGAAGGAGGGTGGATTTGGTGGGGAGGTAGGGGAGAAGCTGGGAAGGGATGTGAAGGGTAAACAAAGGAGGAGGCTGCAATGCTTGATTAGAAATGTATGCATTATCCTGCCCACGTAATTGTAACCCCTCTCTACAGTATGTTCACAAAAAAAATAAAATAAAATAAAAAATAAAAAAAGAAATATGCATTTTATGACACTATTCTAAATCCCCATTTAGAGACTGTGAATGTCTATTTTTTTTTGTCCTAGTCCCAGGGTTTGATATAATTACATGTTCATTTTCCTAGGGCTTTTTTCTCCTGAAGATAAGCACTCTACCATTTGACCTGAGGTTCCATCTGAGGTTTTTGATGGTCAATTGAGAAAAGAGTCTCAAAGACTCTTCTGCCCAGTTGGACTTTCAACAGATACGTAATCTTAGACCTGAGGATATCTTTCTCCTGAGTAGATAGGATTACAGGCATGAGTCACTAGTGTCCAGCCCTGCTTTTTTGGTGGTTAAATGAAAATAAGAATCTCAGAGCAGATTCTGCTTAGACTGCCTTCCAACCACAATATTTGTATCTCAGTCACCTAGTTAGCTAGTATTACAGGAATAGGTTGCGGGCATCCAACCAGATATACATTTTAAGGCTGAAATTTTCTTATATGTCATCCAACCAGATATACATTTTAAGGCTGAAATTTTCTTACTTATATATCCTTAAAATCATTGCAATTAAACCCAACCCACCTCTGTATTTCCTATGGCCCAGTGTACCATATCTTCAGATAAAGACATTTGATGAGCATATGGAGAAAACTTTCCTACTTTCACCTCAAGTTCAAGACCTTCTGGGAAATTCCATATGTTTACAATGTCATAGTCTGCTTCCAATTTCCTTTTGTCATCCAAAGTCACTTGATCTCCAGCAGCATTGTGAAACTGGATGTTCTTCAGAAAAGAGTGCAGCTAAAAGACATACATCATCTTATGGTGAAGTACATCCCGAGTTAAGACAGAAAACCTGAAGAAGAAAAGTTCCTGATTGCCTTTAAATTTTGATGTAGAATGAAAGAATAGTAGATCCACCTAATGAAGCATTCCAGAAGAAAATCTATGGAGAAATAAAAATAATTTTGCCAAATCTTGGTCATTCAACAAAGGGGTAGATGCAATCTTTTCAAAAGAAACCAAGTCTAGAGAGTCACAAATAAGATGACTCTCAGTCGTCTAGCCAGTGTTTCCTACAACCACTAATTTTATGCATGTTGCTAATATGAACTTGGTAAAATTTTAATATTTAAAGTAGAATAAAACTAGGTCCCTCATGCAAAATGTGGATAATTCTTTTCAGCAGGTCATCCTTTGCTATTACATAAGAAACTCATAGGGAAAATCAAGGTGCATTTATACTTTTCAAAACATCTGCTATAAGGGAGGGGCCAATGCAACAGCAATATATACAAGACAATATTTTGGAAATGATCTGTACAATTTTAGGGGGAGGGGTAGGGAAAGTAAGAGAAAAATGAATGAAGGGGTAACAAGTTTGACAAGAAATGTACTTACTATCTTACTTGTGTAACTGTAACCGCTCTGTATATCATCTTGACAATAAAAAACAAGGAAAACTATCTGCTATGAATATGTTGAGGCTATTTGTAACTAAAAGAATTTATGAAACATGGAACTCATTTGATCCTTGTTATGGCCTGCTTTTCCTGAAGAGCACAAAAATACGTCCAGAGTACTTCACAGACATTTAAACAAATATTATTTGTTGCTTTTTGGAAAACATACCTAAAATGCTTAAATTTTATATGGCATGAAAACTATCTAGGAAGTGACATTGCCTATGGGGTATGTCATCTAACACAGAAGGCCTTACCTGTGCAGGGGAAGTCACTGCCCCTTCCCTCTTTCCCACTGTTTGTGCTTCTGTTTGATGAAGAAGCAGCTCATGGAGAGCCTGGGCCACAGCATACACAGCATTGTATATATGGTAACTGTCTCCAGACAGTCGTGTCAAAAATGTGTCCAGGCAACAAATCCAAGGAGGCTTCGTGAGGACAGTTCTCCCACGTTACACAGTCTGACTCTGAATCTGAACAATTAAAAGACAGAAACCATAGCCTCCCTAGGAAAAAGTCTTCTGGATATTTGAAAGGGTTAACTGCCTTGACAAAATCTGTGAATCCCAAATTCTCTGGATGATGGTGTGAAAAAATGTGAGGTACATGTAATGAACCTAGTACAAAATATTACCTCCTCATGGTGAACTCTAGCTGTGAGTTCATGATACAAACTTTTCCTTTTACTAAAAATTGCTCAATACATCTTACCATATCTAGTAAGGCTTCATTATCACCATGTATGATGAGGACGTTTGCTGAAGATTTATTAATCTGTTTATAAAGTGCCATGACTTAAAAACATATGCCAAGCCCGAGGTTGGGATTGCTAGCTCAAAGTCTACACAAATTCTATTCTTGTCCATCTCTTCTTTCAATTCAGGAAGAATCCACAAGCCATTCTCATCTTGTGAGGTCAATAGTCCAACCCAGTTCCAGATGAAATGAAGAAGTAAGGAGATCAGGGCAATGGCTATGGATGTGTCCTTTGAGGCCATCTGATACAGAGCAGGAAAGTTCTTATGGTCACTCAGAGCATGATCAAAAGGCCCAAATATAAGCTAAAGGGAATGAAAATTGGATGCTCCATGAATGAGAAGATTTCTATCCATTATGATCTCACTTATGATATGTATTAAATAACCATTTGAAGTAGGTGGAAGATAGATTTTTCTTAGTTTAAAAAATTGCTTTTAATAGTTGTACATTTCAATTTGTTCCTACAAAGCTCCTTGATCTTTATCACTATTTCCATCAACTCATTCAATCTATAGCAAATCTACCCATTCCTTGACTTTCCTAGGTCCATTTTCACACACACATCTGAATATGTATATATATCTAAATATCTATATATAGACATATACATACATATATGTGATATGTTGTATTTTCCCACCCATCTACTCCATATTTCTCTGCCCCTTTGCACATCCCTCTAACAACTCTCCCCAGACAAGTTATGCTTCAATGTTCTAGTGTTAGTGTTTTATATCTCTTAGTTGATCAGAAATGTTATACCATGGGATTCCACCTCTATGTGTACCATAGTTTACAGATTAATCAAATATATTTGTAAACGGATATGTGTGTGTCCTATATTTATTTTATATTACATGTTCATATTTTAGATTTAACTTTCACATATGAGAGAACACATGCCCCTTTCCCTTTGTGAGTCTGAGTTACATCATTCAACATAATATCTTACGTGCATGCGCACACGTGTGTGTGTGTGTGTGTGTGTGTGTGAGTGTGAGTGTGAGTGTGTGTGTGTGTGTGTGTGTGTGTGTGTGTGTGTACTATTATAGGGGCATGAACTCAAGGCCTCGTGCACTTCCTTGGCTTTCTCCCTCAAAGCTACCTCTCTATCACTCAAACCACACATTACTTCCTGCTTTTTTTGGTTAATAAGAGATGTCTCCTTAGTAGCTAGGTTTGCAGTTAGCCATCAGGACACATCTCAACATATTGCTATACTTTAAAGTCATTTTTCCATTTCCTGATTTTTTAAGAAAATTATTGACAAGGCTTAAAAGTCCAAACAATCTCTTTGTGGCTCTAACTTTTCCAGTCCCTTTCCTAAAAATGGTAGTGTGGATCTTTATTACTTTGAATACTTACTCTTTGATATCACAAAATTTGATAGGTTCATAAATCCAGTATCTTCCTATAATTATCTTCTAACAGCTGAAATGGCACCAAATTAGATACTTCTTTATATCCCTTCACTCCTCCCACTCTCACCTGGGGAAACCTGTACAGGTTCAGCAATATACCAATCTGGGCAGATAATAATCCTGATGGTCCTGTCAGTACTGCTATAGACTTGCTCACTCTCACACAGGAGTAGTTTGGAAGGTTGTCCTTCCCAAAAAGGCTCGTGAAGGGATTTTTAAATGTTTTCCAAGTTTCCATGTGAGCATTACAGATATTAAATCCTAGCATCAAGTTATGTAAATTATGAGGATTTTCATTGATCTCTTCAATAGCAAAAGCCAAGGCCAAAACAAACTGGTAGGTGTTGAAGATAAACCTGCATAATGAGCATAGAAATTTAAAACTTATCAATTTGATGGACTAAATACTTGCTTCTCTGCCAATGAATATGTTAAAGCATTATCCCAACTATGATGGAATGCAAATATAGTCTTTTATGGTTGTCTATGGGATTAAGGACATGAAGGGAATTTGTCATGCATAAGATTAAGAAACTTAAGAGAGAGCTTGCTTATTCCCCATTATCACATGCACCACAGCAAACACTAATGTTGCCCATTAAACATGGGATAGTCTTTCATGAGACACCAAATTATTCCCTTGTGAAGATAATTAGAGTAACTAGCTCCACTGTGTGAAAAATTGTGTGTTTTCGGTCACCCAGTTTATCTTATGTGGTTATAAGGCAGGCTGGGCTAAGTAATACATCTTCAATAGTCATTTAAGGAAGATTCTATATTAAGTTTCTCTAACTAACAGACCTGACATATTGAACAGCTCTTCCTACAATATCAGCCAGAAGAGAGCTCAAATACCAGGTGAAGGAATTTTATTCTTATTTATGTAATAAAACCAACGGGATGAATCTAACTGCAAGCACATCATAATGGAGAAAGAAATCTCCAACATGAAGAGTAATGAAAGAATTGTAAGCTTTACATTGAAATCCAAAGATTCAAGGCCACCATTGTAAAATGCAGTAATCTCTATTACCTTCCCAATATTGTTATTTTGAGATTCTAGAAAAACTACAGAGGAATAAAGAGAATCAACACTTTGCTCTCTCTCTCTCTCTCTCTCTCTCTCTCTCTCTCTCTCTCTGTTATGTCTGGGCAATGGTGTGAGTATGTGTACACACACATTCTAAAGAAATAATATTGAATCAATATATATTGTTTTAAAAGGAAATAATGGAGGCAAGATAGAAATTCAAATGTGAGGCTTAACTTGTTTAACACATGGTGTACACATATTTGAAATTTCAATTTGGAAGCCTATCATGTTAATGATGTCTTCTAAACAGAAACAAATAGTAAGCTTGAATAAAGTCTAATTGAACATATGCATATGTAGGAGGAACCTGAAAGTAAGAATGAAGACATGTGGAAAATGATTGGTCAAAAGCTGACAACACTATTTTGAAAAAGAAAATATTAGTGTATTGAGGATTTAGTAAATGGTTGAGAATGACAAAAAGTTAAAATGCTTGTTCTAAGAAGCAATGGCAGAATTTAAATTTCCTAATGTAGACAATGATAGAAATATGAGATATCTAGAGATGAAAGCTTAATCAAATGTTTGACCACAACACATAGTCGTGTACAGAAGCTACAAATGGAATTCATAACACATAGGTATTTCTCTGTTTTCCTAATGGCTGACTCCTCAGTAGAATCCATAGAATCCTGGAGAGCATGGCAGACAATCTTTAAAATATTAGGGACAAAAATGGATAAATTGTGTACCAAGATTACTGTTGCCAGCAAAGACATCCATTAGAAGTCAAGGATAAAAGGGTAAAGATATTCCCAGACAAGTAAAATTAAAAGAATATACTCCCACACACCTGTTCCACAAAAAACAAAAAAAACAAAAAAACAAAAACTATTCTATTGTCAACCAAATTTAATGCCCATGTAACATGACCACTTTGTGAGAAAATCAGAATGGGGTAGACAGCTGTTTGAAGAAGTTTTAAATGTGAAATGCTAAATGTTTATGGAACCACTGTATACAAAAATAAACAGTTATTTTTACATAGTTAACAGAAAAGCATTCTGTCCAAAAGATTGAACCATTGATGAGTAATAAAAATATTCAAGAATGTATAAAACCTACTAGGCAAAGGGGCTATAAAACTTGTTGAAAATACTCTAACATTGTAAATGTGCTAGCAAAATCACACACACAACTTTTATGCAGAGAGAAAAATTGTTAATATAATTATATCTTGTAATTATTGTAGAATATAAAATTGGATATCCACTATTACAAATGATAAGAGGAATATAATGCAGTTGAAGTTCCTGTTTGTCTTTAACATTTCATCTTAATATATTAAATGAAAGATTTAATTTAAAATTAAATTAAAAGGTTTCATTATGACATTTCTGAACATTCATTTATGGACTTTGATCATAGCCCTCTATTGCTTGTATGTTTATTTTCTCTTTTTATTTCATCCTCCTCATCCCAGATAGTTGTTATTCCAAAATAGCTTCCTGTCATCTATTTTCAGCCCAGTAATTACCAGAAAATATATAACAGCAAATGAAAGCTCGTAATCCAGTAATCAAAAGACACTACTATTGAACTTCCTTCATAACCACTGAAGGAGAGAAAGAGTGGAAGAAGCTTCAATTAACATGGAGAACAAATTACATAATAGCAATAAGGAGCTCTGACCTGTCAACAATGACTGCAAAGGTAAATGCATGAAATTCTACCTGTAAAAGCTAAAATGGCTGAATGAATAAAAACTCAAGGCCAAAGGAAACGTTGATGCCAAGAAACTCCCTTCACCATCAATGGCCCTCAGTGAGTATAAGAAAGGTCAGTAAATACAAATGAAATACAAAAGAAAGTAGGAGTGTCAATAACATATCCAATAGACTTTAATCAAAGCAATGAAGTGACATTTTGTAATGTAATGATGAAGATATCAAATTTACAAGATGAAGTAGCAATTCAAAATGTGTATTTACATATTATACAACCACTAAACTATGTTAAGCAGACTTTGATAGTCCTCAATATAATAGTAGCTGAAGATTTTATCAATGGATCTTTCAGACAAAATCAACAGGGAGGCAGCAGAGTTAAATTTCACACTTGATCAGAAGATCCTCACATACACCAGCAGAACACCTCATTCAACTTCTGAGTAAAACTTCTCTCCAAACAAACAATCATGGGATGGGACACAAAGCCATCCAGATTTTAAAAATGTTGAAAGTATATTGAGCATATATACAAACACATATAGTAAGGATAGAAATTAACAAGGAAGGGGCTGGGAACGTGGCTCGGTGGTAGAGCGCTTGCCTTGCATGCATGAGGCCCTGGGTTCGATTTCTCAGCACCACATATGCAAAAAGAAAAAAGCCAGAAGTGGTGCTGTAGCTTAAGTGGTAGAGTGTTAGCCTTGAGCTGAAGAGCTGAAGGACAGAGCCCTGGCCCAGAGTTCAGGCACCACGACTGGACCCCCCCCCAAAAAAAAGAAATTAACAAGGAAAATAAGCATATAACCAGAAAATTACATGAATTATCCATTAACCAAAATTAAGTAGTAAAATAATAATTAAGAGTATTCAATTTAATTACATGATTAATGCATGATAAAGTGAATTGTTTTCAAGGCAAATTTCAAGAAATAAACTGTTCCTTGGAACAAATGAAAATGAAAACCATATGGGTATAGAAAAAGGGGAATAAAAGGAAAACATAACCTTTCCTATAATTAAAGAGAACAGATAATTAGCTGAAGCACCTGCACTGCATCTGAAGGAACTAGAAACAAGGTGATTTTTTATCGTACTCTTTTCTGTTCTTCTTTTTCCTCTTTTTTCATTTTTTCCTTTCCCTTTTTCTTTTGTTTAATCCCCTCTTGTCCTGTTTGTTATTCCTCTACCCTCTGTTATGCATATAAGCTTATCTAATGTGTGGAAGAGAATGGGAAACAGAAAGGGTGGGACAAAAGGTGAAACAATTAAGCAATGATACACATTAGACAATATGGCAGAAACTATACCCTTTGTCAGTGAGAGTAGTCGGGATAGGAGAAACTGAAGGAGAATGAGGGAGGGAGTGACACTGTTCAAAAAGAAACATACTCACTAGCTTAATTATGTAACCCCTTTGTATATCATCTTTTCAATGTAATTTTTAAAAATTGAAAATAAAATAATAATGATAAAAGAAAATAAAAAAACCTATGGCTATAGAAAATATAGGAAATGGTAAAAACTTCTGCAAGTTATTAAAAAGAATGAAATAATCAAGTAGAAACAGTGAGACAAAAGGTGTGCCAATTTAAAAGTAATACTTACTAGACACTGCTTTGGAAATGAATTTTACATCTTGGAGCAGAAGAGGAGTCAGGAGATCAAGAAGTGGGAGGAAACAAGGGGAGGAGTAACATTGTTCCAAAAGAAATGTATTCCTTACCTGACTTACATAACTATAACCTCTCTATAATCATCTTTATATTAAAATTAAATTCATAAAGAAAAGGAAATAGAGTGTGAAAACACAGTAGCAATAATCAATCAAGCAAAGAGGACTTTCTACAAATCAAAAGGTAGATAAAACTGAAGTAAATATCACGAAGAGCTTACCATCATAGAAAGAAGAATATACTCGGATGGAAACTAGATTTCTCTCTTACTTGTAGGCAGAAAACCACTCAAAAGTAGATACAAGATAAAATAATGAAACTGAGGTGTTTCTCTAGCAAAAGGATGGGATGTCAGGGTAGAGAAGACAGAGAGCATTCATGTGTGCACTTGGAGTTACCATTGCCCATCCTGAGAACAAATTAGTAAATGGAAATACAATGATGTTACTTACGGCTTGTTCTGTCCATCTCCAGAATCATCACTTTGACTGCGATCTGTTCTCAAAGTGTAAAGAGGGAAAAACCCAGAAATCATTACATCTCCATCCATGACGCACCTGCCTAGGTGAAATTCTGGCTGTCAAGTATATATATTCATAAACCTTTTTATTCATGTCTATCTGTCTTTTTATTGACAGAGAGGTGCACTGTAGTGCACCTTTCATCAAAGCCTCTGTGAATCCTCAGGAAGAATGGGTAAAACTTCCCTGGGGCTCTGCATCTGCGGCCCTGAATGCAGAGTAAAACATGAGTTGAAAACATGTTTGCAGATTCTCCTTCTTCATCCTAAGTAGTGTAATTTCCTCCAGGACCGCAGATAGTGATGCCCCAGGGATGAAGTTGTCTTTGATGTATTTGCTCTAATATCTGTGTCAAGGAACTATTTGCATCAAAGTTATTTGGGATGATGCAACCGGATTGCATCAGAATATGCCATTTCAGGTGCATGGTGAAATGGCCAAAAAAATTATGCCAGTGAGATGTCAATGAAAGATATTATTGCATCATACCCAGATGGTAAATTCACACACCTGTTATCCAAAACAGCTACAGAACATTTCTGGTTGATTCAAGCAGGTTACAATCCAGATTCCATATACAGAGGTCTCTACAAATGCATCCATTTACCATTGCCTAAGGAAGCAACAATGTTCCTGATCTATTGATTGTTTACTTTGTTGTGCTAAAAGTTTTTAGTTTGATATAATCCCAATTGTTATTTCTTGTTCTTATTTACTGAGCTATTTGGAGTTTTAATCAGGAAGTTACTACCTAAACAAAATGTTCCATTTTTGTCCATATTGTAGTGCTTTATCCCAAGTTTTAGCTCTTTAGCATCAGGGTGCTGAAAAACAAAGATCATTCACAATATAGGGCATCCTTGGTACCTGGACATGGTGTCCAGGGAAGATGGCTGCAAGTGTGTGCCTAAAGAACCTCGGTGAAAGGAAGCATATAATCAGCACATGGGCTGGCCTTGTGTGTACACATGTGGGGTCTTTACACCCAGGGGCATGGCTGCCTGGCTCTCTCTCTCTCTCTCTCTTTCTCTCTCTCTCTCTCTCTCTCTCTCTCTCTCTCTCTCTCTCTCTCTCTCTCTCTCTCTCTCTCTCTGCAGCCAGCAATTGCTTCCAGGATTCTGAGTAAAGCCCTACAAAAGACAAATGCATCAAGAAAGGACACAATGGAATTATATGCTTCCATAAGACAGAATAATACTGTGCCATTCAGAAGGAAATGGAAAGATGTGGAAAAAATTATATTAAGTAAATTAAGCAATACCAACAGAGACATAGGTTGCATGGTTTCCCTCCTTTTTTCTAACTAGAATATTCATATAAGTTAAAAGTAAACAAGCTGGATGATAAAAGACAAAAAATACACTGGATGGAAAAAGACAAAAAAAATACACAAAAACCACATGATAAATTATACTGGACTCCAATCATTCACACTGTGAGACCCAAGGAGGATATTCCAAAGAGGGTCATGAATCCCAATAAGTGATTGCATATGAGTATATAAAATGATATTTATAGAAATGAACTCAAAGATTTGGAAATGAAGGTTTCGATATTTTGTTTATGTTTTCTTTGTCTTGTTTTTATTTTCTGTACATTTTGTCTTGTATGTAAGTTTAACTCTTTTGGGGAGTGTAATGGGGGAGCATAGAAATTGTAGGACAAAATGCAGCAGAGATAATCACTAGACACTATTTTGAAAATGAACTACAACTCGTGAGCAAGTTTGGGATGGAAAAAATGGAGGAAGAAAGGGTAGGGTTGATGCTGTTCAAAAAGAAATGTATTTATTACTTGACTTACTTAACAGTAAGCCATCTGTATATCACTTTTACCATAACAATAAAAGAATTGTCTTCTAAGATGAAGTATGCATCCATTAAGTGTTTGTAAGAATTAAGGAGATATTGAATTGAATTATAATTGCAGATGGTCCACATACACTCATGGCAAAAAGAGAGCATTTCTGCTCAAAATGAATAGTACAACAAAGATTTTACCTGCTATTTGAGTAAAAGATAGAGTATCTCTATGCCCCTAGAATCATTGTATGTATAGTTTGTCTTCCCTAATGCCATTAGGATATCACAGTACAACACATTGTCACTGTCACCTGGACAGGGTTAAGTCTTTTACAAGGTGTTCTAGAACTTGACTTCACAGCCCACCCTTTCTGTACACCTACCATAAGTTAGTTAACACCCAGCATATACTGAACTATCTGTTCAAAAGATGAGTGCCAATTCTAATACCATGATACCATGAGACTCTTTACCTGCAGGAAGAACATAAGGAATAGGCTTGTGAAGTATGTGCTCAGAGAAGCATCCTTTTTGGCTGATGTCAGAACCACATGTCCATAAACAGTGGTGGTGCTAGCTTAGGCTGGTCCTGTGGAGTGTGCTGTCCACAGCTGTGGAAACTTTTCTGTGCCTCTCTTTCCTTATAAGTATAACATTCTCTGCATATAGCTTCAGTTATCTGAGGCAAGAAAGAAGGAAGACATTTTTATGAAGAGGATACCAGATTCTATCTGGAAGAAATTTCCTAACCTAGATATATACAGAGCAAGGATAGCAGAGATCAGACTGAGAAGACTCTAGTCACACAGACATATCTGGGGTTGGTTGTCCATATGTATGGAGCACCTACAGCATAAAAGCGTTATTTCTAGCACTGAGCGTAGTTTCCTAAGATGATCAGGAAACCCATGCTCTGCTGGGCTTCAGGAAATAGAGAATTCTCTTTAACACTAGAAATCCTGAAGAGTTCAGTAGGTGTGAAGTCCTCAAAGACTCATCTAGACAGAATGAAGTTCTCAACTCCAGTTTGAACTTCATATCATAGGACCAACTCAGAAAGTAAGAGTGCTTTGGTTTCAAGGGAGGATAATTTTCCTCAGCATGTTGATGTGTGTGTGTGTGTGTGTGTGTGTGTGTGTGTGTGTGTGTATGAGTGTGTGTGTGTGTGTGTGTGTGTGTGTGTGTTGGACATGGGCAAGCACTAGAGGACATAAGTGTTGTGATGTGCCCTAGAACCCTGAGGTTTGGGTCTTTTTCTACAGGAAGAAGAAGACATAGAATGGTGGGTATTGTTTTCAGCTCTGGATGAGGCTGCAGCTTAAAGTTCAACTCTGTGACAAGTCATTCTCATGACAGAGAAAGGGCATCCTTTCAGAAAAGAATACAGCTACTAACAACATTTTGTCTCTGGCTTCCTCCCTAGAGTTTATCATCACTACATACTTGCCTCCTCCTTTGTTTTCCCCCTACCATTACTTCCATCCCACCTCAACAACTACCACACCCCCCTGCCGAAGTTGTAAAGTTCATTTTCAACATAATGTCTTGTACATCTCATTGTTACTATCGGTCAACTTGTATCCTTTTTAAAGCATTTTGTTTTTTCCCTTCTCCTTCCTGAATTAGAGAAGATGCAGGGCAACGACAACAAATACAGTGAAAATAGGGGTTATACCATGAGGGGAGAAGATACAAAGCAACAAAAATATTACATGGCACATTATTAATACATTAGAAACTATAGTAAGAAAGAAAAAAGATATTTGTGTCCCTATCTTGGGGTGCATTTCACTTAACATCATCATATACAGTCATATTTACATAGCTTTCGGCCTTTACTGTTTGTCCTACATATGTACTAGATATTGCAAATAAGGTAAACCGTGGGACCTATGTGTCTTTGGGCTTGGCTTACTTCACTGAATATAATTTTTTCCAAGTCTTTCCATTTCCTAACAAATGGGGCAATGTAATTATTTCTGATAGAAGCATAAAATTCCACTATAAATATATATATATATATATATATATATATATATATATATATATATATATGCTACATTTTCTTGATCCATTCATCTACTGAGAGGCATCTGGGTGGGTCCCATATCTTAACTATGGTAAATAATGCTGTGATAAACATACTGTGCTGATAGCTTTAATATTGCCTTGTCTGTGATCATTTGGGTAGATGCCCAAAACTGTAATTGCTGGGTCATAGAGGAGCTCTATACGGAGTCTTTTGAGGAACTTCCATACTACTTTCCAAAGTGGTTGAACAAGTTTTCACTCTCAACAACAATGCAGTAAAGTTCCCTTCTATCCACATCCCCTCCAGCATCTGTTGTGATTAGAGATTTTGATTATAGCCATTCTAACTGGAGTGGGGTGTAATCTCAATGTTGTTTTGATTTGCATTTCTTTTATGTCTAGAGAAATAGAGCATTTCTTCATGTGTCTATTGGCCATTCTAATTTCCTCTTCAGAGAAGTTTCTCTGTAAGTCTTTAGCCCACTTATTTATTGGGCAGTTGTTTCTTTGAGGATTTGTTGTTGGGGGATTAAATTTTTTTAGTTCCAGGTATATTTCAGATATGAGACCCTTGTCTGTTGTATGGCTAGTGATGATCTTCTCCCAATCGGTGGGCTCTCTATTGATATTGCTAGCTATGCCTTTGCCATGCAGAAGCCTCTGCAATTTCATGCAATCCTATTTGTCTAACCTCTCTTTGATTTGTTGTGTTTCTGGATCTCTATTAAGAAAATTTCAGCCTATGCCAAGGAGATCTATAGTTTCTCCTATTTTGACCTGTAATGTTTTCAGGGTTTCTGCCTTGACTCCAAGGTCTTTGATCCATTTGGAGTTGATTCTTGTGCAGGGTGATATATAAGGATCTATCTTTAGTTTTCTAAAAGTGATTAACCAATTTTGCCAGCATCATTTACTGAAGAAGTTGGCTTTTTTCCATTCTATTTTTTATCTCCTTTATCGAAAATTAGGTGGCTATAGGTCTGTGGGTTCATTTCTGGGTTTTCAATTCTATTCCTTTTGTTGTGAGGACTGTTCTTGTGCCAGGACCAAGATGTTTTTATTATTATGGCTTTGTAGTAGAGTTTGAAAATTGGTACTCATATTCCTCCAGCACTGTTCTTTCTATTAAGTATCATTTTTGCTCTTTGGGGTATTTTATTGTTCCATATGACTTTTTGGATTGCCTCTTCTATTTTCTTGAAGAACAAGCTTGGAATATTGATAGGTACGGCATTGAATTTCTAGATAGCCTTGGGAAGTATTGCCATTTTCATGATGTGGATCCTTCCAATCCAAGAGCATGGGAGATTATTCAACTTTCTAAGTTCCGTTTTGATTTCCTATTTCAGTTATTTTTTCCTCATAAAGATCCTTCAGTTCTTTGATTAAGTTAATTCCTAGTTATTTTATTTTATTGTTGGGCTATTATGAATGTAGTTGCTTTCCTGATTTCAGCCACGCTTTTCTCAATGTTGGCATATAGAAAAGCCATTGATTTTTCAGAGTTAATTTTATACTTTGCTACTTTGCCAAAGTTTTGAATCAGCATGAGTAATTTGGGATTGAAGTCCATGGGATTCTTTAAATACAAGACCATGTCATCTGCCAAGAGGGAGAGTTTTATATCGTCTTTTCCTATTTTGATCAATTTTATGTTTCCATCTTGTCTTATTGCTGTACATAGGCATCCTAATACTAAATTGAAGAGAAGTGGAGAGAGTGGACATCCTTTCCTTGTTTGCGAGTTAAGAGGAAATGGCTTTAGTTTTTAACCATTAAGTATAATGCTGGGTGTAGATTTGTCATATGCAGCCTTTATTGTATTGAGGAAGGTTCCCTGGATTCACACTTTTTCCAGAGCCTTCATCATAAAGTGGTGTTGGATCTTGTCAAATGCTTTCTCTGCATCTATTGAGGTAACCATGTGGTTCTTATCCTTCCCCTTGTTGATGTGATGAATTATATTAATTGATTTGCATATATTAAACCAGATTTGCATCCCTGAAATGAAACTTGTTTGATCTTGGTGTATGTTTTTTTGGAGGAATTGTTAAAGTCCATTGGCTAAAATTTTGTTGAGGAGTTTTGCATCAATGTAGAAGAAATGGGTCTCTAGTTCTCTTTCTTTGATGAGTCCTTGCCTGGTTTTGGGATGAGGGTCATGATGGCTTCATAGAATGAGTGCGGTAGTCAACTTTCTCTCTCAATTTCATTGAAGAGTTGTAGGGGTATTGGTGCGAGCTCTGCTTTGAAGGCCTTGTAGAATTCTGTTGTAAATCCATCTGGTCCCGACTTTTCTTAGTTGGGAGGTCTCTTATTGCTGCTTCTATTTCAATGCTTGATAGGGGCATGTTAAGTTGATTTAACTCAACTTGGTTTAGTTTCGGCATGACGATATTTGCTAGGAAAACTTCCATTTTTGCCAGGTTCTCAAACTTATTAGCATAAAGCTTTGAGAAATATTCCCTTATAATGTTCTGAATTTTGGTTGTTTGTGTGGTGATATTTACATTCTCATCTCTGAGTTTGTTTATTTGGGTGTGTTCTCTTCTTTTTCTGATAAGATTTGCTAAAGGTCTGTCCATTTTGTTAATTTTTTTTGAAGAACCAACTCTTCGTTTTGTTGATTCTTTTTATGGTGTTTTGGGATTCTAATTCATTTAATTTTGATTTAATTTTAATTTTAATTATTTCTTACCATCTACTGGATTGGGATTTAATTTGCTGTTCTTTTTCAAGGAGATTCAGATGTCTTATTAAATTGTTGGTTTCAGATCTTTGTAATTTATTGATGTAGGAACTCAAATCTATAAACTTGCCTCTGAGTACTGCATTTGCTGTGTCCCAGAGGAGGTGACAATTTGTGTGTTCGTTTTTGTTGAATGTCATGAACATTTGAATATCCGTTCTAATCTCTCCCATGACCCACTGGTGATTCAACAATGTGTTGTTCAGCCTCCATGTGCTACAATACTTTCCTTGTTGGCTTTTGGTGTTAAGTTCTAATTTTATTCTCTTGGATGCCATTTCCCAGCCTTTACTGTGGTCTTCTTGGTTTTCTATGTTTAGAACATCTTTAAGTATCTTTTGTAGGCCTGGTTTGGTGGAAATATATTGTTTCAATTTTTCTTTGCTATGGATGCTTTTCATTTGACCTTCGGTTATGAAGGAGAGTTTTGCTGTGTACAGAATTCTTGATTGACAGTTGTTTGTCTTTAAGGCATGACATACATCTTTCCAGGCTCTTCTTGCTTTAATCATTTCTCCTGAGAAATCTGAGGTGATTCTGATGGGTTTTCCTTTATAGGTAATTGATCTTTTCTCTTTGAGAGCTTTAAGGATCCTTTACTTGGTCTGAATTGATGCTGTGCAGATTATAATGTGATGGTGGGATGTCCTGTTCTGGTCTGGTCTATTTGGGGTTCTAAAAGCTTCTTGAATCTGTATAGGCATATCTTTTTGCATGTTTGGGAAGTTCTCTGCTAGGATTCTGTTAAATAAATTTCCTAGACCATTAACTTCTGTCTCTAGGTGCTCCTCTACACCCATTATCCTCAGATTAGCCCTTCTGATAGTGTCTTCCAAATATTGAATAGCTCTATCATATTTCTTGGATTTGCCTTGGATAGTTGTATGTTCTTTCTCTATAATATCTAGGCTGTCTTCAATCCCCGAGATTGGATCTTCTGCATGGTCTAACCTACTGTCAAGACTCTCTACATTGTTTTTCATTGCTTTTCCTTCTACTTGGTCGGCTTTGATGGCTTCAAATTCTTTGTTGGAGCTTTGTTTTAGATCTTTATGAACTTTACTTCCTTAATTTGGTGTTCCGTGTTTATTCTCAAATCACTTATTTGATTGGTTATGTTTACCTTGGACTGCCATTCCTTCTGTCGGGCTCCATTCAGCATTTCCTTTATGGTCCTCCTGAATTCTATCTGCTGTCTGTTTATGGATTCCATGAATGCCTTTATGGTTCTTTGTCTATTCTCATCCCACTCTTACAATTCCTGCAATACTCTTTCATTAGCTTCCTCATGTTTTACACAACTCCTGTAATTCTCTATGACTGTTCTCAGCTTGCTCACGTGATTCTTGTATTTCTCTTTGACTGTTCTCAACCTGCTTACACAATTCCTGTATTTATATTACGTAGCTTCTTAATGCTAACAAGATTCCTGTATTAATTTTTGGTTTGCCTCCTCTTGCTCCCCCTATGCAAATTTTCAATAATTTCAATCACCATGTTTACCAGTAGTATTTGTAGAGCTTTTGGGGAACTTTTCTCTGGATTATTCATGAACTATTCTGTCACCTGATTATCATGAGTGGGAGTTCAGATACCTGGACTTGCCATTTTTCTTGTGTTTTTCTGGCTCGTTCTGTCCATTTTGTATGAAACTAATACCAATTTTGTGCTAGAGCACTATTTTAAGGCAACCATCAACCAGAGTCCTATAGTTGCACAATCAAAATTGCTGAACATACAATTTAGTTCAATAGACACAATCTATTCAGCATCAAACAACCATTGATTAATTGGTTAAGAACAGCAAAGAAGGATTTGGAAAACCAGAAATTATTAGCTTTAGGGAGAAATGTGGGGAAAAATAAGACTAGAGGCATGTGGAGAGGTAAAAGGAGAGTAAATTTAACCAAGTCCTAATCTTTGAGAGGGAAATGAATTGGACAGAATGATAGGAAAGAGATTAAAAAAAAACAAGAAAAAATGGAAAAACAAAAATTTAAGTTTAAGAAGTGAAACACTTAAAATTATATAAATTTAAAGAAATTATATTGAGAAGAAAATGATAGGAGGAGAGGGAAACATAAATTTGTGAAAGGGACGGAAAATAAAACCAAATCGTTTAAATAAGGATACAGGTGGGCCCATTGCAATAATGAGATGTACAAGTTGTTATGTCGAAAAACGAACTTTACAACTTTGGGGGGGGGGGGAGTTGGTGGGGGGAGGGAAGGATGGCAAGGGATGAGAAAGGGAAACAAAGGAGGAGGCTACAATACTTGATAAGAAATGTACTCATTATTTTGCCCATGTAATTGTAAACCCTTTGTTCAGTATTTTCACAATAAAAATATATTTAAAATTAGTTACTTGAAAATTATGTAGTTATAAAGAGATAATACTGCTATTAAAGAAATTAAGCCTAAGAGGTTGTTGAGTAATAAATTTCTGGATGAAGTATGTACACAATGGGGAATAAGGTCTAATAATTGACAACAGGTATATATCTGGGCATGAGCAGAGCAACAATTAAGTCATGAAAAAAAGAAAGAGAAAAAAATGTAAACAACAAAAAAGACCAAAAGATCAAAAGAGTTTAAACACACAACACACACACACACACACACACACACACACACACACACACACACACACACCAAAAATAAAAATTATAAGAATAAAAAGGGTAACAGAAAACACTTAAAAATAAAAATTTTAAAAAAGGTTCAAAAAAGAGGTCTTTGATTTTTTGGTTTTTTTTTTTTTTTGGGGGGGGGGGAATGGGAAGACCCTGTATCTCCCCTGTGTTTGTAACCATTCTCTTAGTGGAGTTTCTGGTATGCTGTGGTGTTTCATTTTCCTATAGCTTGATTGGTTTCTTAAGTCATTTTGTTTGGGCAGGCAGAAAATGCTCTGTGTTAGGCAGGATTTTCTGATCCTCCTTCCAGGCTAGTTTAGTGGGAGGGAGATCTTCTTTGAGTATCACAAAAGAGGGAGTTGGCTGTTTCCTTTAGTTTGGAGATGCTGTGATGAGGCTAGGTTCTGGGTAGGGTTGAGGCCTTTCAGTATACAGTAGCTTTTCCCTGAGGGGCTAGCTCCTGAGACACTCACAGATCCCAGCTTGGAGCCATTCTCAGGGTTTATGTTTACTGAATTTCAATTGTTTGTCTAGGCTGCTCCAGGGAGGGGCAGACTTTGGCTCTGTTTACCCGGTGAAGAAAGTCACTCTTCTAAGGGCAGAGCTATCTCTAGAGGCCTGGGCTGAGTGACTTTCCCCTGGGTGGAACTGAGCCTGGCAGGTGACTTCTAGTTCCTATGACCTGCAAAATGACTCTTTTGTTTTCTTTCAAGGCCTGAGTTTGAGCTAGCTGCTCAGCCGGGCCTTTGTCAGTCACAAAAATGGAGATCTCCAGTGGGGGGGGGGCAAGGGCTGGCCTTCCCACCTCTGCTCCCTGATAAGGAGTGAGGATGTCAGGGTTCAACTCAAGCCAGAGTCTTGATTCCTGGGTCATCACTGGTCTGCAATCTGCAGGATGAAGATATATGCTCCTTCTCAGTTCTTCCTGGTGGTGAGTAGAATCACCTAGTCCTCTGTGTCAGGCACCTTTTTCCTGGACTCTCTCTGTTGTAGGTATGGAGGCTACAGATGCCACTGACTCTGCATCTGCTGCAGCCACGGCTACTGGTAAGTGCTCCGATCTGTCTCCTTGCCTAGATTTTCCCTCTCTGGTCAAACTCTCTGTACTGTAATGGAACCCTTGGTGTGATTCTCTACCCTAGGACTGTTCACTGGAACACTAAAACTGCTTTCTTTAAGAGAGCTTGTTTGCCCTTCAGCTTCTCCTCCGCCATCTTCCTCTGAACTCCCTTAACAATATTATGACATGATATTGTGACATCACATTGACATTGTGATATCACTGTGCCATTCTGTTTTCACAAACCTTTTTTGAAATCACATGTTAGAAAATTCATGGGTTTTAGGACTTCTAGCTTCTTCCTTTAACATTTAACCTCATTGTGAACTAGTAGCAATAGAAATCAGACATATGATTATATTACAAACTCGTAGTGACATCACTATTCCATAGGTGACCTCATTACCATCGTGATATCACTAACCTCTTGCATCATCACACTGCCATTCAGACATTTCAATCGGTTATGACCTCTTAGCACCTTTGAAAAAGCACATGGTCTTTATGACATCAAAATTCAATTCTTTACTCATATAATCATTATGGTCTAACAATTGAGATCAGCTACACCATTATAATATTACAAACCTTTGGAGGCAGAATCACCAGTGTAACATCATTAACCAGCTCTCTCCTCATAACTTTGTCATTATGCCCTTGTGATACATAGGCCTTTTGTGATCTCATAATCTGTTTTTGACTTCATATTTCAGGTATGACATGTGATATTAGAAATGCACTCTGATGTCTTGAAAATTGTGTCATCACTCTGTCAGATATCATGAGTATTATGTCACATTGTGACATCACATACCTGTTGGGAGTTCATCACGTTTGGGTCATTTCATGACTTGTAGATCTCACAATCCCATTCTGAATTCATATTCTCATTGGGAGTTAATGAAAATTGAAGTCAAGTATGCCATTGTGACATAATCAACCCACTGTGACATCATAAATCTATTGTGACCTCATCACCATTATGGCATCACAAACTAATTATGACATCAAAATATTATTATGACTTGAGATTGTGATATCATATTGCCATTGCAATATCACCTTCTCATTGGGTTTTGCAAACCTATTATGACCTCAACATTTTACAAAATTTGTGGCCTTTGAGACCATTAATGTGACCTTGTATACTTACGATGCATAAAACAAGACAATCCAATGAGGCACATTGAAGAAAACATTATTTACACTAGAAATGGGCCTGCATTTACCTTGTCCTGTGCTGTACACTCAGTGACAAGCCAGCACCAACTACTAATTCTCAGACATCCAATGGGCAACCACACACATAGTTTGGTCTGCAAACCACCAACCCCCCCACCCAAATTATCTCCAAAGTTCCAAACTTCAATAGTTAAGGCTTTATCCTTTTTCCTTACACCCTCCTTCTTTGTAGACCTTTCTTCATTTATATTTTTTCCTTCCATCACTTACTGCTTCTCTTTAGGCCTCTCCATTATCCATAGGCCTACACTTCTCTGGCCTGGTGGCCAATTGGCATCCTTCCCTGCGTGCTTTCCCTCAAATTCTTCTCCCAGATATTTCCCCTCTTGATACCTCATCACTTCCTTTCTTCCAGATCTTAACTTGATTTTCTTCAATTACATTGCTCTGACCATGCAGCCTATATATAGGTTGAACCCCTCCATCATTCTAGTGGGTCTCCTGCCTAACTGTTATCAACCATCACTTCACAAACTGCCTGTTCCCCAATCACTTTTTCAAAGCTCATCATGTGAGGATGACATCCTACCCCCTCCAGCAGCATGCCCTGACCCTTTGGTGGCATGCCCCGTTCACTCCAAGGGCCAGGACATGGGGCCACATTGATTACTGGGCCCTGCTGAGTATTATGGCCCAGATGCTTTATACATCCCCCACAGGTTTTCATGTGCAATCAAATCCTTGATTTCTTCTTACCAAATGCTAAAAATTCCCTTATCTCCACCTAATGAACAGGCTTAAAATGTAAATTTAATAGAAAACAGGTAAATTATAGAAACACACTAGTTAGCACAAATTAACACTTAGTAAGTCTTATCCTTAATGGGATCCTCTGAGTGTCTCTGAACAGTCCATCTTGCAGCCTTCTTTGTATCTTGGTCCACTTTCTGTTTCACTTGAGACTGATGGATCCAATGCTGTTTTCAAGCTAATTTAATAGTCGACAGTGAAGTTAGAACCACCAAGTAAGGTCATTGTCACTTTGGTTCAATTCAGGAACATGATCCATTTTTACCCACACCAGGTGTCCAGGCAAGAAAGAGTGGGTGGAGTTTGTTTTTATTTTCTTTTTTAAACTCCACTCCTTAGTTAATTTCACTTACTTGAGGTCTAGCTTTTGAATTTATTGCTGAAGTGAGACTTGCTATAGAATAAACTGCATTTCTCTCCCCAAAGAAATTTTCCTTCTAATTTTTTTTTTGTAGGAAGATGGTGGAGGAGAAGCTGGAGGCTAAACAAGCTCTCGCATAGAAAGCAGTTTTAGAGTTCCAGTGAACAGTCCTAAGCCAGAGAATCACACCAAGTGTACCTTCACAGGACAGAGAGTTAGGCCAGAGAGAGAAAATAAAGGCAAGGAGACAGCCCTGAGCACTTGCCAGCAGCCACCATGGTGGCAGCCATGGTGGCGGCGGGGACTGCAGCCGCCATACCTGAATCACAGAGAGTCCGGAATGAATAAGCCAGACACAGCGGGCAAGCGGATTCTACTCAATACCAGCAAGAACAGACAAGGAGAAGGCATCTTCATCCTGCAGTTCACAGACCAGAGACGACCCAGGAACCAAACTCGGTGTGAGTAGAAGCCTAACGACCTCACTCCTTCTCCAGGAGCAGAGGAGGGAAGGCCACCCCTCCCCTCCCAGTACTGGAGATCTCCATCTTGGATACCAAAAAAGCTCAGCGGAGCTGCTAGCTCCAACTCAGGCCTTGGAATAAATCTAGAGTTATCTAGCAGGTCACAAGAGCCTAACCTGACCTGCCAGACTCAGGGAAAAGTCACCCAGCTCCAGGCCCAGCACCAGGAGTGGCTTTCTTCACTGGATAATCAGACCCAGAGCTGCCCCTCCCTTTAGCAGCCTTGACAATCAATTGAAATTCAGTAAACAGAAACCCTGAGAGTGGCTCTAGGCTGGGCTCTGTCAGTTTCTCACAAACCTTCCAATGGGAAAAGGTACTGCTTGCTGAAAGGCCTCAACTCTACCCAGAACCTAACCTCATCACAGCATCTCCAAACTCGAGGAAAAATCCATCTCCTCCCATTGAACTAACCTGGGAGGAGGATTGCAGAGCATTTTTCTGCCTATTCAAAGAGACTGACTTAAGTAACCAACCAAGACACAGGACCACAAGCAGACCAGAGACTTCAACAAGAGGCTGGTTACAGACACAAGGGAGACACCGGATTTTTCCCACCTCTCCCCAAAAAAACCAAATAACTTTTTCTTTTTTGTTGGTTTTATAAAAAAATTGTTTTTCTAAATTTTTTTTTAATCTTTAATTTTTACCTTTTTGAAAAAAAATATTTTCTAGTAATTTTTTTTCCTCTTAGAATTTTATTTTAGGGGTATAAGTGTGTGTGTGTGTGTTTCTTCCTTTTTATCTTGTTTTGTTTTCTGATTAGCTCTACTGACCTTCTGATCTTTTTTCTTTCTTTCTTATCCTTTTCACCTGCTCTTCTCTTTTGTTATTTATGTGACTTAATTGCTGTTCTGCGCATCCTCAGATAAACCCATAGTCGATTAATAGACCTTATCCCCCATTGTGTACACACTTAATCCACAAATTTATTACTCAACTCAAAACCTCTTAGACTTAAATTCCTTAATAGAATTACTACTTCTCTATACCTATATAGTATTTTAAATATATTTATTTCTAAGTTTTTCACATCTCCTTTATATCCCTCCCCTTCTCTCATCATATTCATGTTCTTCTCTGAATAGTTTGTTTTCGAATCTGAATAATATTGTTAATTTTTACCTTTCTATTTTTTCTGGTCACTTTTTGTTCCCTTTCCCTTTCTTCTTTTTTTTCTCTCTCTCTACTTTCATCCTGCCCAACCTATTTCCTGTTTGGAGTTAGGACTTAGTTAACACTCCCTGTGCCTTCCCACATCAATTTATTCCTATTTTTTACCCACATCTCTTCCAAATCTAATAATTTCTGGTTTACCAAATTCTTCTTTGCGGTCCATTAATATATAGTTGTTAGAGGTTGAATAGATGTATCTGTTGTACTAGAGTGTATCTGCAGACTATTGACTGTGCAAATACAGACTTTGGTTGATGCTTGCCTTAAGATAGTGTTCTACCACAAAACTGGTGTTAATTTCATCCCAAATGGGCAGAATAAGCCGGAAAAACAAAAGAAAAATGGCAAGTCCGGGTATCTCAACTCCCATTCATGATAACCAGGGGACAGAACAGATAATGAATAATCCAGGAGAGTTCACAAATAGCTCTATAAACACTGCTGGCAAACATGATAAATAAAAAGATTGAAAACCTACAAAGAACTCTGTATGAGCGTTAGAGGGAGAGAGAGGAGGCAATCCAAAGGTTTATACAGAAATATCATGAGCGTGGGGAAGCTACTCAAAAACTGATACAGGATTTGCATGAGCAGCTTGAGAATACTCAAAGAGAAAGGCAGGAATGGTGTGAGCAGGCTGAGAAAACTCAAATAGAACTACAGGAATCGCACAAACAGGAGGAAGCTAATCAAAGAGTAATACAGGAATTGAGAGAGAAGGATCACTAAATTCATTCATGGAATCCATTAACAAAGAGCTGAAGGAAGTCAGGGAAACAACAAAGGGAATGCTGAATGGAACCCAACAGAAGGATTGGGAGTCCAAGGAAACCATAACCAATCAACTTAGTGATTTGAGATTAAACACTGAACACCAAATTAAGGAAGTAAAGAAGTTCATACAAGATCTAAAACAAAGGTTCAACAAAGAATTTGAAGCCATCAAAGCTGACCAATTAGAAGGAAAAGAGATAAAAAAAACCAAAGTAGATAGTCTTGACAGCAGGTTAGACCATGCAGAAGATCGAATCTCAGGGATTGAAGACAGCCTAGATATTATAGAGAAAGAACATACAACAATCCAAGACAAATCCAAGAAATATGAGAGATCTATCCAACACTTGGAAGACATCATCAGAAGGCCTAATCTAACGATAATGGGTATAGAGGAGCACCTAGAAACAGAAGTTAATGGTCTAGGAAATTTGTTTAACAGGATCCTAGCAGAGAACTTCCCAAACATACGAAAAGATAGGCTTATTCAGATAAAGAAGCTTTTACAAGACCAGTGCTCTAACCCCTGAGCTATAGGGCCAGACTAAAGAAGCTTTTAGAACTCCAAATAGACCAGACCAGAATAGCACATCCCACTACCACATTATAGTCTATACAGGATCAATTCAGACCAAAGAAAAGATCCTTAAAGCTGTCAAGGAGAAAAGATTAATCACCTATAAAGGAAACCAATTAAAATCACCTCAGATTTCTCAGCAGAGACAATCAAAGCAAGAAAAGACAGGAATGATGTATGCCATGCCCTTCAAACAAACAAGTATCAACCAAGAATACTGTATGCAGATAAACTCTCCTTCATAACTGAAGGCCAAATAAAAATCTTCCATAGCAAAGAAAAATTGAAACAATACATCTCCACCAAACCAGCCCTACAAAAGACTGTTAAAGATGTCCTACACATAGAAAACCAACAAGACCACTATAAAGGCCAAGAAACTGCACCCAAACTGAGAATCAAAGAACCATAGGAAGAACCCAGTTTTCACAGCTCCCAAGAAGGTGGATAACATGGCAGGAATTCCAAATACCTCTCAGTACAATCTCTTAACGTTAACGGTCTTAACTCTCCAATTAAGCGACATAGACTGTCTAGTTGGATTAAAAACCAAGATCCTTTATCTGCTGCCTTCAGGAGTCACATCTTCCCCGTAAATACAAACACCTTTTCAATGTTAAAGGCTGGAACATAATCTACCAAGCAAACGGCCCCCATAAACAGGGTGGAGTTGCAATCCTAATATCAGATAAAATAGACTTCAAATTAAAACTTGTGAGAAGAGATAAAGAAGGTCGCTACATACTAATTAATGGATCTCTGCTTCAGGAGGATATTACAATTCTAAATATCTATTCACCAAACAATGGAGCACCCAAATTTATCCAAGAAACACTTCTTTTCCTCAAATCCCATATAGATCCAAAGACATTAATTGTAGGGGATTTTAACACACCACTCTCCCCACTAGATAGATCAACTCGGCAAAAACTCTACAGAGAAACCGCAGATCTAAACAGCTGCATAGATCAACTAGATTTAACAGACATCTACCTAATATTTCACCCAGCAGCATCAGAATACACATTTTTCTCAGCAGCACATAGAACATTTTCTAAAATAGACCACATTTTAGGCCACAAAGGAAACTTCTCTAAATTCAGAAACATTGAAGTTATACCTTGCATTCTCTCTGACCACAAGACAATAAAATTAGAACTCAACACCAAAAGCCACCAAAGAAAGTCCCGTAACACATGGAGGCTGAACAACACCCTGATGAATCACCAGTGGGTCATGGAAGAGATTAGGAAGGAAATTCAAATGTTCATGCTATTCAACAAAAATGAGCACACAAATTACCAGGTCCTCTGGGACACAGCAAAGGCAGTACTCAGAGGCAAGTTTATAGCTGTGAGTTCCTACATCAACAAATTGGAGACATCTGAAACCAATAATTTAATGAGACATCTGAACCTTCTTGAAAAAGAGCAGAAAGATAAACCCCAATCTCGTAGACGGAAAGAAATAATTAAACTGAAATCAGAATTAAATGAATTAGAATCCAAAAAAAGCTAGAGAAAGAATCGACAAAACAAAGAGTTGGTTCTTCAAAAAAATTAACAAAATTGACAGACCCTTAGCAAATCTTATAAGAAAAAGAAGAGAATAAACCCAAATAAATAAACTCAGAGATGAGAATGGAAACATCACCACGGAAACAACCAAGATTCAGAACATTTTATGGGAATACTTCTCAAAACTTTATGCTAATCAGTTTGAGAACTTGGCAGAAATGGACATTTTCCTAGCAAATATTGATATGCTAAAACAAAACCATTATGAGTTAAGCCATCTTAACAGGTCCATATCAAGCATTGAAATAGAAACAGCAATAAGAGACCTTCCAGCTAAGAAAAGTCCAGAACCAGATTGTTTTACAGTGGAATTCTTCAAGGCCTTCAAGCTGAGCTCTCATCAATACTCCTCCAACTCTTCAATGAAATTGAAAGAGAAAGTTCACCACCGAACACCTTCTATGAAGCCATCATCACCCTCATCCCCAAACCAGGCAGGGACTCACCAAAAAAAGAGAGCTATGACCCATTTCTTTGATGAACATTGATGCAAAACTTCTCAACAAAATTTTGGCCAATTGACTTCAACAATTCATCCAAAAAATCATACACCACGATCAAACAGGATTCATTTCAGGGATGCAAAGCTGGTTCAATATACGCAAATCAATTAATATTATTCATCACATCAACAGGAGAGAATGTCTAGCTTCAGCAATAAGACAAGATGCAGATATAAAGGGCATCCAAATGGGGAAAGAAGAAATAGAACTCTCCCTCTTTGCAGATGACATTATCTTGTATTTAAAGAATCCCATAGACTCCACTCCCAAATTATTCAGGCTGATTCAAAACTTTGGTAAAGTAGCAGGGTATAAAATTAACCCCCCCAAATCAATGGCTTTTCTGTATGCCAACAATGAGAAAAGTGGGGATGAAAACAACTCCATTTGTAATAGGCCGACAAAAAATAAAATATCTCGAATTTAACTTAACCAGTGAAGTGAAGGACCTCTATGATGAAAACTTTAAAATCTTGAAAAAGGAAATCAAAACAGAACTTAGAAAATGGGAAAAACTCCCATACTCCTGGATTGGAAAGATTAACATGGAGAAAATGGCAATACTTCCCAACGCTATCTACAAATTCAACGCGATACCTATCAAAATTCTCAACTCATTCTTCAAGGAAATAGAAGAGGCAATCCAAAAATTCATATGGAACAATAAAAGACCCCGAATAGCAAAAACGCTCTTCAACGGAAAGAACACTGCTGGAGGAATATCAATACACAGCCACTACAGTAAATGATGCTGGCAAAATTGGTAAACTACTTGTAGAAAACTAAAGCTAGATCCTTATATATCATCCTGCACCAGAATCAACTACAAATGGATCAAAGAACTCGAAGTCAAAGTAGACACTCTGAAAACATTACAGGATGGAATAGGAGAAACCCTAGGTCTCCTTGGCGCAGGCCAAAATTTTTTAATATATACCCGGAACACAACAAATCAAAGAAAGGTTGGACAAATGGGATTGCATGAAGTTGCCGAGCTTCTGCATGGCAAAGGACATAGCTAGCAAGGACAATGGAAAGCCCACGGATTGGGAGAAGATCTTCACTAGCCATTCAACGGACAAGGATCTCATATCTAAAAATATACTTGGAACTCAAAAAGTTAAATCCAACAACAACAAATCCTCAAAGAAACAACTGCCCAATAAATAAGTGGGCTAATGACTTAAAGAGAAACTTCTCTAAAGAAGAAAGAAGGATGGCCAATAGACACATAGAGAAATGGTCAACCTCCCTAGCCTTAAAAGAAATGCGAATCAAAGCAACTTTAAGATACCAACTCATCCCAGTTAGAATGGCAAAAATCAAGAACTCTAATAACAACAGATGCTGGAGAGGATGTGGACAGAAGGGAACCTTACTTCATTGTTGGTGGGAGTGTAAACTTGTTCAATCACTTTGGAAATTAGTATGGAGGTTCCTCAAAAGACTCCACGTAGAGCTCCCCTATGACCCAGCAGTCCCACTTTTGGGCATTAACCCAAATGTTTACAAACAAGACCACACTAAATCTACCAGCACAACTATGTTTATTGCAGCATTATTTACCATAGCTAAGATATGGTACCAACCCTGAAGCCCCTCAGTAGTTGAATCGATCAAGAAAATGTGCTATATCCAGCAGCATCAGAATACACATTTTTCTCAGCAGCACATGGAACATTTTCTAAAATAGACCACATTTTAGGCCACAAAGCAAACTTGTCTAAATTTAGAAACATTGAAGTTATACCTTGCATTCTCTCTGACCACAAGACAATAAAATTAGAACTCAACACCAAAGCCACTAAAGAAAGTCCGGTATCACATGGAGGCTGAACAAGACCCTGCTGAATCACCAGTGGGTCATGGAAGAGATTAGAAAGGAAATTCAAATATTCATGCTATTCAACAAAAATGAACACACAAATTTCCAGCTCCTCTGGGACACAGCAAAGGCAGTACTCAGAGGCAAGTTTATAGCTGTGAGTTCCTACATCAACAAATTGGAGAGATCTGAAACAAACAATTTAATGACACATCTAAACCTCCTTGAAAAAGAGCAGCAAGATAAATCCCAATCCAGTAGATGGAAAGAAATAATTAAAATTAAATCAGAATTAAATGAATTAGAATCCAAAAAAACTATAGAAAGGATCAACAAAACAAAGAGTTGGTTCTTCGAAAAAATTAAAAAAATTGACAGACCCTTAGCAAATCTTATTAAAAAAAGAAGAGAACACACCCAAATAATAAACTCAGAGATGAGAATGGAAACATCACCATGGAGACAACCAAGATTCAGAACATTATAAGGGAATACTTCTCAAAACTTTATGCTAATAAGCTTGAGAACTTGACAGAAATGGAACTTTTCCTAGCAAATATTGACATGCCAAAACTAAACCAACATGAGTTAAACCAGCTTAACAAGCCCATATGAAGCAATGAAATAGAAACAGCAATAAGAGACCTTCCAGCTAAAAAAGTCCAGGACCAGATGGTTTTACAGCGGAATTCTACAAGGCTTTCAAAGCAGAGCTCACACCAATACTCCTCCAACTCTTCAATGAAATTGAAAGAGAAAGTTCACCACCGAACACATTCCATGAAGCCATCATAACCCTCATTCCAAAACCAGGCAGGGACTCATCAAAGAAAGAGAACTATGGACCCATTTCTTTGATGAACATTGATGCAAAACTTCTCAACAAAATTTTGGCCAACCGACTTAAACAATTCATCCAAAAAATCATACACCATGATCAAACAGGATTCATTTCAGGGATGCGAAGCTGGTTCAATATATGCAAATGAATTAATATTATTCATCACATCAACAGGAGCAAGAATAAGAACCACATGGTTATCTCAATAGATGCAGAACAAGCATTCGACAAGATCCAACACCACTTTATGGTGAAGGTTTTGGAAAAATTTGGAATCCATGGAACATTCATCAATACAATAAAGGCTGTATATGACAAACCTACAGCCATCATTATACTTAATGGTGAAAAACTAAAGCCAAGGAACAAGACAAGGATGTCCACCCTCTCCACTTCTCTTCAATCTAGTATTAGAATGCCTAGCTACAGCAATAAGGCAAGATCCAGACATAAAGGGGATCCAAATAAGGAAAGAAGGAGTAGAACTCTCCCTCTTTGCAGATGACATGATCTTGTATTTAAAGAATTCCATAGAATCCACTCCCAAATTACTCAAGCTGATTCAAAACTTTGGCAAAGTAGCAGGGTATAAAATTAACCCCAAAAAATCAATGGCTTTTCTGTATGCCAACAATGAGAAAAGTGTGGCTGAAATTAGGAAAGCAACTCCATTTGTAATAGCCCCACAAAAAATAAAATACCTAGGAATTAACTTAACCGAAGAAGTGAAAGACTTCTATGATGAAAACTTTAAAATCTTGAAAAAGGAAATCAACACAGAACTTAAAAAATGGCAAAACCTCACATGCTCCTGGATTGGAAAGATTAACATCGTGAAAATGGCAATACTTCCCAAGGCTATCTACAAATTCAACGTGATACCTATCAAAATTCCAACCACATTCTTCAAGGAAATAGAAGAGGCAATCCAAAAATTCATATGGAACAATAAAAGAACCCGAATAGTAAAAACACTCCTCAATGGAAAGAACACTGCTGGAGGAATATCAATACCAAACTTCATACTCTACTATAAACCCATAGTAATCAAAACAGCTTGGTATTGGCATAAGAAGAGACCTCAGGACCAATGGAATAGAAATGAAAACCCAGAAATGAACCTACAGACCAATAGCCATCTAATCTTCGATAAGAGAGCTAAAACAATAGAATGGAAGAAAGAAAGCCTCTTCAGTTAATGGTGCTGGCAAAATTGGTTAACTACTTGTAGAAAACTAAAGCTCGATCCTTATATATCACCCTGCACCAGAATCAACTTCAAATGGATCAAAGACCACGAAGTCAAAGCAGAAACTCTGAAAACATTACAGGATGGAATAGGAGAAACCCTAGGTCTCCTTGGCTCAGGCCGAAATTTTCTGAATAGAGACCCGGAAACACAACAAATCAAAGAAAGGTTGGACAAATGGGATTGCATAAAGTTGCAGAGCCTCTGCATGGCAAAGGACATAGCTAGCAAGATCAATAGAAAGCCCACAGATTGGGAGAAGATCTTCACTAGCCATACAAGTATATCTAAAATATACTTGGAACTCAAAAAATTAAATCCCCCAACAACAAATCCTCAAAGAAACAACTGCCCAATAAATAAGTGGGCGAAAGACTTAAAGAGAAACTTCTCTGAAGAAGAAAGAAGGATGGGCAATAGACACATGAAGAAATGCTCAACATCCCTAGCCATAAAAGAAATGCAAATCAAAACAACATTGAGATACCACCTCACTCCTGTTAGAATGGCAAAAATCAAGAACTCTAACAGCAACAGATGCTGGAGGGGATGTGGACAGAAGGGAACCTTACTTCATTGTTGGTGGGAATGTAAACTTGTTCAACCACTTCGGAAAGCAGTATGGAGGTTCCTCTAAAGACTTCACATAGAGCTCCCCTATGACCCCGCAATCCTACTTTTGGGCATTTACCCAAATTTTTACAAACAAGACCACACTAAAGCTACCAGCACAACTATGTTTATTGCAACATTATTTAACATAGCTAAGATATGGTACCAACCCAGACGCCCCTCAGTAGATGAATGGATAAGAAAATCTGGTATATATACACAATGGAATTCTATGCCTCCATCAGAAAGAATGACATTGCCCCATTTGTTAGGAAATGGAAATACTTGGAAAAAATTATATTAAGTGAAGTAAGCCAAGCCCAAAGAAACATAGGTCCCATGATTTCCCTTATGTGCAATATCCAGTATATGTATGAGTCAAGCAGAAAAGGTCTGATCAGGTGATGTTAGGAAAATGAACCCTAAGATATGTATTTTAAATGTTTTTTTTCTTTCTTGCGTTTGTTACAATTATAAGATTATTTCTTTGTTGCTTTGTATGACCCTCCCCCACAGTATAATCCCTGATTTCACTGTATTTTTTGTCAGTATAATTTGTGTAGGTGAAGGGGAAAAACAATTCGTTTAAATAATGATTCAGGTGGACCTGTTGCAACAATGGGAAGTACAAGTTTTCATGACAAAAATGAATTTTACAACCTGGGTGGCGAGGATTGGGTAGGGGGAGGGTGCCTGGGAAGGGGTAGGAAGGGTAAACAAAGGAAGAGTCTACAGTGCTTGATAAGAAATGTACTAACTATCTTGCCCATGTATATGTAACCCCTCTTTACAGTATTTTCACAATAAAAAAATTTCCTTCTAACTGGATATAATTTCTTATTTTATATTTGAACTTTTTTATTTTTATCCTAATGTCTCTTTATTTTTTAAACACTTTTTTATTATTCTTATTATGTTTAGGTAGTTGTACAAAGAAATTCCCATCATACAAAACAGTATATGAATGCAAGTTGTCTGACAACATTGTCACCCATCCATCGTAACCCTTCCCTTCTCACACTTTTTGTAAAAATTGAGTTAGGTGATTACATATATTTCACATATTTCACAGTATTGTGGAATTGTGATACTTAGTTAAAGTCACAAACACTTTTTAACCTTGACAAGGCAAATTATCATTATCATTATCATGGTCTAAAGTTTGTTAATTCAATGTTCTTTGACAATCCACATTATTTTTTCCACCTCATGTGATGTTTACATTTTTTTCCTTTTCCTCTTTCCCTCTTTCCCTCTCATTTCTCCCTTCCCATCACTGTGTTTGGGTTACTTAGTTCTTTTATGTCCAGTGCAGCTGATGGGTTCCTTTGTTGTATGTTGTTCCATTTCCCACTTATTCTGTTCCTCCTCCTGGCTTCCCTCCATTGCGTGCACATTTCTACCATCTACATGGTCAAGAACATGGATTCATTAATGTTGATACAACAAAATGAGTGGCTGTCCTTTTTTCCTTGTGTCCTGTTTACTTTGTCATACTTTCTTGCATTTTGGCTTTACCATCAATGTATCTTGTTTTTTGGTGGGGGGTTTCTGGTGGTGGGGCCTGAACTCTGGGCCTAGGCGTTGTCCCTCAGATCTTCAGCTCAAGGCTAGCGCTCTACCACTTGAGCTACAGTGAACTTTTGGCTTTTTTTCTTTTTGCTTACTTGGTGCTGAGGAATTGAACCCAGGGCCTCATGCAAGGCGAAAGCTCTAACACTCAGCCACCTTCCCAGCCCATCATCCACGTATCTTTGTTCTTGGCTTACCCCACTCAAATAATTTGGTCTAGTTCCATCCATTTCCTTGCAAATGCCATCATTTTGTCCTTTCTAATGGCTACATAGTATTCTATTGTATGTAGGTACCACAATTTTTGTATCCACTTATCAATAGTGGCTCATCTGGTTGTTTCCAAATCTTGGCTATTGTGAACAGTGCTGCAATAATCATAGAGGTGTGTGTGTGTTTGTATAGTGGTTCTTGTTGTTCAGCGTAGATGCCTAGGGGTGGTATGGCCAGTTCATAGGACTGGTCGATATTTAGCTTTCTGAGGTACCTCCAGACTGCTTTCCAAAGTGGTTGTATTAGTATACATTCCCATTAGCAATGCAGTAATTTTTTTCTCTCTTTGCATCCCTTCCAGCATTTGTCATTGACTGAATTTAGGATGTGGGCCATTCTGACTGGGGTAAGGTGCTATCTCAGAGTTGTTTTTATTTTCATTTCCTTTACAGCCAGGGATGATGAACATTTCCTCATGTGTTTCTTTGCCATTTTTATCTCTTCTTCTGAGAAATCTCTCTTTAACACCCTTGACCATTTCAAGATTGGTTTGTTAGGTTTGTGAAGGGTTAGTTTCTTGAGTTCACCATATATAATGGTTAACTTCTCTGATATATATCTGGTAAATATTTTTTCCCAATTATTTGGCTTTCTTTCTAGTTTGGTTGTTATTTTTTATGTGTCCCATTTATCAAATCATTCTCCAATTTGTTGTGACCCTGGGAATCTGTTCTGGAAGTTCCTGCCTGTGCCTATAAGTTCAAGTGTCTCTCGTACTAGGTCCTACGGTAGTTTCAGAGTTTCAGGCTTGATATTAAGGTCTTTAATCCATTTTGAGTTGATGTTAGTCCATGGTGTTAGGCTAGGGTCCACTTTTAGTTTTCTGCATGTGGCCAGTTTTCCCAACATCAGTAGTTGAAGAGATTTTGTTTCTTCCACAGTATGTCTTTTGCTCCTTTGTCAAATATCAACTGACTGTACATTTGTGGCTATATTTCTGGGTCCTCTAACCTGTCTCATTTATTTTGGGGTCTCTTTTTGTGCCATTACCAAGCTGTCTTTGTTATTATGGCTCTATAGTAGAGCTTGAAGTCCTGTATCATGATCCCTCCTGCATTCTTTCTTTTGCCTAAAATTGTTTTGACTATGCTTTTGTTGTTCCATATGAACTTTTGGACTATTTTCTCTATTTCAGTAAAGTATCATTGGAATTTTAATGGGAATTGCACTGAATGTGTTTATTAATTTTGGCAGTATGGCCATTTTCACCATATTAATTCTGCCTATACAGGAACATATGAAGTCTTTCCATTTCTTGGTAGCCACTATGATTCCTTTTTTAAGGCTTTTATAGTTTCCATGAAATAGACCCTTTACATCTTTGTTTAGGTTAATTCCTAGATACTTTTTTTGAGTTTATTGTGAACAGGGTTGTTTCCTTGACTGTCATTTCTGCTTGTACATTGTTGCTGTACAGAAAGGCAACTGTTTTGGGTGGGTTAATTTTGTATCCTGCTACTTTGCCAAATTGGTTGATAAGCTCTAAGAGTTTGGGGATGAAGCTTTAGGGATCGTTAATTTATAAAATAATGCCATCTGCAAAAAGAGGTAGTTTGTCTTCTTCCTTTCCTATGTGGATCCCTCTAATGTCTTTTTCTTGCCTTATTGCTCTGGCTAAGAATTCCAGAACTATGTTGAGGAGAAGTGGAGAGAGTGGAAATCATTGCCTTGTTCCTGTTTTTAGGGGAATTGGTTGTCGTTTTTCCCCATTAAGTATAATATTGACCTTTGATCTGCCATGTAAGGCTTTTATTGTCTTATGAAATATTCTTTCTATTCCTATTTTTTTCTGGAACTTTTAACATGAGTGCTGAATTTTATCAAAAGCCTTTTCTGCATCAATGGAGATAATCATGTGGATCTTGATCTTGGATCTGTTGATGTGATGGATTATACTTATTGACTTACAAATGTTAAACCATCCCTGCATCTCTGGGATGAAGCCTAATTGGTCATAATGTATGATTTTTGATATGCTTCTACATTCTGTTGGCTGCAATTATATTGAGGGGGTTTGCATCTGTCTTAATTAAAGAGATTGTTGTGTAGTTCTTTTTTTTGTTGGGTCTCTGCCTGGAATTCATAGAATGAGTTTGAGATTACTTCCTCTGTTTCTATTTCTCTGAAGAGCTTGAGGAGTATAGGTATTAGTTCCTCTTTAAAGGCCTTATAGAATTCTGTAGTGAATACATCAGGTCCTGGTCTTTTCCTGTTGGAAGATTTCTGATTACTTCCATTATCTCATTGTAGGTTATTGACATGTTTAATTGATTTATTTCTTCTTGGTTCTGTTTGGGAAATTTGTATTTCTTTTTTTTCATGCAGGAAAAAAAGTTGATTTTCTGAACTGCTGCCCCCCACCATGCATGGTGGAGAAGCATGCCTGAAAAGGAAGGGGGGATACCTACCTCTAGGCCAGGACTTATCTAAGGCAGGGACAGGAAGAGGTGTGGCCTAGTGGGAGAACGGTGTGGCCACAGTGGATCTTGATGTGATCTCAGGGTCTCGGATCCTCCTAAGGTCAGATGGTAGGCATGTGACCAGAGGTGGCCCAGGATGTGACCTAGAAGGAGGGGAAGGTTACTGCTTCCAGGTCTGCCAGTTAACTATGTAACAGATACTGGGAGAAATTGAGGCAAGAGTGAAGGAGGTGTCCCTGTTCAGACCTTACATTCCAGCCTTTTGATTATTAAGAAAAAGGTCGAAGATTCTCTTTGGCTACTTCCTGTTTGCAAGGGGCATCGACATTAGGTGTAAAAGGCTGAGATGTGGTCCCCTCTGGGAGAAGGCAGCATACAACAGCTGTCACTTGGGCATTGCATCCTTAGATGAAGTCTGGAGGAGGCAATTCTCTTGGACAAAGTCTGGAGAAGTCTAGTGAGGAATTGACTGACTGAAAAAATACTAGAGAGCAAATAAATGGCAAGAGGAAAGACTTGGGGCTGAAAATATTGGTAGAAATGTCCCTAGCTATTTCTGACATCTGGAAACTAGGTAGAGAAGACGTCAAGTGACAAAGGCAAGAATATAAATTCCTGTCTAGTTGAAAGGTAGACAAGTACGGACATTAGATGGGCAGTCTTCTTACTTGTATTGACCTCTGGGCTCTGTTAATTTTGAAAGGGCAGGCACAAAGTGGTTAATGTGATATCACCTCCTGTTACTCCACTCCATGATCCCTTGTTCCCCAGACTGGCTGAGGATAGGTGCTCATTGCTGGGATGGATTGTCCCAGTTTGTATTCAAGGAAGTTTGAACTCAAGGCCTTGGCACTGTACCTGAGCAGTTCTGCTCAGGTAGGCTAGCACTCTACCACTTTGAGTTATAGTACCACTTGCAGTGTTTGTTGGTTAGAGATAAGAGGCTTGAGCCATGCTTCCAGCCTGGCTCTTTGCAGGTTAGTTGGGAGATGGAGTCTGAGGGATTTTTCAGCCCGGGCTGGCTTTGAACTGCAATTTTTGCCACACTTTGGTGGCACTTTGTTATTTCCAATTAAAGCAACAAGGAGATCAAATAGAATAAGTAGAGCTTACCTGGTCCTTATCAGGAATTGACCAAATATGCTATAATGACAAAACTCGTTAGATGTGAGATTCTTAGCACAGATATTCCCAATATTTTAGAATCACATAGTCAGTACTAGACTACACAACACAAAATAAAAAAGGCAAAACTCAAAACCTACAATTTTTGACAACAATGTTTAGACATCTTTGCTAACAAAGCACATTAGATGGTTCGGCCTCAGTTACCAGGGTCTGTGAAAAGAGCAACTTGTTAGCAAGGTACATTAGAATAGATGAATGGAGGAGTAGTAAGCTTAGTGGAAGGGTCAGGGTTGGATGGGGCAAAACCCTTAACCCACCTTGTGGCCAAGATGGCAAACTCAAGATGGCAAATTCCTGAAAAAATACAAAGAAAGCCTGAACAAAAAATCAAGCTTGGCTAGCCTTTGAGAGGGAACCTAGAGGGGGTCCCTAGGACCCAGCCCACATTACACTCTCCAGAGCACAATCCAGAAAGTTGTAGAAAAGAAATGGAGAGATATAGAAAGTTGGACATGAATAGCAGAGAGCAAAAAGAGCCTGAAAGTAAACAGACTTCTGACCATGTACCATTGCAGAGGCAAAAATTGTCTAAATCTGAGAACAGCATGAAAATATTAGGTACTCTGGCTATCAAGGGAGCTCCTGAGCTCAGAGGGGTTTCACGGCTCAGTGTGACTCGCAGCACCCCGTTAAATGTGTAGGACAGTCAGTCTGGTGAGTGGAGAACTGACCAGGCAGAAGCGGCATCCCGACTTCCCCCAGAGCCCTCTAGAGAATAATGGCCAAGCACTCAAAACCTAGCATCCTCAGTTTCGGAGGTGACCAGCCTTTCAGCTAAAGGCTGTAGGAGCTCTCTGGTGTGGCGCCACGTCTGAACAGAGATTAAGCAACCGAGAGCTGTAGAGAGTAGCTTTACTCACAGGAGTAAAAAGTGGTGTGGACTTGGATGTGAAGGCCAGCAATGGTATTGGTGAAAAGTCTCACGTGGTGTCTCAAGGCAGTTTGGTTCACAGAAAAGGGGTGATTGGGAAATTCTAACATTTCCAACTCAAAAACCCCATCCGAGCATGGCACCATATGTAAGGTGTATTAAATAGGTAGGTTTCATTAGGTAGGCGATGGAGAGAACACCACATGCTACTCAGGCAGGAAAAGAAGTTTATTTACCGAACTGCTGCCCCCACAATACATGGTGAAGAAGCATGGCTTAAAAGGAAAACGGGGGATAGCAATTTGTATTTCTGTAGAAATTCATCCATCTCTGCTAGGTTTTCCTTCCTTTGTGAATAGAGTCTGGAATTATTTCTTTATGATTGTTTGGTGGGATGTTTGTCGTAATTTTTCCTGTCATATCTCTGATATTGTTGATTTGGATCTCCGCTCTTATTTTGTTAGTTACTGTTGCCAGTGGTCCATCAGTTTTATTGACTTTTTTGAAAAAATATCTTTTTGTTTTATTAATTTTATTTATAATTTTCCTAGTCTCTATCTCATTAATTTCAGCTCTTATTTCAGTTATTTCTTTCTGTCTAGCAACATTAGGTTCAATTTTTTCTTTTTTCTCTAGCAGTTTTAGTTACATCATAAGATTGTTTAGTTGATCTATTTTATTGATGTGCTCACTGAGAGCAATAAATTTGCCCCTCAGGACTGCTATTGTGGGCCCCATGTGATGTATCTTTGTTCTCATTGAATTGTAGGAATTTTTATTTTCTTTTTAAATTTCTTCTGTGATCCATGTATTGTTCAACAGAGTGCTGTTTAATTTCCATGTGTTTTAGTTTTTTCTACTTTATGCCTTGTTATTGAGAACTAATTTGATTCCACTATGGTCAGATAGAATACAGGGTATTATGTCGATCCTCTTGTATTTTCTTAAATTCGTTTTATGAACTAAGAAGTGATCTATTTAAAAAAAAATAAGGGGTTGGCAAGAGTAAGACCCTGCTGGTGTGAATGCCTGTAACTTTATTTACTCAGGAGGCTCAGATCTGTGTATTCACGTTCAAAGCCAGCCCAGACAGGAAAGTTCATGAGGCTTTTCTTTGGTTGTTCAGAACTACACCCTGCCTCAAGTCTGAGGTTGTTCACCACCTTTGCCACCATGAGTTGTGCTGGGCTGTTTATGCAAGCCAGTATTGAGAGGCGCCGCACCCCTTACAGGACCAGAGTTGTTTGCTGCTTCTGTACACGCTGCTGCTGCTGCCCATGCAGCTACCACTACCCAGCTGCTGCCACTGCCCCAGGATCAGCTGGGCCACTTATGCAAGCCAGACACCCCACCACAAGTCAGGTATTAACCACTGTTGCTGCCTGGGGCTAGGCTGGGCCACTTATGTGGGCGAGCATGGAGAGGCACAAACCACCATGGGTCTGGAGTTGTTCACTGAAGCTGTCCCCACCCCAGGCACGCTGTCGCCCCGGGCTGGTCTGGGCTGTTCCTGTGGCCTAGTGCCAAGAGGCATTGTGTCTGGAGTCTGGGTGGTTTACTGCCACTAACAGCTTCCGCTGCTGCTTCAGGTTAGGCTAGGCTGTTTACACCAACAGGATGGAGGTGCACCCTGTAAGTCTAGAGTTTTTCACCATGCTGACAGCTGCTGCTACTCCTGACTGCGTTGGGCTGCTTGCACCAGCCAGGCAGAGGTGCCGTGCCAGGGAAGTTGAGGGAAGTCTTCATGCTGGCTCTTCCTTCTGAGAATTCTTTGTATTCTCTGGGTTGGCATCAGCTCTTGGAAGCCTTTTGGGAGCCTTGGGATAATTCTGGTGCTCCTACCAAAACTCAAAACCCCTTCTTAGCCTCTTTTTTTCCCAGGGTATCTCTGTTATCACACACCCACTGGGCAACCACTTCCAACTTTGAATACACCTTTACCTCACAAGCTTCTAACTTTTGAAGCTTTCTTCTAATATCTGGTGCTGATTGGGTAACAAAGGTCATATTTAGGGCTCTTTGATTCTCCAGGGCTTCAAGATCTATAGGCCTAGAGGTACTATAGGCTTCTGGGAGAAGTTTCAGAAAAGCATTAGTGTACTCACTGGAGAACTGTACCATCTCACTCACCTTAGATTGATGACTTGGCTCTCAAGCTACTGCTAAACAAACCTGACAATAATTGGTAAGCACCTCCATACCTCGATCACTGTTAGTCTCAGCTTGGGTAAGTCTGGGGAAAGACTTGCTCCAAATGGTCTGGTTCAATAGTGGGGCTACTGTCTGGTCCAAGGACCACCATCAAGTCCCAAGAAGGATTCACTCCCTTTTCTACCAGGTGAAAAGCACCTGTAAAATTTGCTAACACTCATTCCAGATGTGCTTTTGTTTGAAAATTACTGTCTCTAATTATGTAATGAGCCCCTGGTTGTTTTTTTTCTGAATAGGAGGGATTTTGCTGTTTCCAGTCATACAGGTCACTAGTTGTAAAGGGAACATATATTAGAAAGGGGGTCTTCCACCATCTCCTCCATGTTTCCTTCTCAAGGGTAATAAGGGTAACATACCACATTGTACCACCTCAGGCTGGTACAAGTAACCACTTTTGGTATGGGAGGACTTAACATTAGAGGGGCTGATGGCAATGAATAGGAGAGAGAGTACATCAGTGCATCTTCCTCTGAGGGATTTTATAACCCTGGGGGAGAATATTTTTTGGATATGACAATTTTAGGCCTTGTTCTTCCATCCTAAGAAAAGGAGTAAACAGAAGTGCATACAGGACACAGATAGAACTATTAGCATACACACACAGACCAATATCCACATACACTTAACCCATATATCCCATACCTCTCAATGTTGACCTCTACAGGAGGTCCCAGATGACAGAGAGAATGTCCCAGATTGCGTCTTGAGGAGGCCGCAGATGACCCCTGGAGGATGTCACATATATCCTCCCTAGGAGGCCCTAGATGACCTCTCATGGAGGTTCCAAATGGCTTCCCAAGGAAGTGTCAGATGACCTCCAAAAGCAGTCCCAGATGTCCTCTCAATTAGGCTGACATTACCTCTCGAGTAGCTCCCAGATGGCCACTCAAGGAGGTCACATATTAACTCCAGAGGAGGTTCCAGATAATCCTCTTGAGAAAGCCACAGATAATCTCCAGGGAAGGTCCTATATGGCTTCTCAAGGAAGTCTAACATGATGTCCGAAGACAGTCATAGATTTCTCATCAAGGTAACCTGAGATGACCTCCCAAAGGAGCTCCAGACGACCTCAGGAGGTGGTACTAGATTGCCTCATAAGGAAGCCCCAATGACTTTTTTGTTAATTTACTGTGAAAATGCTGTACAAAGGGGTTACAATTACTTGGGCAAGATAATGAGTACATTTCTTACAAGCATTGTAGCCTCCTCCTTTGTTTCCCCTTTCCATCTCTTCCCATCCTTTCCCATCCTCCCCCTGCCCCCCACTCAATCCTCCCCCACAACAAGGTTGTAAAGTTCGTTTTCGACAATGACTACTTTTGAAGTGGCTTCAGGTGGCCTCCTGAGGAAGCCCCAGATGAGCTCTGGAGAAATTCCAAGATGGCCCCTGGAGAAGGCCCCAAATGACCTCCAGGGTAGGTCTCAGATGGCTTCTCAAGGAGGTCGCACATGTACTCTTGATGAGGTTCCAGATGGCTTCCCAAAGAAGCCCTACATGGCCTCTCAAGGAGTTCCCAGTTGGCTTCCCAAGGAAGCCACAGATGACCTCCAGAGAGGGTCCCCAAAATAGACAGGCAAGTTTGCCCAGATGCACCCCTAGAGGTACCTAAATGACTTTTATCCATGTTGGTCCTCCGGAGAAAAACACTTAAGGTAGACTCTGAACCCTGAGGGCTAACACTCTTACCTATGGAGATTTTTCCCTGGGGCTGAGGCTTGATGCCATCCAAATGGATTATTTCAATGGGGTCTCCAAAAATTAGGACCTCTATAGTTCGAGAGGATCCATCAAGACACAGTTAATATAATAAATATTCTCCAAACAACCAAACCCCAAAATTATGATATACAAAGCTCCAAACATCATAGGGCAAGCCTTTTTTCTCTTCCCTTTGTCTATCATTCACTACAGACCTATACTTTTTTCAAGGTTTTCCCTTTCTTCCCTTCTACCAGATCCTTCTACTCTTAAGGCCTCTCCACTCTCCACAGGCCTGAACTGCTTTGTGTGGGTCGTCACTTGCCATCCTTCACCTCCTGCCCTCTCTCAACTTCCTCTCCTCCCGTGTCTTTCCCCTTCTGCTATCACACCACTTCCTTCCTTCCAGGACTTTTCTCTTTTTCTCTCTCCTTCTATTGCTCTGAACAAGCAGCCTATATAAAGTCTGTCCCTTCTCCACTCCAACTGCCTAACAGTTTTCAACTGTCATATCCCAAACGGCCCACAGCCCAATCACTTCTTAACAGCTCAACACGTGGTGATTAATGCACCAGCCCATCCCACAGAATGCCCCATCTTCTTTGGTGGCATACTTTGCTCTCTCCAGCTGGCCAGGAGATGGGGCCATGCTGATTATTCGATCCTGTAGATTATCGGGGCCCTGCTGATTATTACAGTATCCTCCTTGTGAACTAGTAGCAATTGAAATTGGAACTTTAATTGTGATATTACAAACTCATTGTGACATCACAAACCCAGTTTGACATCATCACCACCACGACATCACAAAGCCATTGTGACAACATTGTCACTGTGACATTGTGATTCCATTGTGACATCTCAAATCTATTATGACCTCTTAGCTCCTTTGAAAAATCACATGCCCGTGTCTGGGAAGGTGGCTCAGTGGTAGAGCGCTTGCCTTGCATGCTCAAGGCCCTGGGTTCGATTCCTCAGCACCACATAAGCAAAAAGAAAAAAGCCGGAAGTGGCGCTGTGGCTCAAGTGGTAGAGCGCTAGCCTTGAGCTGAAGAGCTGAGGGACAGCGCTCAGGCCCAGAGTTCAGGCCCCACGACCGGACCAAAAAAAAAAAAAAAAGAAAAATCACATGCCCTTTACAACATCACAGTCCCTTTGTATACCAATATCCTTGTTGTTAACTAATGACAATTGAGATCAGACATGCCATTATAACATCAAAAAGTGTTTGTGACATCCTAAACAGTGTGACATCACATTTTCATTATGAGAGCATCAGCTCATTTTGACATAACAAAACCTAGTGGCATAATCGCATTATGACAACAATTCAGGAAGGAAGGACAGGTTTGTAGCGAAGGAGGGAGGAATGGAAAAGTAAAAAACCTTGCTCATTGAGGTTGGGAGCTTTGGAGATAATAAATTTTTGGCTGTTGGTTTGTAGACCAATTAAGAAAGGGTGGGACTGCCCATTGGAGGTCTGAGGTTTGGTGGTCAAGGCTCCTCTGAGACCCAGGTATCCAGTCCAGGATAAGGTAATCACAGTCCCCTTCCTAGTGTAAATTGGTTTACTATATTAGCTGTGACTCAATGGTTTCTCTCCTTGCGTTAGAGGTCATAAGTACATGAGTTCACAGAAAGAGCTTGAAGTCTCAAAGGCCATGAATTTTCTAAGATGTCATGTGGCCATAACAGGTTTGTAGAAACACAATGGGACAGTGATATCACAACAACAATACCACAATATCATGTCAAAATATTGCTTTGATACTACAATTAGTTGTTGATGACATTCTTGTGATGATGTCACAATAAGTTTGTGATATCACAATGGGTTCATGATGTCAGAGTGGCATGGCAGATATCAATTGTCATTAATTGGGAATGAATATATGAGTTCAAAAAGGGACTGTAATGTCTCCAAAGGCATGTGTTGTCACAAATGTGATGCTCTTCTAACAGGTTTGTAATGTCACGTCACAATGTGACACAATGGTAATGACATCTGGCAGTATGATGTCACAGGAGATTTCTGATATAACATGTCATACCAGAAATATGATTGAAAACAGATTATGAGTTCACAAAGGGCCTAATATATGACAATGGCAGCATGTCACAAAACTTACAACAAAACTAAAACAAGACTGGTATGTGATGGCACAGCAGGTTAATGATATCACAATGGCAATGTGATGTCACAAAGGATTGTGATATCACAATGGTTGTATGGTCAAAATGGGTTTCTGAAATAGAATGAATTCACAGAATAGGCCTTCACAGTTACGTCTATGATGTAACAATATCACTGTGATTTACAATGCTATGATGCCATTGTCATTTGTTGATGTCACAATGAGCTGATAGTGTCATAATGACAATTTGATGTTACTGCTGATTTATGATTTTACAATGGTTATGAGGTCACATTATGTTTCTGATATCAACACACATGACAAATTTGAAATAGAATGAAAAAGCTGAGTGCCCATGGCTCACGCCTGTAATCCTAGCTACTCAGGAGTCTGAGATCTGAGGATCGCAGTTCAAAGCCAGCTCAGGCAGGAAAGTCCATGAGACCCTTATCTCCAATAAAAACCACTAGAAAATCAGAAGTGGCACTGTGGTTCAAGAGATAGAGCACTCACCTAGAGCTAAAGAGCAGGGACAGCACCCAAGCCCAGAGTTCAATCCCCACGACTAAAAAAAAAAATTAAAATCAGGCATTCACAATCTGTCTATAATATCAAAATGGCAATGTGATCTCATAATGCTATCTTGTCATTGTGGTTTTGTGATGTCAAAAGTAGTTGATGCTGTCATAATGACAATGTTATATCACACTGGTGATGTCACAAAGGATTTGTAATGTTACAGTGGCATGTCTGATATCAATCATTTTAAAATGAAGGCATAGTTAAACAAAGGGACTGTGATGTCACGTAGGCCATGTGTTTTTTCAAAGGTGCTAAGAGGTCCTAATAGGTTTGGGATGTCACAATGTGATAGTGATGTCAAATGGCAATGAAAGCTCACAATGGGTTTGTGATGTCACATTGCTGATGAAATCAAATAATTTTGTGAAGTCACATCTCATAATCACATGCCCACCTTTATTTGCTACTATTTCACAATGAGGATATGAGTTCACAGAAGAAGATTGAAGTATGGATCATATTTTGCCATCCCAAACCTATTATGACCTCTTACCGCCTTTGAAAGCACACATGGCCTCTGAAATCACAGAACATTTTTGTGTCCATATCCTCATGGGGAACAAATGAAAACTGACATCAGACATACCATTGAAACATAAATCCTTTCTGACATCATTATAATTGTGACATCATGTTTCCATTATGACACCATCATCTCATTTTGACATGTAAAACTATGATGACATCATAGCATTGTAACATCACATTGTCATTCTGATGTTATAGACATGTTGTGCTTGCCTATTATGTTATTTGATTCTATTTCTAATGTAGCATGTCAGTTGATATCAGAAACAAATTATGAGTTCATGACCATTGTGATATCACGATTTCTTAGTAGCATCACATGGCCATTGTGATGTCACATTGCCAAATTGATGTCACAAAGGGATTTTGATTTGACAATGGTTATGACATCTCAATGAGTTTCTGATATCAACCCACATGTGACATTTCAAATACAACGAAATCACAGACTAGGCATTCATAATGTGAATATGATGTCACAATGACATAATGGCAAATGCCATAATGCCATTGTCATTTTGTGATGTCACAAAATGATGTCATAACATAAATATGTCATAACAACAATGTGATGTCACACTGGTTATGATGTCACACAGGGTTTACAATGTTACAATGGTTATGACGTCACAATGTGCTTCTGATGTCAGCTGATATGCCAAATTTGAAATAGAATGAAATCACAGGATATACATTCACAATATGTATATGACAGCAAAATGGCAATGTGATGTCATAATGCTATGATGTCACTGTAATTTGGTGATTTCACAATGAACTGATGGTGTCATAATTACAGTCAGATGTCACACTGGTGATAATGTCACAAAGGGTTTGTGAAATTACAATGGCATGTCAGATCTTAATTGCCATTAGTGTATAGTGAGGACATGAGAATGAAGTCACAATGATAAACACAAATGAACTGTGATGACACAAAAGCCATGTTTTTTGTCAAAAGTGCTAAATTTCTAACACATTTCAGTTGTCAAAGTGTTGATATAAAAATGGGTTAGTGATGTCAAAACTAGTTTTTAATATTATATCTTAGATCAAATTTCAATTGCTTCAATTTAACTGATACAAGTTCACATAAGGAGCTTGATTTAGCAAAGGTCATGAATTTTCTAATATGTAATGAGGTAATAATAGGTTTGTGAAAGCATGACGGTACAGAAATATCACAATTGCAATACGATGTCAAATTATAATGTCATAAGAGTGTTGTTATATCACAATTAGTTGGTGATGCCATAATAGTGATGAGTTCAAAATAGTTTTGTGATGTCACAGTAGATTGGTGATGTGACAATAGCATTCCAGACCTTAATTGTCAACTCACAATGAGTATATGAGTTTAGAATGGGATTATGAGAATTCCAAAGGCTTTGTTGGTGCAAATGTGATGAAGTCAGAACAGATTTGTGATGTGACACTATGGTCATTACATGTAGCAGTGTGATGTTCCAATATTCATGATGTCACATTTTATTTCTAATATGTGGTCAAAAATAGATTGAGCTCTCAATGGGCCTAACATAACACAGTGGTAACATGTCACAAACTTTTGAGGAAAGGACATGTTTGAGTTGTCACACTTGTTTAGAGATATCACAATGTCAATGTTATGTCACAAAGGGATTGTGATGTCACAATTGTTATAAAGTCAAAATGTGTTTTTGATATGAACCCACATGCCACATTTGAAATATAATGAAATCACATAATAGGCATTCATAATGTATATATTATGTCACGATTACAATGTGATGTCATAGAGGTATAATTTCATTACAGATTGGTGATGTCAAAATGAGCTGATGTTGTTATAATGACAATGTGACGTCACATCGATTATTATATTGCAAATGCTTTGTGATATTACAATAGCATATCTGATCTCAATTGACATTTCACTATGAGGATATGGATACACAAAGGGAATGTGATGTCACAAAGGCCATGTGTTTTTTTCAAAGGTGCTAAAGATGTCATAATGGGTTTGGGAGGTCTCAAGGTGATTGTAATGTCACAACAGCAATGTGATCTCACAATGGCTGTGTGATGTCACATTGGTGATGAGGTCACAATGGACAGGACAGGTTTGATGTCACAATAGGTTAATGATATCACAATGGCACTGTGATGTCACAAAGGTAATATTCATGTCACAATGGCTTTGGGATCACAATGGATTTCTGATATCCACCAATATTCCTCGCTTGAAACAGAATGAAATCACAGAATAGGCATTCACAATATGTCTATAATGTCACTATGACATATGATGCCATAAATCTATATTTATGTTTAGTGATGTCAAAGTGGCATGTCTAATCTTATTGGTCATTAGATTACCATGAGAATCCCAAATGTTGCTATGTGCTGAGTCTTTCAAAAAGCACATTGTGCTGAGTCCATTACACAAAGTTCTTTGTGCTATTTATTTAGTGTGCTGTGTGCTGTCATCCCAAATAGTACTATGTTCTGAGTCCTTGAGAAGTAGGTATCTGCGACAATCACACACACACACACACACACACACACACACACACACACACGGAGGCTCATTGTGCACCTGCTTGGTGTGTGTGATGGATGGAGAAGAGTTTCCCCCAGTGGTTGTGCTGAGGGGAGATTTGATACTCCCCCGGGGCAGCTGCTGGGGTTGGAGGAAAGCCCTGAGCTGACATGAGGCTGCTTCTGCCATGGCCTGGTAGACTTAGGGCAGTGTCAGGGCAGCACAAGGCCAGTGGTTGGGGACATGGCCGAGGTGGGGAAGGAGTGTGACCCAGGGGAGGACAGGGCATGGCAGAGGGGGAACATAGCTGCTGCAGCCAGGGGCACACAGGGGCTAGCACACTTGCACAGTGGGTGGGGGGGCAGCCTGGGAGAGAAGTGGGGGCACAGAGAGAGAGCAGAGAGAAGAGCAGGCACATGCACCAGGGGAGGTGACATCAATGGCTGGCCTCTGTTGCTGTAGGAGTACGGGTCTGGGCCAGGAGCACAGAGCACATAAAGCAGGCACATCCCTCACAAAACCCCAGGAAGGCTCAGAGGCCAGGTGGCCCTGAATCTGAGGACCCTGCGCCAGGAGTTCAGCCACCTGCCCACCCCTGCCCCGACCACCTCCCTGGTCCTCACTGCCTCACCACTTTTCAAACATGTCCCTGCTGGCTCAGACCCATGGTGCCTCTTGGAGTCATTCAGCGATGTTGAGACCCCAGCCGGCTTACAGCTCTGACCCAGTCCCAGCCAGCCCCCTGTCCTCTGCTCTGGGGCCAAATGTTCACCATGCCACTGCCATTGCTGCCCGCTGCACCTCGAACCGCAGCCTACAGCTTCTGCCAGCAGCACATGTGAGTGGCTGCCGCATGAGCACACACCTTGAGAGCTCTTCCTACCCCTCTCTCCACCCCCCTTCCCGTGGACCCGGACCCCCTACTCCCACCTCCCCTCTTGCATCCCAACCGTGCCTCCCCAGCGCCAGGCAGGCCAGCCCTGTCTCTGCCACAAATGTGACCCAGGAGTGGGGGTTGGGAGAGTGGGTGTCGAACTGGGGATCCCACCCCCATCCCTAGTGGCCAGTGTCCCAGGAAATGGGGAGATGCAGGGTTGGGTGAGAAGGGGGTGCCACTGAGACCCTGGCCTAGAGCAGTGGGCGCCACACAGCCGCGCATCTGCACCCTTCCTCTCCCTGATGGGAACCTGGTAGCTTTAGTCAGAGGTGGGGAGCAACACCTGCACACCTGCCTTCTCAGGTCTTTTCCTTTTCTCTGGGGATGTGGGGTGCTGGAGGCAGAGGATAGGCCCCCTTGCTGTGTGAGCCCTTGTCCTCTGTGCTCTGTCATCCTTTAACCTGCGGAGGGTCCCAGAAAAGCCCGCTAGGTATGTGAGGGCACTGGGGGTCAGATAGAAGGTGAATATCTGGGAGGAACTCAACCCCTCCAACACACATACACCCGGCCTGTTCCCCCACCACTGTTGTCAACAATATTCACAGAGTGATCACATTTCCCAGCTCTGCCAGCACCTGCTGGTGCTTCTGGTCCATGTGGTATCCTTGTCCTCCACAAGAATCTGCCCAGTAGCCCAGAAGCATCTAGGCTGGAAGTAGGGAGTCCGTCCATGTATGTAGCCTATAGGACCCCATCCATTTCCTCAACACCGCCCCCACCCCAGGTCAGACACCCACCTCGGGACCCCATAACCCCTGCTTGTTTTCAGTCCTGGCTCTGAGGAGCCACCTGTCTGGGGATTCCTTCACCCAGCATCCTGGCCTAGTGTTTTGGAGATTGGGGAGTTAAGGCTGGATGTTCCCAAGGGGAAGGGTCTGTCAATGGAGAAGGGGAGAGACAGGGTGGTGCTGTGTCATTAGAGTGGTGCTCCCCTTGGGTGGGAGCCCTTGGTTCTGACAAGTGAACAGTGAATGGGAACCTTCGTGCTCCGGCTTATACAATGTCCCAGATGAGGAATCAACAAACTTAGGAAAGACACTACTCGGAGTATGTGTGTGTGTGTGTGTGTGTGTGTGTGTGTGTGTGAGAGAGAGAGAGAGAGAGAGAGAGAGAGAGAGAGGAAGAGAGAGAGAGAGAGATCATCTTTCTCCTCGTAAAGCCTTACTGTACTGAGATGAGTGATCATTTGGCAAATTGCATGTGCTGCATGGAAGAGTCTTCTGTCACCGTTCTGGATTTCTCTGTGTGTGTGTGTGTATGTGTGTGTGTGTGTGTGTGTGTGTGTGTATGTGTGTGTGAGAGAGAGAGAGGAAGAGAGAGAGAGAGAGATCATCTTTCTCCTTGTACAGCCTGACTGTACTGAGATGAGTGATCATTTGGCAAATTGCATGTGCTGCATGGAAGAGTCTTCTGTCACCGTTCTGGATTTCTGTGTGTGTGTGTGTGTGTGTGTGTGTGTGTGTGTGTGTGTGTGTGTGTGTGTGTGTGTGCGTGCGTGTGTGTGTGTGTGTGTGTGTGTATGTTGGGAAAGCAGGAGGTGACAGCAATGAAAATATATTTAAGTCACCATGTCTAAAAACAGCAAAAGCATTTTATTTCTGTGTGTATGTGTGTATTTATTGTTCTTTTATTTTCATCAATACCAAGTACGAGCCCAACCACAATCACAGGTTCATGGTTACTTTATGGAAGAAATCAGTAGACATTTCTTTCCTCCCATTTCCACCTCTCTCTTCCCCCTTTCCTGTAGCCCACAGTAGCTGCTGGGCCTTCATGGGCCTCCCCTAGGAGACCTGAGTGAACCCTGGACTAGAGTAGACACCTGTCCTTCTATCCCCAGCCAGAAGTTTGGTGAGGTGAGTGTGACCACAGCCACACTCTTCCAGCCAGACACTCTGCTCTCGTGTGTATAGTTGGAGCTAATTCAAGGGTTGGGAATGTGTCTGCTGAACATAATTAGGGAACGAGATGGGGGAGAGGGTAGGGCAGGGGCTGTGGAGCTATGAAGTATTGGGAGCTGGCGTATCCTGTGACATGGCAGATGGTTCACCCTCACCGAGGATGAGAGGGGAACCTTACTTCGAATGTTTACAATCTCTGTGGGCATCCGGGCACATGGCTCCGAGCCCCTACTGGTGGCATGGATTCCCTCCCAAGGCAGTGCACTAGTGGGCAATCCTCCCAGGAGTCCTGCAGTCTCCAATCTGTGTCCTGCCTGGCCTGTTTCCAGATGGGCAGTGGTAGGCAACTCTATTCCCCCTGCTGAAGACCGCTCGGTATCAGGATGTGGCAGTTAGCTAGGGCTCTCTGAATGCCAGTTTCTATAACCTGCTGTAGGCTGTCTGGAAAGAAAAAGGGACCACTGACTTTGGAACCCTTTAAATTTGATTGGGACAAATTAAATGCCACATTTTCCAGGTTTTTATTTTTATTTAAGCTGGCAATTTCCACTAACTCTTGGAATTATGGATCAAATTAGATGGCCGATTTCAGCGCAGGCAGAGTTCCCAAGTCAGATTGTCTCCTGCTTTGAACGTTGTGCCTTGACTGCCTTTCTCTGGCAGCTGCTGAATTTCCTCCAGCTCTCTCTAGGGTGACCAACACAATGGAGGTGTTCGTGGGGAGCAGAGATTATTACCTCACCATCCCCAGCCTGCCAGCTGTGAGCAGAGACAAATCCTAGCACCTGCATTGGACTCTGGGAGATTCAGAACCCTGGGATGCTTCGAGGATCCTTTCTCTGCAACATGAAACTTGGGGGCCAGATGTGGTAGACCACCTGGCTGTCCTGAGGGAGAGGAGAGGAGGCCCCTTGAGCCAGGTGTTCAGCTCATGGCAACCTCATTCACACCTGAGTCTGGAATTGAGTGCCACAGAGCTGGTCAACGGCCGGACAGAGATCTTTGAGAAGATAGGCATCCCAGAAGCCCTGGAATCTAGCGAGTCCATCGTGGCTCATATCTTTGGAGCCAAAACAGATAAGTGCAGTGGCACCAGGAGAGCATGAAGAGGGAGAAGGGAGAACTGTGGGAGAGCTACATCAGGCTTTGTCCCCTTCCCCCACAGAGGATACTTACCTGAATCAGATGGGACTTTTCTGTACTATTGTCATAAACAGATACTCATTTATTTATCTAACAAACCATTACAGTGTGCGCCAGGCTCTGGGGGGTCATAGACAATGAAAGGTTCCAGGACTGGTGCCACAACACATGAAGAAACCTTGATTTGAGCTGGATGCCAGTGCATCACACTTGTCATGCTATCTAATTAGGAGGCTGAGATCAGAGAATCAAGGTTTTTGGACCAGGCAGAGAAGCCTGTAATCCTTTTGTATCCAATTAGCTACCAAAAGCAAAAGGTCACATGTGGATGTGTGGTTCAAGCCGTAGACTGCTAGCCTTGATTAAATAGGCTCAGGGACCGCACCCAGGGTCCGTGTTCAAGGTCCAGGACTGACACAAAGAAAGGAAAGAGAGAGAGAGAGAGAGAGAGAGAGAGAGAGAGAGAGAGAGAGAGAGAGAGAGAGAGAGGAGGGAATGACAGAGGGAGAAAAAGAAGAGAGGAAGGAAGAAGGGAGGACATGCAAGCCTTGGTTTGGAGTCCCTGGATCAAGGGAGCCAACCATTCACAATCTCTTCACAGTTTCAGAGCCTAAAGCCAGAATGTAGGACCAAACCAGTGACTCCTGAGCAACTTCATGGCATCCAGGAGCTGTGTGGTCACCGACTGCAGAGGGAATTAGCCTTCGGTACACCCTAGGGCTCAGGGTGGGTCACCAGGTTTTAATCATGCACTGCCCTAATGAGTTTATTTTCTGGTCAGATAAGAAGAAAGTGTCCAAGGGCTAGGGAGGTATTGAGATGAGGGAGTGTCAAGGGCGGGGGGGGGGGGGGGGGGCAAGGGATAAGAAGGAAGATGAAGAGGGAGGATGATCCCAGGTCAGGTGTGTCAGGACATTGGAGCCATGATCTCGCCTGACAACCTAAACCATCATTGATAGAGCCTTTGACCCAGCCACACTGCTATTCTAAGCCTTGGCACCTTGGGTTCACCATTGACGACCTGGCTGTCATTCACTGTAGGATGCCTGTGCAGTACATCATTGGGGACTGGACTTTCGAGGGCTCACTCTGAAGATGACACCCCTGGTGTTCATTCCTCCACCAAAGATAGAGGTAAGCATGCCACTGGCACAGAACAGCCTGGGAATGAGGGCTGGATTTGGGGCCCATGTGGATTCAAGACCTCATCTAGAAGGTGCTAGGGCCCCGTGACTGCCAAGATAGCACTCTACCATTTAAATCACAGCTCCAATTTCAGCTTTTTTGGGTGTTTAATTGGAGATAAAGAGATCTCATGGACTTTGCTGCCAAGGGCATCCAACTGCAGTCCTCAGATCTCAGTCTCCTGAGGGGATAGGATGACAAGCATGGGAAAGTATGTTTGGCCAGGTGCTAGTAGCTCATGGCTATCATCCTAGGTACTCAGAAGGGGAGATCTGAGGATCATGGTTCAAAGCCAGCCTGGGTGAGAAAGACCCTGAGCCTCTTATCTCCAACAAACCACCAAAAAACTGGAAGTGGTGCTGTGGCTCAAGGAGTAGAGTGCTCGCCTTGAGCTGAAGAGCTCAGGGACAGCACCCAGGATCAGAGTTCAAGCCCCACAACAGAAAAAAAAAAAGTATAACATCTTTGCCTGCAAAGATGAGAAGGTGTGTGTGGGGGTACTGTGGTTGAGACCAGGTGCTGGCCTCACTGTACACATTTCTAAGAACTCCCCAAGTTTGCCCCAGTTTGAAGCCACAGTTGGATGGGCGGTGCCTTACCAAGAACTCAAGAGGACAAGGCCTGTGGCAAGCAGGAAGTTGGCAATTGGGTGAAGGGGTGGGATTGTTGTGTCTGTATTCTCTCCATTGAAGGATAGATAGATTTGTTTGGTGGATGTGAAAGTCTGAAGTCAAGGTTTGCAAGAAGTTTCTGGCCTAATGTATAGGGTTTCCTCTGGGTATATGAAGGTGGCTGAAGCCAGGCGCCACTGGTGGCTCACAACTGTCATTCTAACTACCCATAAAGCTGAGATGTAAAGACAACAGTTCAAAGCCAGCTTGGGCAGGGAAGTCTCTGATACTTGATATCCAATGAACCATCCAAAAACAGGAAGTGGCACTGTGGTTCAAGTGGAAGAGTGCTCATCTTCAGCTGAAGAGCTGAGGGACAGCCTCCTGGCCCATAGTTGAGACCCCATGACCAACAATAAACAAAGAGGTAGCTGAGTTTCCCACATAGCAGTGTGTACAGTAGGAAATTCCATGCTGGGTTATGAGACATTCCAAATATGTGAGAGGCTCAATGTTGTGTCTACAGTTCATCTGAGTACAATAGTGCCATCTTCTCGCAGGTCAGATATAATCCTAATGGAGGGAGTTCATGGTTCTGTTCTCAGGAACTGCTGAGGCCTTGGAATGTGTGTGTGTGTGTGTGTGTGTGTGTGTGTGTGTGTGTGTGTGTGTGTGTAATTTTCCCTCGTCTTTCTCTGTCCCCTTCCTGGGTGCCTGTCTGATTCTTTCTGACCTCAGATGGTGCCCCTCCACCACACCGACCTTGCCTTTATCCCCCTATCAAGGTCTAGAATGAGTCCTAAATTGCCAGAGTCCTGTGTTCCAGCTTTTCTCTGGGGCACCAGTCTGGCTGTCCAAATATTTGTCCTCCCGGGGATTCTGGAATAGCAGTGCCAGCTGGCAAAGGATCTCCCCTGCTTCAGAGGGAGGGCCTCAGTCATACGATGTCCTGTCCTTTTCCTCAGCTGGGCCTCTGAATGCACATCCATCTCAGCAGGCTGGCAGTGGAGTGGGGGTGGGGGGCTGCTGGTGGCTCTGGCCAACTCGAGCTTATCAGGTGACTGAAGGCCGCCCAATCAAGGAGGATCCAGGGCTACATGGGAGATGAGGCCAAGGTGGCTTGGAAGTATTGGTCGGTGTCTAGGAAATGTAGAAATACTTTATCACAGGAAAGTCTATCTTCTGGCCCCAGCTGGGGCTCTCAGGTCCTTCTAGACAATTGCAGATGCCCAGAATACAGAGGCACAGACTTTACATTCCAGGGCCAGGGAACTGGGGGATGAGAGACTGGTATCGCTAATACCTCAATGTTCTGGGGCATTAGCTTGACCGGGCTATGCCCCCCTTGTGTACGTTCATTTCTTAACACAATGTAGGCCACACACCAGCCACTTGTGGCAGTACTGTGGAAGTGGCGGGAGTGGAAGTGAGATCTAGGATGACTAAAATCTGGATTTATGGCTTGTGGGGGTGGCAATGGGTGTCTTTAAAAAAATCTTAGAGCTGGAAGACAGAGCCTAGGCACTCTCCCTGAGCTTCCCTTGCTCAAAGCTAACATTCTACCACTTGAACCACAGCTCAACTTTCATCATTTTTAGTAATTTAGTGAAGATAAGAGTCTCATGGACTTTCCTGCCTGGGCTGGCTTTAAGCTGCCATGCTAAGATTTCAACCTCTTAAGTAGCTAGGATTGCTGGCATGAGTCATTGGCACTTTCTAGGGAAGTTAGTGTGTGTGTGTGTGTGTGTGTGTGTGTGTGTGTGTGTGTGTGTGTGTGTTTATTGGGACTTGAACTCAGAGACTAGGTTCTATCCTTTAGCTTGTTTGCACAAGGTTGCTGCTGTACCACTTGAACTACCGTAGCTCTGCTTCCCAGCTTTTTGGTTGATTCAATGGAGATAAGACTCTGCCCAGGCTAGCTTTGCATCTTGATTGATCCTCAGGTCTCAGCCTTGGGTAGCTAGGATGATAGGTGCCTCGGACTGGCTCTGTCGGGACAACGGAGGACACCTAGTGGAGGAACTGGAATAGGTGAGGAGATGGCAAACAGACAACTCATGCACAAGAGGAGTGGATGCTGAGTGCGATTTAATGCCGAGGATAACAAGCTTTTATAGAAAAAGTCTCCATGAGAAAGAGCAAAAGGTTACACAATCTTGCTGCAGGGCTTCGTTCTTGGGTGGTAACCAGCTGGTCGCCTGATCTTGTTTTTTTCTGATGACGAGCTATGAGGATAGGCACTTGTTTCCAGCTTTACCTCTATTTTTAAGAAATACAATGGGTTTCGATGTTTATCACCAATTAGCCATTAACCAGAGCATGTGGGCAAGGTGCTGAACAGAAAGGCATGAACTCTAGTACTTCATAGTTAACTTTTGTTTAGTTTTGTACTTTATACGTTTTAAATCTTTTCTAAGCAATTGTGATTAGAGGGTTCCCAATTTGTGGCCAAAAATCATGATATTCAGTATACTTAGTTAAATCTGGCCATATATCAAATTTAAGCTCATAGTGTCTTTTCTGTAACCCTTTCACATAATCATTTACTTTTTTCTATAGAGGCCTTAACTGTCCCATAAGATCTTTCTTGTTCCTTCTTTAATAGTAAGCACCAACTAGGCCTAGATCTAGCAAGTCTCTTAGTAAATGAAAGAGAGTAACAGGAAGTTCTTTCTTCTAAGTAGTTTTTCCAGCAATTGCCATCGTTATCATACACACCTGTAAAAGGCTATGGATTTAGGGGAAGTCTCTGGGGTCCTCTAGATAATGGAGGATCACACCATTTTCCTCTGATAAGCCATTGTCATCTTTTATCTACCAACCTTTTAGGAATCTTATTTAGCTTTTGGTCTAAATATGCCTCTACATCTTTCTTATCTACAGGATATCTATATGAATCTATTGTATATGTTTTTATGATTAAAGGAAAGTCCGCAGTAGCCATACACTCTTTCTGCTCTAGCCACACCTACAGTTTCTTGTAAATCTCTTACAAACAATTCCTTCTGCTGAAGTGACATCATGAAACCCCCAACAGGTTTATATTTACTTATGACTTGTCTACTAGCCTCCATAGGAGGGGCTTTCAGGGTAGCACTTACCTCTGGTGAGTTAGTCATATTTTTAAGACACTCATCTGATGTTGGAGTCGTCAACACTCTTAAGAAAAAACCTTGAATAAGGGAACGTTGAGCATGAGTAAGTACAACAAGCAGCAGGAACAGTAAAAGATTAATAGGCACTCCTATACAGTGAAGAAAAGAAAAACAAGAATAGAAACACATCTTTCCTAGGGGCTTGCCAGCCTTTCCAGTAGGTAGGCCTCTTTGAAGCCCCATTCTCTGAGGTAGACTTCGGTGATGTCCCATTCTCAGAGATAGGTCTCTTTGAAGCCCCATTTTCTGAGGTAGACTTTGGTGAAGTCCCATTCTCAGAGATAGGTCTCTGTGAAGCCCCATTCTCATGTCTGAAAGCAGGTTTCCCATGCTAAGCAGACTCCACCAGAGTAGGCTTGGCAGACAGGCATCAGTCACCGGCACCCAGCTGATAATGGCCTTTCTTCTCAGTGGACTGGGAGCTCCTGAAAGCTTTTCTTTATTTTTTCTATGCCAGTACTGGGCCTTGAACTCAGGGCCTAGGCTCTGGCCTCTTCACTTTTTCCCTCAAGGCTGGCACTCTACCACTTGAGCCACAGCTACATTTCTGGCTTTTGGTAGTTCATTTACAAGAAGAGTCTCACAAACTTTCCTCCCCTGAGCTGGCTTTGACCCACGATCTCTGATCTCAGTCCTGAGTAGCTAGGATTTACAGGGGTTGAGCCACTGGTGTCATTGGGTAGAAGCTTTTCTTTCTTTTTTGCGGGGGGAGGGTCCATTCGTGGGGCCTGAACTCTGGGCCTCGGCACTGTCCCTCACCTCTTCACCTCAAGGCTAGCACTCTACCACTTGAGCCACAGTGCCACTTCTGGCTTTTTTTTCTCTTTGCTTATGTGGTGCTGAGGAATCGAACCCAGGGCCTCACTCATGCATGGCAAGTGTTCTACCACTGATCCACCTTCCCAGCCCCGGGTAGAAGCTTTTCTTAAGCAAGAGATCTTCCCTGCATTTGCACTGACTCCTCCATGCAAAGGAGGCCTGGGAGTCAGGAGCTGTGAAAAATAGGATTCAGGCACAGGAAATGGCTGGGGTGCATGGTGAAAAGGAAAGCTAATCTTCCCCCTGGGCCCCATCATTCTCTACATCTCAGCCTCCTAAGGAGCTATGATTACAGACAGGAGCCACTGACACCTGGCTTTCTTTTCTTCTTGTTCTTTTTTTTAATCGTGACAACCTGAAATCTTCAAAATGACATTCCAATGGTTTGCATTCGAAATAAACTCCCCTGGCTTGGAGTTAGAATGCCAGGCCTGCCACCCACAAATTGAGGGAGATCCTGACAAACTCATTCCTATGTATGTGAATGCTAATGCAATGTTATCAAAGTAATAATTAAATTTGCAGTTAATTCATGATTCTATTTTAGAATGCTACACAAAAATTATTGGATTTATATCTTCCATTCTAGCACCAGTTTATGATTTTCCTAATGAAAGGATATTGACTAATTTTTAATTAATATTTTTATAAGTATTCAACCATGGTACTTCATTAAATGGAGACATAACTTAATAACTAATAATTGGTAACTATATATATATATATATGAAATTTAAAGATGTCCTCACATTCTCTCTCTCCATATATATATATATATATATAGAAATCTACACATCTATGAATACACATATTGGGCACTACTGTGGCTTGATCATGCTCAGTTTCCCAGAAGCTGGTGTGCTAAGACAGTGACCCAATTTATGGATTGGGCATTCTAGGCCATGAGTTGAAATCCCAGCATTGCCAAAAATTTATTCATGGAGTAAGAAGCCACTTTTGACACATTTTTTCCTGAAAAAAAGTCCCGGGTCTCAATATGATGTAAAATTCATATATAACTATATCCTGTGTGATAGGACGTAATAAATGAATTGTTATTTGTATAATCATACTAAATGAATAAGGGTAATAAACGTCAAACTCACTAAACCCATGTATGTAAACAGATCTCATATATGAATATTATTTTTTCCAGTGCTGGGGTTTCAATTCAGACCCTGGGAAATGGTCTGAATTTCTTGTCTTCAAGGGCGGTGAGCATTTTCCCTTCACCCACAGTGCCACAGAGTCATCTAGACTCTGAGTTCCAATCCCAGGCCTGCAAGAAAAATGGTACAAGCCAGGGCCTTATTTTTTTTTTGGCCAAGCATGGGGCTTGAACTCAGGTCTTGGCATCTCTGCCAAGGTAACCCTGGGTTACCTCCCCCAAGAAAAAAACACCCCACTAATCCATTAGGTGTGAACTTGTATGGTTGGTGAAATTTTCCTCAAGGAATGGTGGTACTGATGAAAGCACCCTAATTCTAATGACAGCTTGTGGAATAGAGCTATGTGCTGAGTCCTCCATAGGGTGCTCTGTTCTGAGTCCTTCACAGGGTGCAGGGTACTAAGTCCTGCATTGGGTGCTGGGTGCTGAGTCTTTCACAGCATGCTGTGTGCTGAGTCCTGCAAAGAGTGCCATGTGCTGTGTCCTTAGCAGGGTGCATTCTTACATCTTGTCTTTGTAAGGGCTCCACAACTGAGATGATTATGAAGACAAGAATATTGAGGCTCAGATATGTCCCCATGTCAGAGACAAAATTATATATTACTGAAGACTAGTGAGTTGTCTCCTGCAGACAATTGTTTTCTTTTTTCTCAGTCATGAACCTTGAACTCGGGGCCTAGGTGCTGACCCTTATCTCTTGGGCTTTTGGCTAGCACCACACCATGGGGAACCATGGACCCCCTTTGCAGTAGAGGCCATGGCCAAGGGGTGAGTAGCTGATCTGTCATCTTGCCTTCTCAGGAAGCTGAGATCTGAGAATCTGGGTTCCCAACTATCCCAGACACAAAAGGTCCCATGAAACTATTATCACGAATTCACCACTAAGAAACTGAAGTGGAATCTGGGTGTTTGTGGCTCATGCTGGTCATCCTTGCTACTCAGGAGGATAAGATCTGAGGATCATGGTTCAAAGCTAGCCTGGGCAGGAAAGTCCTCGAGACACTTAGCTCCAACGAACCACCAGAAAACCTGAAGTGGCGCTGTGGCTCAAGTGGTAGAGCACAAGATTTGAGCTGAATTGCTCAGTGACAGCACCCAGGCCCAGATTTCAACTCCTACAAATGAAAACAACAAAAAAGACAGAAACAAACTAACAAAGCTGAAGTAGAGGGCTGGTAATGTGTATTAGGGGTAGAGTGCTTTGCATATATGAAACCCTAGGCTTGATTTCTCAGGACCACATCACTAGGAAAAAACCTGAAGTGGCTCTGTATTTCAAGTAGGAGTGGAGAATCCTTGTACAAGAGAAACTAGGTACAGTGCTCATGTCTTGAGTTCAAGCTCCAGGATTAGTGTATGCACACACACACACATACAAACACACACACACAGAGACGCACGCACACACACATGCACACATAGAAAGCAGAAGTGAAGCTGTGACACAAAATGGTAAAGCACTATACTTTTGCGCTGAGATCATTGTCAGCACCCAAGCCTTGTGTTCAACCCCAAAACCTAGCCACCCAGGGCCCAACTAGGAGACCTCAAAGGTTTCAAAACTTGATGAGCTTCACCAGCCCTAGGTGACAGGAAGCTTTGTGATATCACTCATTTGTTTGGATTTCCCAAGCTTTCAGAAACCTAGGAGAGGCACCATAGGCCAGTCATCACTGGCAATGAAACATTTAATTAGGTTCAGTGCCCTAGTTGTCTGAGAGAAGGACTCCAGCATTATATTGAGCACTGTATCTTAACGCTGGAATATAGTCTCACAAAGGCATGCCATGGGAAGTGGCACAAATGAAGGCTTCCTGTCAAAACAGAGCACTGGGGTGAGGCCTTTTGTCTGCCTGTCCAGACAATGAGAGAGATTTCTTCCAGCAAGACTTGGATGCAAAGAAACCCTCAGGCTATATTGGGAGTAGTGAGGGGAGCCCTGGAACATGCAATGTCATAAAAGCAGTCCTTGTGTTATGAACTCATTGTCTTGAATACCAATTTCCTAGCTTGATGCCATTCATCATAGCTACTCTGAAGCTTCACCTATAGAAATACATACATACACACACAAAAAATGGGGGTACAGGCTCCTTTTAGGGGGCAGGTCTTCGGGTTGAACAATGAGCCTGGACCTTGTCCTAGAGCTCCTTTTGCTCAAAGGTAGAACATTAAACTTGAGTCAGATTCTAACCTCTGGATTTTTCTGTGATCTCTTAGAAATAACAGTTTCAAGGACTTTCTTACACTGGCTGGATTCAAACTCAGATTCTGTACATCTCACCCTCCTGAGGAGTTGGGATTACAGTCAGCAGCCACTGGCACCTTCTTTCTTTTCTTCTTCATTTTTTAATCTGGACAATTTGACTTCTTAATAGGGTCATTCCAATGGTTTGAATTTATAAGTAAACCACCCAATGTTCTTTATAGCTGCTTTCTCTGAAAAGGATTTTCTCTCCTCATCTTCCCCTCTGTTCACAGGTTTGAAGCCAAAAGTGAGAAATGAGTGTCACAGGATTTAGGAGCAAATGTCCATAGGACATGCTAGTTCTGTCACTTAGCAGTGAGCTGCAGCAAATTTACTGTCTCATGATGAGAGGACTGAAAGCTGGAATGATCCTCATACTGTCTGCATTGCTCCTTTTGGCTAGAAAATTACCTAATCATTTTGAGTGTTTTTATCTCCAACCTTAAATATGCAGAGCACACTAAAAACATCTTCCTGTTTCCGTTTTTCTCTAGTCCCTCTCGAGATTTAGACTAAGGATTTGTGTGGAGGGTCTCCTAGGTGAATCCCTGAGGAAAAGCCGCTTGAAACCTCCTTAGGAGATCACCATTCAAAGCCAACCCTAGCAGGAAATTCTGGGAGACTCTTGTCTCCAATAAACCTCCAGAAACCAGAAGTGGAACAGTGGCCTAGAGGGTAGAGCTCCAGCTTTGAGAAAGAAAGCCAAGCAGGAGATACAGGCCAGACCATGCAGGAAAGCCTGTGAGGCACTTATGTCCAGTTAACGACCAAATGACTGGAAGTAGAGCTGTGGCAGTGGTAGAGCCTCAGCCTTGAGCAAAGCAGCTGAGGAATGCATCGCATCCTGAGTTTAAGCCGTGGGATGGCCACTAAAAAATTTCAAAAAGAGAATGCCAAGTTTATGTATCAGTGCCCGATTTACTTATGTGTGTATATTATCTTCCTGAGTGCAAACAGGTTGTATGTAATGCTTCTGCTTTTATTTACTGACTTATTTTTCAGATACGCTAGTTGTGCATACTGCATCATTCTCTTCATTTCAGCCCCATCACTTTTCTCTTCCAGGGTTCCAGGACTGTGTCCTTTTATGATGCACACTTAAGCTCTCAGCAGCCTTTATTTATGTTTTATTATGAGGCCAATGCAGAAGCAGTCACAAATCAGGCAGGGGAAGAGAAGATCGGGGTTCATAGAAATAACTGGTATTCAAAAAATTACACTTAGGGATGCAAAATGGTAGCATACTTATGTCAAAACAACCATTAAGAAAAAGATGAGAGGGCTGGGAATGTGAATTAGTGAGAGAGTGCTTGCCTAGCATGCAAGAAGCCCTGGGTTTGATTCCTCAGTAGTACAAACACAGAAAAAGCCAGAATTGGTGCTGTGGCTCAAGTCGCAGAGTGCTAGAGACAGTGCCCAGGCCTTCAGTTCAGGCCAAGAAATGTCAAAAAGATAGGTAGGTAGGTAGGTAGGTAAGTAGGTAGGTAGGTAGGAAGGTAGGTAGGTAGGAGGACAAGAGGAAAGAACGGAAAAATTCCCAGTCATCAGGCCTTCTGCAGTGTGCCAGGACACCAGCTTCCCTTCACACAGCAACCGAGCAGAAAGACTGTCTCTGTCCCACTTCTCCGGCAGCCGAAGACACCAGAGCCAAGAGGGCAGAGCCAGGTTCTAACTCAGCTGCTTCGAGACACAAGGGAAAGGGCCCTGCCTTCCCTTGGACTGGAGATTTGCATTAATGATGTGCAGAATGAAGGAAGGAGAATGGAATGGCAGAAGTAGAAGAATGGCCTTCAAATCTGACAGATGGAGAGTCAAAAACCGACTCCCTAAGATCAGAGAGAAGGGTTTTTCTACTCTGTTCCTCACCTCTCCCAGACTAAACTGGCTATCTATTGATAATCTAAAGATAGCCTTAGGCTCCCTTCACCTGAGGGAGGAAGGTTAATTATTCATTGTTTGAAGAGGCTGAGAAAAGCCTGACTCTGATGTAACCCTAACAAATATTTCAGGTTTCCCCCCATTGCTGGTTGTGCCTGGAGTGAATGAAGTGATTTTGCAGCTCACTTTCCTGTTGAGTGTGTACATTCTGCCTCCTAATATTTCAGGCCTTGGTCTCTTCACCTAGACTGGCTTTTGGCACTGTTTTCTGTCTTTCAAATACAGTGTTACACTTGAGTTCTTCCTGCTAACAGGGCTAGGGCTTGAATACTGAGATCTTCATTTGAACTCAGGATGGGTCAATGATGTTTCTTTCCTTCTTCTATAGTTCTAGAACTCTAAGAACATTTAGAGTGCAAATAACTTCTCATTACCAAGGGAAACACAACATGCTATTGAACATCTAACCTTTCACAAGTGGAAGTCAGAGTGTCAGATTTTCCTGCCCTGGCTGGCTTCACCCTGTGATCCTGAGACCTCAGCCTCCTGAGCTACGGTGATGGGCGTGAGCTACGTGCTCTGCTCGGTTCAGTACTATGACGTTGACAATATAAGTCAACTGCTTATCACAAAGGGCTTGGGGAGCATATTAAGCCTTTCAACATTGGACCTTTCAGATCCCAGTAGGACACAAGATTATAATGCTAGAGTCTGAGAGGCTGAGCATATGGAGGTACTACACTTGAACCTTAAGCTCTGATTCCAATTTTGGTGTACATCAGCATTCATTTTACAGAGAATGTTCTCTTAATTAGCAAATAGGAAAAGTACTTTGATTAACCTTCACTTTTTCCAGTTGTGTGTCTTGTATCAAGCCTGGGCACTGTCCCTAATCAATTCAGCTCAAGGCTAACACTCTACCACTTGAGCCACAGTGCCACATGGGTTTTTTTATGGTACATTGCAGATAAGAGTCTAACAGGCTTTCCTTGCCTACGCTGTCTTTAAACTGTGGTCTTTAGATCTCAGCCTCCTGAGAAGCCAGTGTTCCAGTGGTGAGCCACAGGCATCTGACCTAATGTTTTTGACAATCCTGGGGCTTCTTTTTCTCAAAGCTATCACTCTACCATTAGAGCCACTCCACTGTTTCTGGCTTTTTCTGAGCATGGGGCAGTGTGTATTCAAACTCTCTAATTCATGCATGTTGAGCACGCACTTTACCCACATTTCTAGCCACACCCTTACAATTTTATCCCACAACTTGCTTGTCCTCATGAAAAGGCTTCTGAGTATAAATCATCTAAAGAAATCCCTATAGAAGTGTGTCCAAACATAAATAAGACAAAGCTTATACTTGGGAGAGACTCTAAACATGTGAAGATTGTGACAAATGCTTCCGTTTAATTATGTATCAGGTTTCAACACTTAAAAAGTTTTAATGAAAAATGAGCCAATGTCCTAAATTATTGTGTATAATTTTATAATAGCTGTGCAAAATATAATAAATATTGTGTGTATGATAATACTAAATAAAATAAATAATGAAAGATTCAAATAAAAACAAAATAATTACAAAATCAATAATAAAATCATAATATGTAATAAACACACATATGTAAGTACATATCATATATTCCACATACATTGAAATATCTTTTCCATTGCAGAGCCTTCATTCAGGCTATGGGAACTCTAGCTTGAATTTCTTTTCCTCAAGGACAGTGAGCTTCGCCTTCACCCATGGTACAAAAGAGTTACCTGGACAGAGATCAAATCCCACCAATGGTAGAATTATTGGCCCCATTTCCAGGACAGTGACTTAATTTTTTTAATGGAAGCAGTTATGTTTATTCAGTTCCATGCTGAACATTAAAAAAAAGCGGTGTAGAATTTTGTACATCTGTTCAGATATCCTTCCCTTACCCCGAAAGTGCTTCTCTGAAAACTACATTCTTTCTTTATTTGTATGTTTTTTTATTGTAAAAATGTCACAGTTACATGAGCATGTTCATGAATATATTTCCTATTGAGCATTGTTGCAGCCACCTTTGCTTTCACCCTACCATCCCTTCCTTTCCATCTCCACATCTACGCCCCCAGTCGAGCTCAGTGACTTAATATTTTATTTTTTTCTTTGAACTCAAATAGTGGCAAATCTGCACTTTCCCTGACATTTCTACAGATTTAACACGATCCTGAGTTCAAATCCCAGGCTACGAAAGAAAACTGACAGAAATTCCAAACCAGGGAGCTTTATTTTTTTAATTTAGTGAAGTAATTAATTAATTTTTTTCTTTTTTTCCTTCTTTTTTTATGGCCGATCATGGGGCTTGAACTCAGATAGTGGCAACTCTTCCTCAGCTTCGATCACCCTAGGTTGGGTGCAGCTTCGGGACCCATACCAAATCCTGGAATCCTAGCACAGTGGGCTTGCAGGAAGAACAAAATTGGGATAACATAAAAAGTGGGGAGGTGCAGAAGGCTGGGAGTTTTACGTTTTTTTCTTTGCACGGTGACCATCCTGGTCTGAATGACACGACTGCAAAGTGAACCTGACCTGCCAACGCTGAAGGCTGTTAGGCTATCAGGGAAGCCTTAGGCCAACCTGTCAGCATAGGCCCTGGGCTCAAATCCCAGTCCTGACACCTACCAATGGCAGGAGATCACAAGACTCATTACTATGCATAAGAATACCAATTGAAAGAGAAGTTTGTAATTCGGTTGAGTTTAAAATTCGATGCAATATTCCTAGGATGCTGATTGATCTTAATTAATAGTTCATTAAGCATGAAAATAATACTACTCCTTTAATTGTGTATAATAAATACCTAAGAGTTGGTAGGAACACATTATATGTCATTCAATCATAGATAGGTGCCTATGGCACTTTCTACCAATATATATTTATTTGTATACCACCGTCTTCCTATCCTTGTATCTCTGTTTTAACCAAAGCTGGGGCACGATTTCAGCACCTGGGACAACCTGACAGCTGCATTGGCTAGAGGCTGTCGTGCTCACACTCACCCATTCATGAATTGGGGCTGCTAGGCCCTGGGTTCAGATCCTGGCACTGCCAAAAATTTAATCTTGGAGTAGAAGCCAAGTGTAACACCTGTTTTCCTTTTCTGGGAGGGTCCTGGGTGTCAGGCATGATGGAGAATACATCTACAAATCTTGATACTATGTGATAGGATGTAAACAATGTAATACATAGTTAGGTGTCATCACAGTCAATAAAATAAACAAATGAATGAATAAAACAAAAAATAAAACGAATAACCACACCAAACATAATATAGACTGAACATCCTGTCTTTAAAATGTATATAAAGAGTACGCTTTCCAGGGCTTAGGCTGGAATTCAGGCCTAGGGAACAAGCCTGACTTTCTAGTCTTCAAGCAAGGTGAGCTTCCCTTTCCCTGACAGTGCAACAGAGTTACCCAGAACCCAAGTTCAAATCCCAGGCCTTGCAGACAAAAAAATGCCACACATTCCAACCAGGGGAGATTCATTAGAATTTTTAATTTTTTTTAAGTTCACTTCACCTTTATTTGATACATTTTGATTTTATAACAGGAGAGTTTTTCAGAAAAAGGGGTTAAACTTTTACATTTCGGCATAGGACATTGGTGTTTCTATTTTGACCATCTGCTATGAAGATTCAGAATGAAAATAAGGACATCATTTCTCCCTAGAAGGTCGGGACAGTTGATTTTATTTCTATTTAGAGTTATTTCTATAATTATAAACTCTCTGTATTTGTATCGTCTGAGTTTTCCTCAGTGCCCACAATGAAATAGAGTAGGGGAGTCCTCATAGCACAAAAGGTAGTGTTTCTGAATAAAAACTCACTTCTGTGGGGACAGTAGGTACTTGTAAGCATTTTGGAAATAAGCTGTATTGTTAAATGAAAAACAAAAACATTGGGACTGGGATGTATCTCATTATTGGAGTACTTGCCTGAAAAGCATTAGACCCTGGCAGAAAAGTTTGCTAAAGCGCAGAATGTTAGAATTTTATGATATGTATGAACAAATTTCTTCTTTTTGCGTGGGGGAGTCATGGGGCTTGAACTCAGGGGTTATCCCTACACTCTTCAGCTCCATGTGAAAGATCTACTGCTTGGTTCACATTGTCACTTCTGGTTTTCTAGTGGTTTGTTGGAGATAAGAGTCTCACGGACTTTCCTGCCCGGGCTGGCTTTGAACTGCCATCCTCAGATCTCAGTCTCCTGAGTAGCTAGGATTATAGGCATGAGCCACCGGCTCCAGGCATATGAACAAACGTCTGAAAGACTGATTCTGAGAAAAGAAACTTAGAATACACCTTTAGTATAAATAATTTATAATGCCATGGTTAAGGCACTAATTCAAATGTATTTATTCATTGGCTGGTTTCTTAGTTTATTTAAAGATATATATGCATTATTAATATATATATGTACATATATATTATTAAAAACATAGCTTTGAAGTGTACCTAAGAGCATATGTGCTCATGTAAAGGTATACAACTACACAAGCTTCATTTTTTTCAGTTTGATTGGTACCATAAATTAGTGGGATTTGTGTACTGTTGTTTTGTTCTCTGTTTTGGAGGCTTTCTCTGCCTTTTATCCCTTGTCCCCCTCTCCGCACACTTGAACTCAGCTTGCTCTTACTTGGCTTGGTTGTTCATAGCTAATTTTCTACCACTTCAGCCATACCCGTAGCCTGGCTTTTTGCCAGTTAATTGGAAATGATGTATTTCAGGCTTTTCTGCCTTCATTGGCTTTGAAATTTCATATTCCAGTTCTCAGCCTCCTGAGTAGCTAGGATTACAGATGTGAGCCAATGGGGTGCCTAGGGATAAATTAGACTTTGGTTGGTGTATTCTTTCTGTTTTTCTAAGCATGGGATCATCTACTATAGTACTTCGGTGAATGTTCTGGGTCTGAAGTGAGATATATAATGCATATGTAAATCTGTGTAGTTCTCATAAGATGTAATCAATTTAATACATGGTATAAGTGTAATAATAGTCAATAAAAATAATGAATAAATAATACAAAAATAAAATAAATACACTCAAAGCAATATGCAAGTATGTATATATTAATCATTATTTCAAATGTGGATGAATATTACTTTAACAGGGCTGGAGATTGAATTTATGCCTAGGGAACAGGCCTGAATTTCTTGTGTTAAAACAAGGTGAGTTTCCCCATCCCCCACAGTACATTAGAGTTTCCCAGAATCCGAGTTCAAATCCCAGGCCTGGCAGAAAAAAACGGGCACGAATTCCAAGCCAGGGAAGTCCATTAGTAGTTTTAATATTTTTAAATATTTTAATTTAATTTATTTTATTTTTATATATTTAATTAATTTATTTGTTATTTATTTATTTTGTCAAGCATGGGACTTGAACTCAGGTCGTGGCAAATCTGTCTCAGATTCCATTACCCTAGGGTGGGTTAGTGCAGCCTCTGGACCCACAGCCCATCCTGGGATCCTAGGCCTCAGGGGCTGACAGGAAAACAAATTGAAAATGGCACCAAAAAATAGCCAGGAATTGCAGACAGTCGGCAGATTCTCGGTTTTCCTTCCTTGCATGGTGACTATCCTGGGTCCAAATGACATGGTTGCAACCTGTAGGTCTCCTGGCATTGCTGAAGGCTGGCGGGCTGTCAGCGAAGCCATAGGCCAATCTGGACACCTAGGTCCTGAGTTCAAATCCCAATCATGCCACTTACAAAGGCCTAGAGAGCCTAAGAAACTATTGCCTCTCCATAGGAGCACCAATGGAATGTGTTCAATGTCATGAATGCATGAGTAGTTTGTCAAACAGTCTAGCATAAAATTAATCCCAGTATTCACAAGATGTGGATTGGTTTTAATTCATAGTTTATTATGCATTAATAGAATACTGTGTGTGTGTGTGTGTGTGTGTGTGTGTGTGTGTGTGTGTGTTGGGGCCTGAACTCTGTTCCTGGGTGCTGTCCCTCAGCTTTTCAGCTTAGGACAAGCGTGGTACCATTTGAGACACAGTGCCATTCCCGGCTTTTTCTGACCATGTGGTGATGAGGAATCGAACCCAGGGCTCATGCATGCAAAACAAGCACTCTCCAAATGAGCCACATTCCCAGCCCCTAAAAGAATACTTTTGATTAAATGGAGTCCTCACTAAATAGCTGAGAATCACTAGGAAGTTAGTATATCATTGAATACTAGGTAGACATCACTGGCAATATCTAAAATCTAAATATATATTTATTTGTACACCACAGTCTACATAGAAAGGTATTGCTGTATTGGCCAATCCTGTGCCTCAACCCCAGGTCCTGGAATCCACCTGACACCTGAATGTGTTAGAGGCTGCTCTGCTAACACTCACCCTTCTAGGCCCTCAGTTCAGGTCCCAGCATTGTTAAAATGTATTCCTGGAGTAAGATTCCAAGTGTGATACCTGTTTTCCTTTTCTTTGTAAGTGCTTGGTGTCAGGTATGATGTATATAATATGTCTGCAAAGCAACATGCTATGGAATAGATTTGAATGAATGTAATAAATGTTACAGATGCACTCATAGTCCATAAAATAAATAGTAAATAAATAAATAATAAAATATAATGAATCATTCCAACAAACATGATATAGACTGAATATATGGATGGAAGTATAAATCATATAATAAAAAAAGTCTTTCAATGTTATGTTCTCCAGGGATGGGGCTTGAATTCAGGCCTAGGGAACAGGCCTGAATTGCTTGTCTTCAAGGGAGGAATGATTCCCTTTCCTCCCCTCCCCCCAGTGCATCAGAGATACCCAGATCTCAAGATGACATCCCTGGTCTGGCAGACAAGAAAATGGCATGAAATCCAAGACAGGAAGTTTCAATAATATTGTCATTTTTTTTTCCAAGCATGGGGCTTGAACTCAGGTCGTGGCAACTCCCCCTCAGTTTCCATCACCCTAGGCTGGGGTGGTGCAGGCTCTAGACACACAGCCCATCGTGGGGTCCTAGGCCTCAGGGGTTGAAGGAAAACAAATTGAAAAGAGCACCGAAAAAATAGCCACAAACTGCGGATGGCCATCAGTTTCTGTTTTCCTTCCTTGCCCAGTGACCATCCTGGGTCTGAATGACTTGGCTGCAACCTTAGGTCACCTGGCGTTGCTGAAGTCTGATGGGCTGTCAGCGAAGCCATAGGCCAACCTGCACACTAGACCCTGAGTTCAAATCCCATTCATGCCACTTACAAGGGGCTGGAGAGCTTAAGAAAATATTGCCTGTCCATAGAAACAACAGAAGAATATGATTAATGTCATGGTTGGATGAGTATTTTGTCAATAAGTCTAGCATAAAATTAGACCCAATAATCACAGGACATGGATTGATTTTAATTCATAGTTTATTACACATTAAAAGAATACTATTGATTAAATGGAGTCCTCACAAAATACATGAGAATCGGTAGGAAGTAGTATATGTCATTGAATACTAGATAGACACCTCTGGCAGTACCTAAATATCTAAATTTATACTTATTTATATACTACCATCGTCACAGAAAGTTACTGCTATTTTGACCAAACTAGGGCTTGATCCCAGTTTCTTGGATCCGCTTGGCAGCTGAATCAACTACAGGCTGCGGTAATGACCCTCAGCCATTCATGAATTGGGCCTCTCAGGCCTTCAGATCATGTCTCATCATTGCCAAAAATTTCTTCCTGGTGTAAGATTCCATGTGGGACACCTGTTTTCCTTTTCTCTGCAAGTTCATAATATGTCTGCAAAGCTACATGCTATGGAATAGATGGGAATAAATGTAATAAATGTTATAGGTGCACTCACAGTCCATAAAATAAACGCTAATAAATAAATCAATAATAAAATATAATGAATCACTCCAACAAACAGGATATAGACTGAATATATAGATGTAAGTATAAATCATATATTTAACCTGTGCATAAATGTTATGAGGTGCTTGAACTCAGGCCTAGTGAAGTGTTTAGTTCATGCATGATTCTCATAGGAAATGATAGCAAGACATATGGCACAATGATTATTTTTAATTAAGAGTTCATGAAAGGGGGGACCAAGATGGGGATGGGGCAGTAGGGAACTGCCCCAGCTCTCCCCAACCAAAAAGAGAGTTTGAGTTTCAATGCCTAATCTCCCCAAGGGACCGACAACAACAAATAGACAAACACATAGAAAAAAACAGGAGATGGAATAAAACAAAAAAGAGAAAAAAAGAATTTTAGAAGAGAGGAGTGCGAAGACCCCACCCCAACCTTTACTGGATGAATAGCAGTGCACCAAGCCATGGCCAGCTGGCCCGGTGGGAATGCCAGTCTCCCAGACACACAGGGATGATCTGCAGATCATCCGAGCAGAAGCCACCTGAGGTACCAGTGTCAGACTCACTGATCACGAGGAATGGAGAAACATCTGAGCCGGGAGCTTGCACAAAGATCCCACCCCATCCCTCACTCTCCATCCAAGCAAGAGGCTCCATCCCGTCAAAGCTACTTGGCCCCACAGCGGGAAGCCCACAAAACACCAGAGCAGAAGACCTGTAAGGAACTGGTGCTGATCCAGAGAGCGCAAACCTAGACAAACCCCAGAGTTCAGAACCTGCATGGAGGCTGCCAAAATCCCAGAGACAAAGGAGGCTGTCTGAAGATCACCCATGCAGAAGCCACTTGAGGTACTGCTGTCAGACCGCCCATTGCATGGAATGGAGAAACCTCTGAATTGGGAACTCAGCCCCACAGCAGGAGCCCCAGAGCTACATGGGATGCCCACAGAACACCACAGCAGAAGACCTGCAAGAAACTTGCTGATCCGGAGAGTGCAAACAGAGACAAATCTCGGTGCTCAGAACCTGCATGGAGGTCCCTCCCCCACCCCTCAGGCAGAGGCCGGAGGTCCATCCTACAGCGTGGACCCAAACAGTGTCAACCAAGGCGGAAACAGAAGAGAAACACACAGAGCCACCATTGCCCAACCCAGCCCACAACCACCTCAACTGAACTCTGATTGCAATGGCAACCGACAACCTAACTCACACAGAAACAACTAGCTCCAGGGTGAGTACCCCACAGGGGACAGTGTATCCCTCAAGGGAGATCAGAGCTGGTGGGAATCCCCAGACCCTGAACCAGACCCCCTTCACCAACACCTGGACTACAGGACCCACTAAAACTGGGAACTGTTCGAGAGCTCCACCAACCCACAGAGCACACTCAGCTGGCCAGGCTTGAGCAAGAGCGCCCCTGGAAGGGACCTTAAATGCCCAAGCCAGAAACAGTGCCCCTGGGTCAAGACACCCAACAGGGGAAGAAATTTGAACTGTGTACCCCAAGTTGCATAACCTAAGTGGTATACACAGCAGCACAGGCCAAATTGGCATGCTTCAGGCTGGGGGCCATGACCAGGCCTGGCGATCCGGTGCCTGAGCAACACCACCAATTCCTCCCAACTGAAGTCAGAAGCTGAGCATATGCCTCAGTGGAGGGGAGAAAAACAGGGAATTGCACCTTCTCGGAAGCACACCTGTGACAACAAAAGACCCGGGGGCTCAGGATAAGAGACGCCCAAACCCCACCAAAACCTGACCTATGTATTCTAGGCTGAGAATTGGATAACACAGTCCACTAGCACCTGATAATAGGCAGGAGTTTAGGCTGGTAAAGTGGCTCAGCAGTAGAGTGCTTGTCTTGGATGCATGAGAACCAGGATCTGATTCCTCAGCACCACATAAGCAGAAAAGGCCTGTAGTGGTGCTGTGGCTCAAATGCTAGGGTGCCAGCCTTGAGCTGAAGAGCTGAGGGACAGCTCCCAAGCCCACAACCAGCCAACAACAACAAAAAACCAATCAGGAGCCCATAGCAGACTCCAGCATCTGGGAGAGTGCATTCCGCACATCTGATCTTGCCAAGAGCACCTGTTTGAGCAAACAGGAGCAGTCTATGCTGCTCAACCCTTCCAAGGGCAGGAATTTCCAGTGATCTACAGCAGAGAGCCGAGAACCCAATGTGGGTCAGACCAACAGCTGGAGGTTGGCCCCCAACAGAACCGAGATCAGGTACAGACTCTCTCTACCTGCACAGAAACAGCAACAATGCAAAGACAGACACTTATTGACCAAAACAAAATTTCACATTAGTATCCAGTAATCCCTGAACCCCCATGCGAAAATCACAGAGAAAAATTACAAGGTTTATCAACACCCAGAATAGCAAGCTATCCCCAAAAGCCAGCAGCCACTCAGAGGAGAGCCCCAGTGGGAGCAAAGCAGGAATGGAAGACTAAAGCTACATCCAAGGGATGCTGGAGGCAATGACTCAAGAAATAAAGAAGAAATAGAGCAGAAATTTGGAAGAACACAGGGACGAACTATCGAAAGAGATGCAGGATATCAAACAGGAGGTATACGCAAAAATAGAGGCAGTGCATACCTCAATAAGAAGTGTGATAAGTGCCAAAATAGAGGCAGTACATACCTCATTAAGAGGTGAGATTAGTACTTTGAGAACCAACATCAAATCCATAAATGAGTCCATTTCCTCGTTGCAAACCACAATGGAAGCCACAGTTAACAGAGTGAACGAAATGGAATGTAGAATGTCAGATACAGAAAACAGAATACACCAACTGGACCAAAAAATGAGAGATATGGAAAAATCACTTTATGCCAAAGGGAAATTCAAGAGCAAGCAGATAGTGCCAAGAAACTTATCCTTTGTATATTTGGAGTGGTTGAAGTTGAGGAATATCAAAGCAAGAGAATGCAGCACCTATTCAACAAGATAATCGGTGAAAATTTTCCCCATTTCAAAAAAGAACATCTTACCTACATTACAGAAGCATATAGAACACCTAACAAACAAGATCCCAGGAGAAATACTTGTAGACTCATTATATGAAAAATGATAGATCTGAATAATAAGGAAACAATCTTGCATGCAGCAAAAATGAAGAAGGAGCTATACTACAACTGGAAAAATTAAAATCATTGCAGATGTCTCCACACAAACACTGAATGCAAGAAAGGCCTGGGAAAGTACCATATGAGCCCTGAGAGCCAATAACTGCCAACCCAGACTGATATACCCTCTCTCGATGGAGAGCTAAAAATTTTTAATAGCAAAGAAAAACTAAATGAATACATAAACATTAAGCCAGCATTACAAAGAATACTAAGAGGGGGAACACAACCTGAAGAAAGCAACCAGAAACAGGGACCTGCACCCATACAGCCATTAATAGAAGTCTAACTGATCAAACAGAGGAGGAAAGGAAAGAAGAAAAACTGAGGAACACAGGGAATGACACAGACCACAATGCATCTCTCTATACTATCTCTTAATATTAATAGGCTTAATTTGCCAATCAAAAGTAAAAGAATTGCAGATTGGTTTAGAAAAGATGACCCATCCATCTATTGCCTTCAGGAGACTCACCTGTCAGCCAAACACAAAATCAGAATGAAGAGTTGGAAAAGGATCTATCAATCAAATGCCCCTAGTAAGGAAACAGGTGTAGTAACCCTGATATCTGACAAAATGAAACTTTTCATTAAAATCAATACAAATAGACAAGGATGGACACTACATATTAATACAGGGAACAATCCAAAAGGATAATATTACCCTCATTAACTTATATTCCCCAAACTTTGGTGCACCCAGATATGTTAAGCACTTACTCTCAAACTTACAAAATAAAATAGATTCCAATATGATAATACTAGAAGACTTTAACACCCCACTCTCACCAAAGGACAGTTCTACCAACCAGAGAATTGGCAAAGAAGTGTGGCCATACTTCAAGCGGAACTAACTGACATCTACAGAGTATTTCACGCTAAAACAACACAGTACACATTCTTCTCAGCAGCTCATGGAACTTTTTCCAAAATAGACCATATCATAGTTCATGCAAGGAACTTAAGCAAATACAGGGGGATTGACATAATCCTCTGTATCCTATCTGACCACAGTGGAATCAAGCTAGTTCTCAATAACAAATCATACCACAGAAATTACTCTAATATATGGAAATTGAACAGCACACATCTACACAATGCCTGGGTAACGGAAGAGATCAAAGTAGAAATTAAAACATTCCTACAATTCAATAAAAATGAAAACACCTCGCAAAGAAACTTGTGGAACACAGCAAAAGAAGTCCTGAGGGGCAAATTTAATGTCCTCAGCCCCCACATCCAGAAAATAGAAACAGACCAAGTAAATAATCTCATGTTGCAACTAAAACAGCTGGAAAACCATGAAAAAATGGAACCTAAAGTTACTAGACGGAGCCAGATAACCAAACTAAGAGCGGAGATTAATAAATTAGAGAATCAGAGAATCATAGGCAGAATTAACCAAACAAAAAGCTGGTTTTTGAAAAAATCAATAAAACTGATGGACCATTGGCAAGATTAATTAAAAAAGAAGAGAGGAAACCCATATTAACAGGATTAGGGATGCCACGGGAAAAATCACAACACGTACCCAAGGTATCCAAAAGATTTTAACTGACAGCTTTCAAAAGTTATACTCTGGCAGATATTGATGCATTTTTAGATAAATACAAGTTGCCCAAATTGAGCAAAGAAGAAGTAAATCAATTAAATAAGCCAATATCCTACAAGATACAGGAAGCAATCAGAAGTCTTCCAACAAAGAAAAGCCCAGGAGCAGATGGATTCACAACAGAATTCTATAAGACCTTTAAAGAAGAATTAATACCCATACTGCTCAAGATCTTCAGAGAAACAGAGAAGGAGGGCACTATCCCAAACTCATTCTAGGATGCCAATATCACACTCATCCCCAAACCAGGCAAAGACCCAACCAAAAAAGAGAATTACAGGCAAATTTTCTTGATGAACACAGATGCAAAGATCCTTAACAAGATTCAAGCTAACAGAATCCGGAAACACATAAAAAAATCACACACTACCATCAGGTAGGTTTCATCCCAGAGATGCAGGGATGGTTTAACATACATAAGTCAATAAATGTAATCCAACAAATCAACAGAGCCAAGGTCAAGAATCACAGAACATGATTATCTCCACAGATACAGAAAAGGCCTTTGATAAAATTCAACATTCATTCATGCTAAAAGCTCTGGAGAAAATAGGAATAGAAGGAACATTTCTTAAAACAATAAAAGCCATTTACAACAGACAAGTAGCCAATATTATACTTAATGGGGAAAAGCTACAACCAATTCTCTTAAAATCTGGAACAAGGCAAGAATGCCTACTATCTCCACTCCTCTTCAATATAGTCCTAGAACCCTTAGCCAGGGCAATATGGCAAGAAAAGACATTAAAGGGATCCGCATAGGGAAAGAAGAAGTTAAATTATTCCTTTTTCAAGATGACCTAATGCTTTACCTTCATGATCCCAAAAACTCCATCCCCAAACTCTTAGGAATCATAATCACTTTGGCAAAGTAGCAGGATACAAAATCAACCCAAAAAAATCGGTTGCCTTCATGTACACTGACAATATACAAGCAGAGAAGGAAATAAATGAAGCAACTCCATTCACAATTACCTCCCCCAAAATGAAATATTTAGAAATTAACCTAACCAAAGATGTAAAAGAACTATTTAATGAAAACAATAAAAAGTTAAAGAAAGAAATTACAGAAGACACTAGGAAATGGAAAGACCTCCCATGCTCTTGGATAGGCAGACTTAATATAGTGAAAATGGCAATACTGCCAAAATTAATATACAAACTCAATGCAGTTCCTATTAAAATCCTAATGACCTACATCTCTGAAATACAGAAAACAGTCCAAAAATTCATATGGAACAACAAAAGACCTAGAATAGCCAAAACAATTCTAGGGAATGAAGACAACATGGAGGGGATATCCATGCCGAACTTTAAACTGTACTATGGAACTTTAATAACAAAGACAGCATGGTACTGGCATGAAAACAGACTCGAAGACCAATGGAATAGAATAGAAGATCCAGAAATAAATCCACAGGCCTACAGTCAGCTGATATTTGAAAAAGGAACCAAATACATACAATGGAAAAAACACAGCCTGTTCAACCACTGGTCCTGGGAAAACTGGGCGGCCCACATGCAGAAGACTGAAAGTGGACCACAGCTTATGAGCATGCACCAACATCAACTCAAAATGGATTACAGACCTTAACATTAAACTAGCTTTTCTGAAACTACTGCAGGACAGAGTAGAAGAAACACTTGAACTTATAGGCACAGGAAGGAACTTCCTGATCAGAGTCCCAGGATCACAACAAATTGGGGAGAGACTCGACAAATGGGACTACCTTAAAATGAAAAGCTTCTGCACAGCTAAAGCAATCACAACCAAGCTAGAAAGGCAACCAACTAATTGGGAAAAAATATTTACCAGTAATATATCAGATAAGGGGTTAATATCCAGTATATATAGGGAACTCAAGAAACTAATCCCTCCCAAACCTAACAAACCAATTACTAAATGGGCAAGGGAGCTAAAGACAGACTTCTCAGATGAAGAGATAAAAATGACAAGGAAACACTTGAGGAAATGTTCACCATCCCTGGTTGTGAAGGAAATGCAAATACAGACAACCCTG